>NC_136264.1:156483637-156765137 GCF_964187855.1 Myxine glutinosa | reverse complement strand
GCAAAGCCAAAGCGAACGACCACAGAACCCCCCCCCCCTCTATTTACATGAATGGTTTGGTCCATTCGCAAAGCCAAAGCGAACGACCACAGAACCCCCCCCCCCCCCTCTATTTACATGAATGGTTTGGTCCATTCGCAACGCCAAAGCGAACGGCGAACGGCTAAATCGCCATAGCTCGGTAAGTACTTGTCCGATTAATTTCAAACCTTGAAAAGGCACATCCTCGGGTCCCCAGCAATATACCTGGCAAGTTTCAAGTATATCGGACCCGTGGTTGTCGAGAAACAGCGGTCACAGACAAACACACAGACACACAGACACACAGACACACAGACACACAGACACACAGACACACAGACACACAGACACACAGAGATTACTGGAATTATAGATAGATATATATATATATATATATATATATATATATATATATATTATATATATGTACACGTATGTATTGCTATGGTTTTGAGGTTTGTACAGTGAGCTCAATAAAGGTTAAAGGCTTGCCCCCCATAGATAGTCGCACAAGCAACATGTAGCCTCATTTGTAGTATAGTTATTTCTTAGTATGTGTGAGAGTAGGCCCTTTCCAGTGTTAATTCTGCATTGTGTAAAGACAGGAGAATAGGCCCCACTTCTGCAAACCATTCTACCTCAACAGGCGCGATCCATTTCGCTGCCCTTTGCTTCCTCACTATTCGAGTTAACAAGAGGTAGGCCTAAAAAGGTGGGGGCGGCGTTGAGGTCGGGTGCGGCAGAGGCGATGACGGTAAGCATGAGCCACCAATCAGAGCGCAGAGGTGGTTGCATCAGAGGGCGTGGTGAGAAGAGTCTGGTGAGTTCCAGAAGTTTCACGGGGCGGGCCTATATAACCCGATGCGCAAAGCCTTCAACAGGACTTGCCGGGGGAAGAGGACTTGCAGAGAGGGAGAGGACTTGCCGAGAGGGAGAGGACTTGCAGACGAGAGGGAGAACTCGCATTGTACCGCTTGATGAACTTGACCGTCGCATGAGAACGCGCGCTAACCAGCAGTGAGGCAGTGAAGTGAGGAAGTGAGGCAGTGAGGAAGAAGAGTTGGTCGCTAGATATACGCGGGCGCAGCCAGGCGCGTTTATAACGAACTTGCGTATTCCAGCCAGGCGAGTGAACAAGGCTGAGTAACCGCCCTTTGCCGTAAAAGCCATCCCGCTTTGCCATAAGAGTCCTCTCCACCGTTCGCCCCGATATATCGCCTTTGCGCGAGAGACACGCTACGTGGCCCTGCCTTCGCTGATCTCCATCTTCGCGGATGTGCCGGGGACCGTGGAGAGCTGGACGAGGACCATCCTTGGACGCGCTGGGGAACACCTGCCCATCTGCAATACCCCGTGTGAGTGTGTGAGACGGGCCCGTTGTCTCTGGGATAATTAAGACTGGAAAAGGATTTCTCTGTGTCTCTCCGTCTTGAACTGTATATACGTGTGATAATCATTAAACCACTCTGTTCTTCCTTCCTTCTGAATTCGATCGTTCCCGTGATTTCTCCAATTGACTGAGCGTGGCATGAATAAGATCGCTTAAATCAGGGCCATTAATTATAACTGCGCGGATCACGTGTACGCAAACTGCTCGGCATATTCCAACCTCACGTGGTTCGTGCGAGGCTTGTTTCCTCACTTCCAGGGCAGCGCGAGTACTTAGGTACGAGCGAGAATTTGGTCCCGAAACCCTATTTGGCGCTGTCCGGAAGGGACGTAATCGGTCTCGGTTCGCGCCAGGCCAGTAAAGACAAGGGGATTAATCCCCCCTTGATAAGGGGAAGAAGGCCGACGAGAGAACCGCAACATTTGGTGTCAGGAGTTTGGGATAGGACCCGAAGTGCGCTTAACGCACTCCAAAATTACGAGCGACCAAAATTTAGTTTTTAAAATCCAAAATTAAATTCGTGCCATGGCTAGCCAAAGCGATCGAATGCCGGTGGGGGTAGATAAGGAAAAATTAATGACCCAGGACCAAGAGGGACAGTTGGTAGTAGTGGAAGCTGAAAAGGGTGCGACAGTTGGCAAAGAAAATGGCGGCACCTCGCACGTGGCAACGAGGGCCGCGCCCGCTGCGCAAGTGAGTTCTAAAGACATGCAATTATTTATGGCTGAAATGATGGCATTTTTGGTCAAGTTTGATGAAGACATAACAGAAATGGGAGATCGACTGAATGCAAGAATGGACACCCGAGGGGAGAAATGAAAAGAAATGGGTGACAAATCCACCCGGGAAAGGAAAGAATTGGGGGACAAATCCACCCAGGAAATAGAAAAAATGGGTGGCCAAATAAAAAAAATAGGGGAGGACATGAGGCGCAGGTCGAGCGGGAAGGTCGCGGTGGTACGCGACGAGGTAACGCGGTGTGAGGAATGTGGGGAGAGCGAGGTGGAGCAGAGCGCGGCTACATGGACCGAGGGAATGGAAATCGCGACTCGGGGTGTGGAAAAGCCGACGGCCGCCGAATTGGAAAATAAAATGTTATGCGCACCGGCGGTCGTCGAGCTAGATGAGGAAAAAGAAATTGTAGTTGAAATTGGGGCCGAAGAGACGGCAGAGAAAGTAAATGAATCGCGGGAGGAAAAAATGGAATTTGCACAAAGTTTGGATTTGCATTGTGATGTCGTGCTTCCTAACAATAATGAAGGTTTGCAGGTGGTGCTGCCGCGGAAGAAGGTCCCTAAGGTGAGCAGGAGTGTGTATGGCGGGAAAAGGTTTTTGGCGCTGTTACATATTTATGTGAATGTATGTGAATTACCATTCAGGTCTTTGCTTATCCGTGTGTAGTATATTAAGTTGTTGTGTAGTTGTTGTGGTTGGAGGGTCAGGAGCCCTTCTGAGGGAGTGGCCGGAAACGGAAGTGACCGGAAACGGAAGAGAAAAAGACACGAGGAAAAAAGGATGAGTATTATTCTTCCTCGCCCCGCTCCGAAAAAAGGTGGGATCGACCTTGCGCTGCGTGGAAAAGCGGCGTTCCGATCCGAAGCCTGTCTGGCGAGAGGAATTACCGGGACTTGTACCTGCCCGGTGGAGACGGCAAGTTGACGTGGGGCCGTGCATCGACCCCGCGCCTGGCCTCGTTCGCGGCACCGTCCAAACAGACGCGTGCGGGTCGCACGTTGGGGCCTAACCCACCTTGCAAGCGGCGTGGGGTTTGGCTTGCTTTACCGTATCCGCCTCGCGTGGCCACGAGGGGCTGCAGCCACGGTGCTGGTACGATACCTGCCCGGTGGAAACACGTCCACCCGGGGTTCGTTCTACCGCCCGAGTGCGGTGACGGCGACCATCATCTTGGTCAGGAGGGGCCCAGAGACATTGTGCGGGACCGAGACCAAAAGGGTGTCGTGAGTACTCACCGGGACACACGTATATAAGATGGCCATCTTACTCATAGGAAAGTGCTTGTGAATTGGGAATTGTTGATGGTTGTATATGGTTGATTGCTCGGGGAAAATCTCCGTGGTTGTGTCATTGCAATTGTATGGTCATTCCCATTGAAATATATCCTTGAACGTCAGTTGTCTCTGGGGTGAAATTCATATGGATTGCGTGGCGAAAGCGCATATTTAATACAGCTTTCTGGCGAAGTTCCTCTCACGGTCCGGGGGTCACCGAGACCAGGTATTCACCGAGGGGACCACGTAACAGAATTGGGGGCTCGTCCAAATTACGATTTGCGGTTTCGCAATTGGGTCTACGTCCGGGATTTAAAATTGTATAAAATAATAAAATAATAAATTTTTTTATTAATTAAAATTTATTAATTAATTATTAATTGGTAAAAAAAAAATTTTTGAGAAATTGGGGTAAAGTCTTGGGTGAAGGTTAACAGGTGTTAACGATAGGCACCATGGCGTTTGTGGCACAGAACTTTGGGGTAACCCCGAGTGAGGCACAGTTCCGAGCGTTGCTAAAGTCGGACCTCTTGAAATTGGCCAAACATTTTAACTTGGAGGTCCGAACTAATTTGAGGAAGGCAGAGTTGCAGGCCACGGTGATACAATCTATGGTGGGATTAGGAACATGGGACGAGTTAGCCTGGGAGTGGCTACCCGAAGAACCAGAAGACGTTGAGCTCCGGAAACTGGAGTTGCAATTACGGAGCCAGGAACAGATCAAAGAAGAAGAAAGGAAAGCAGAAGAGAGGAGAGAAGAGAAACAAGCAGAGGAAAGGAGAGTGGAACGAGAACTCCAGGAAAGGTTAAAAGAAGAAGAAAGGAAAGCAGAAAAGGAAAGAGCAGAAGAAGAAAGGAAAGCAGAAAAGGAAAGAGCAGAAGAAGAAAGGAAAGCAGAAAAGGAAAGAGCAGAAGAAGAAAGGAAAGCAGAAAAGGAAAGAGCAGAAGAAGAAAGGAAAGCAGAAGCGAGGAGAGAAGAGAAACAAGCAGAGGAAAGGAGAGTGGAACGAGAACTCCAGGAAAGGTTAGCAGAAGAAGAAAGGAAAGCAGAAGCGAGGAGAGAAGAGAAACAAGCAGAGGAAAGGAGAGTGGAACGAGAACTCCAGGAAAGGTTAGAAGGGAGAAAAGTAGAGGAGAGGAGAGCTGCAAGGGACCTCGAAGCAGAGGAGAGAAAAGCGGAAAGGGAATTAAAGGAATGTGACATGGAGCTTCAGCAAGAAATCAAATTCAAGGAGCTGGAGTTAATGAGAGAACGGGGAGAGGCACCACCCTTGCTGACGGGGTCGACACCTAACCAGAAAACCTGGGATGTGGGCAGACATGTGAGGCTGGTTCCACCGTTCAGTGAAAAGGAAGTCGCGAAATTTTTTCCACACTTTGAGAAAGTGGCTCGACAATTAAACTGGCCGGAGGAGGCCTGGACCATGCTCGTGCAAAGTGTGCTGGTGGGGAAAGCTCAGGAAATTTATTCGGCGCTACCAATGGACCAATGTGCAGATTATGAGGTACTGAAGACGCACATCCTCAAAGCGTATGAGTTGGTTCCGGAAGCTTACAGGCAAAAATTCAGGAATGCCAGGAAGAGGGAGAGTGAGACCCATGTGGAGTTTGCCAGAGTGAAAGAAAACATGTTTGATCGGTGGTGTGAGTCAAAAGGAGTCGGGAAAGACTTCGAGACATTGCGGGACTTGATCCTGGTGGAGGAATTCCAGCAGTGTGTCCACGAGGACATCAAAGTGTACCTGCAGGAAAAGAAGGTACCAAAGTTGTGGGACGCAGCCACCATGGCAGATGATTATGCCTTAACCCACCGAATAGGGGTCCACGAACCTAACTCCTCGCCTAGATCTCCGCAGGGGAGGTGGGGAACAGCAGGTGCGGAGAACGACCATACATGGCGGCGGCCTCGAGATGATTATGGGGACAACTATGATACCCCACCGGTTCGAAATCAGAGGGATGCGGGCCTAAGACAAACTTATAGTTCGGGGGGCCCGAGGCAGACCCCGAGTTTTTCCTCCGGGCCTACTTGCGCGTTTTGCAAGAAACCTGGACACTTGATGTCCAGTTGTTACCTCATGAAAAGGGACAACCCAGAGCGGAGTCCGACTATTACAACTCCGAATGCGATGGCTAGCGTAAGAAATCGCCATCAAAAGGGTTACCAACCATTTATTTCAGAGGGGTTTGTGTCACTGGATGGAGCCTCGACTAACCGGAGACCGGTTAGGATATTGAGGGACACAGGGGCCCATCAATCTTTAATGCTTGAAGGCATTTTGCCATGGTCCGAGGAGACGGCAACGGGGGATAGTGTTCGTTTACAGGGGATCGGGGGCGGTGTTAGTGCTCCCCTTCAGGTCATCCAGTTGGAGTCCGATTTGGTGTCAGGACCGGTCACCGTCGGTTTACAAGCCACGCTTCCTGTAGAGGGTGTATCTGTGGTTATCGGGAATGATTTGGCCGGGGGTCAAGTTTATGGTAACCTGAGGGTTGGTAAAGAGCCCAGCAGGGAAAATAACATCACACCAGCTCGGGATGGCGACCAAAGTGCCAAGTTATTTGTAGGGGGACTGAACTTCAAAACAGAGGAAGAAGTTCTGACCTCTGTCTTCAACAGATATGGGCCGCTGGTGGAAGTGCGGTTGGTAAGAGACTGGGAAACGCAACAGTCAAGAGGGTTCGGCTTTGTCACGTTTGCCAGCACAAAAGACGCCAGAGAGGCAGAGAAGAATTGGAATGGCAAGGATTTGGAGGGTCGGACCATAACAGTAGGGAAGGCATTTCGTAGGCGTCGAGAGGTCTACAGGAGAGGACAACTGGGCGGTAGTTTTGGTAGTGGCCGAGAAGGAGACCGCTATTCATGGGACTACAGGGACCAGTGGTCCCACCCTAATTATTAGGGAAGTTCTGAGAAGTTGAAGCACTGAAGGCGGCGGAGCCGCCGAGCCAAGATTCCTACACGAATTAACCGTGAACGCCGTTCTTAAAGGCGTCCATGTAGTGAACTTTCATGCACGGACTAACCGTGAACTCCACGTTCCTCAAGGCGCCCATGTAGAGAACTTTCCTGCACGGACTAACCGTGAACTCCGCGTTCCTAAAGGCATCCATGTAGTGAATACTCGGCTTGGCCTCCCGGAAAAAGTGCTATCGAGTTGCTTAACTTTGGATCTTTGATCAACCCCTTAACCTTCATTCCCAAGAAACTGACGGTCAAAGTCAGAGGGTCATGAGATGGAGTTTGATTTGGCAGGGACAATGTCGTTGTTGGTACTTAGTCCAGAGGGAGTAATCTGGAGGGGTTGTGGTGAAATTTTGGTTGCTTTATTTTTAAGTGATAACTGTGCCCGGGGGGAACGGATAATGTGGGGGGGGTTGAGTTATCTGGTTTGTTTCCCCAAATTGGCCGGCAAAGAAAGTTTTCGCTGGGTTCAAACTTTCTTTCTTGAAGGGGGGGAGTGTTACATATTTATGTGAATGTATGTGAATTACCATTCAGGTCTTTGCTTATCCGTGTGTAGTACATTAAGTTGTTGTGTAGTTGTTGTGGTTGGAGGGTCAGGAGCCCTTCTGAGGGAGTGGCCGGAAACGGAAGTGACCGGAAACGGAAGAGAAAAAGACACGAGGAAAAAAGGACGAGTATTATTCTTCCTCGCCCCGCTCCGAAAAAAGGTGGGATCGACCTTGCGCTGCGTGGAAAAGCGGCGTTCCGATCCGAAGCCTGTCTGGCGAGAGGAATTACCGGGACTTGTACCTGCCCGGTGGAGATGGCAAGTTGACGTGGGGCCGTGCATCGACCCCGCGCCTGGCCTCGTTCGCGGCACCGTCCAAACAGACGCGTGCGGGTCGCACGTTGGGGCCTAACCCGCCTTGCAAGCGGCGTGGGGTTTGGCTTGCTTTACCGTATCCGCCTCGCGTGGCCACGAGGGGCTGCAGCCACGGTGCCTGGTACGATACCTGCCCGGTGGAAACACGTCCACCCGGGGTTCGTTCTACCGCCCGAGTGCGGTGACGGCGACCATCATCTTGGTCAGGAGGGGCCCAGAGACATTGTGCGGGACCGAGACCAAAAGGGTGTCGTGAGTACTCACCGGGACACACGTATATAAGATGGCCATCTTACTCATAGGAAAGTGCTTGTGAATTGGGAATTGTTGATGGTTGTATATGGTTGATTGCTCGGGGAAAATCTCCGTGGTTGTGTCATTGCAATTGTATGGTCATTCCCATTGAAATATATCCTTGAACGTCAGTTGTCTCTGGAGTGAAATTCATATGGATTGCGTGGCGAAAGCGCATATTTAATACAGCTTTCTGGCGAAGTTCCTCTCACGGTCCGGGGGTCACCGAGACCAGGTATTCACCGAGGGGACCACGTAACAGCGCGCTTGGGATCGAGACGGAGCCCGGGTGCTCGTGGAAGGTCCTTTGTGCGGTGTATGTGAGCTAATGGCGCGCGTGTGAGAAAGAAGTGTGCACCGGAGCGCGAGTGTTTGAGAGAGAAGTGTGCGCCAGAGCGCAAGTGTATGTGGGAAGAGTGCGTTGAGGAAGAGTGTGAAACAGAGTGTGCGATGGCCGAGGAGAGTGAGGGAGAATGCACACCAGAGCGTGTTGTAGAGAGGGTGCAGGAGTGCACACCAGAGCACATGATTGGGTGTGTACCGGGAGAGTGCACACCTGTGGATGTTACTGAGTGTGTCACAAAAGGTTGTACGCGAGGGTGTGCGATGGCCGATTGTGTGACGGAGTGTGTGGAGGAAAAGTGTGTAACGGAGTGTATGAGTGGTACGAGTGCGCCTGGGTGGTGTGCACGAGAGCGTGCTGTAATAGAATGCAGGGAATGTATGGCAGGCACTGGAGCGCCTCGGTGTGCGAGAGTGGAATGGGTCGTGAGTGTTGAGAACGCGGCCCGAGCATCGATGCAGACCGGGGTAGCGTTTAGGGCGACATATAGCTGACGCGAGCCCTCGGTGTGTGGTGTGCTTTGTGTGCAGTGGGGATCGGCGGGGATCGTTGCCGCGGCGGTCTCGCAAGGATCGGCGTGCACGATTCGTGCCGGGCCCCGCCCTGTATGGTTGGTACCGCGCCGTGGCGGCGATCGGCACGGTTCAAGGGGAGGTAGGAGGGATCGGAGCCGCGCCTCCTGACGGGTGCGGTGCTCCGACCGCGGGCGGTTGGGCCATCATGCATGGGACCGCAAGGCCTCGTGCAGATAGTCAGGTTCACTATGTTTTTTCGTTCAAAATTTTGGTAGATTAGCAAAACTATACAGTTTTGGAATATTCAGAGCATGAGGAATCCAAAAATTAATGTTTACATTTGCATAGACACATTTGCGAAAATGACACTCAGGACAGTGATGAAGAACTGTAAAAGCATATTCCTGAACGGTGTAGATCCTGTGTATAGGACTTATAGTTCAATCTGATACTACCTATAACTTCCTATAACAACCTATAACTTCAAAGGACTTGCAATATCATGTATTATGTAATACAGTTATATCACAAATATAAAGACAATGGTTTTCAATTACCTTTGTTTGTTGCTTTTCTATAATCCTGAGCACTATTTTGAGGCCTTTATTGGATTCCTTGACCCAGAAAACATAGGATTAGCATATTTAATTAAGTCTCTAGGTTGACTAGAAGCCGAGATCGCGCAAAATATGTATTTTATGGTGGCCATTTTCAAAATCTAAAATGGCGGCCATGCAGGTGTCTGTGCAAATGCCAACATTGATTTTCAGATTCTCCATGCTCTGAAGATTCCAAAAATGTACAGGTTTGCTAATCCCAAAATTTTGAAAGAAATTATATTTGTTAACATAGTGAACCTGACTATCTTCATCACTGTCCTGAGTGTCATTTTCGCAAAGGTGTCTACGCAAATGTAAACATTAATTTTTGGATTCCTCATGCTCTGAATATTCCAAAAATGTATAGTTTTGCTAATCTACCAAAATTTTGAACAAAATTATATTTGTTAACATAGTGAACCTGACTAAGAGATGGCGCCTTGAACCTTGGCCCAAGCATGCCTCCTCCCCTGAATCGAAAATGCTGGACGGACCCAACCAATAGGAGACTGACCACCCGCATGCATCGCTCGGCTTTGCGAAGCCGAGCTGTGAAAATGTATTTCCGCACCGAGAGGCTCAAGTGGAGTGGACGGATAGCCATAGTGTTGGCGAATGGTACCCGGCGTGGAGGGATGGTAGTTCTACCATTCCTCACATGTTATTTGGGCTCATGAGCATTAGAATATGGGGATGGCAGTGAAAGCTAGCCAAAGACAGGCTAGGTTCATTGTTAGGGATTTAGAGATGACGGTAGAGGACAAGATTTAAGTAGAGACATTTGTACAGGTAGAGGGGACGTAGTTACATTAGGTGGATGTTAATGACGAGGGAGTGCTTCGTGTAAAGGGAAGACGGGGAAGCACGAGTTTTAGGGGGAAAGCAGTTGGATAGATGATGCTGTGTGTGTGAGGATGGTATTGAGCTTGAGCAAATGAGGAATTGGATGAGAATCACTGTGTGTATTGAGCTTGAGCAAATGAGGAATTGGTTGGGAATAACCAGAAGTGGTGTATTGAGGACAAATGGAGTGTGTTGAAGTGAATTGACTTGCATGGTGTGCAAGTGGGGAACAGGTGTGTGAGCACAAGAGGTGTGCAAGAGAACTTGGTGTGTGTGAGAATATTTGGTGTGGAATGCTTGGTGGGAGATAGAAGGTGTGGAATGCATGGTGCGAAGGAGTGAATGGGGGGAGGTGGACCCCTTCACGAATACCCGGGGTGGGTAGTGTAAAGCCAGGTAGAGGGTTTAGGTAAATTGTTTGGATATTGACATCTGTGGTGCGGGAAGTAGCAAGAAGTGCTTGGTTGGGTGCATGAGTCTATGAAATGGCTGGGCGTGTGGGCTTTGTTGGTGCGTATGGTTATTGGGGCACTCCGCCACTGGTAGTTTGTCGGCCAGGTGAGACCGCAGGTAGGCTCTGGGAGCCAGTTAGAGTAGTTGTTGAGTGGGACCAGAGGATCCCAGGAGAGGACCCGGGTAGCCCAATGCCGAGGAGGGCATCAGGGGGTGAGAGAGCCAGGAGGGGCCTTCCCCAATTTAGGTAGTCGCAAGGAGCAAGGTAAGCTCGGGTGGGGACTTCAGTGGCGGAGGTGCGCAGGTAGTTGGACCTGCTAGTGGAGCCACACGACCCAGCCCCGAAATTGTGCAAAGGCACAGTGTGAAAAATTGGGGAGTGAGACCCAAATTCGTAGGGTGCTGCAGAGTGGTCAATGGGAATCAGGTTTTTAGAACCACATAGTTTAAAGATGACAATTGGCAGGGCATGACCCCGGGTAGTGTAAGTGAGTTAATGTCGTTAGTGTAGTTAGGAATTGAGAAATCCCTTCGCACCATCCACATTCATTCACCAAGGTGACAAAGCTCCGCACCAGCACCAAGTGACTGATTTGAGTAAGTGAGACGCATCATGACATGATGAGACAATGCGTTTGTTCCATTCCTTCCTTCCTGGGAGGGATTGGGAGACGAATTTGGACTAGAGGGGGATATGGGAGACAAGATGTAGTGACGAATTTGTAAATACAGGAAGGGCAAGGGTAGGGTAAGCTGACGTTGGGGGGGCACGAACGGTTAAGGACGAGCTTGCTCTGCTCGCTCTTCCGCACCCCTCATGCTGCATTACCTTGTTTTGATGTGTACCTTTGCGCCCTTTCTGTTTTTCTGACTGTGCTTTGTCTCTCCTCCCCACATATGGACCCACTTTGGAGGAGGAGTTGTGCAGCAGCAGCGAACGGTGCAGCTGCACCTTGCCACACCTGTGCGGCTGCACATTGCTGCACATGTGTAGCACCCTGCTGCACTTTGCTACACCTGTGCAGATGAACTGCGTGGCACTTTGCTGCCGTATTCTTTATTATAACTTTGCTGCACATGTACCGCATTTGCTGCCACAGCCACTTTGCTGCACCACATTACACATGGACCACACGTTTTGTGGCCTTACACTTTGCTGAGCAGTACTTTGCTGCAAACTTACCTTGCATCTTCGGACCACGTGTTTTGAGTGGCATCAATGTTACGCAGCAGTTGGACCACGTAAGGCTGGCTCTGCTTGGCCAGGAATTGAATAAAAACGAACACGGGTTTTTGTACATTTTATTCTTGGTGTGCCAGGAAAGAAGAACTTTAAGTTTTTATTTCACACGAAGATGCGACATGCAGGAAGCAAAGACGCAAGATGCAGCAGCCCAGCAGCAAATGTGAACTCTTTTTTTTTTGAAATGTGTATTGGTGCTATGATGTGCTTTCTCTCCCCTCCAATCTTCTTTCCACAAAGAACAGGTCCTGGGTTATAGAACTGTAAATAATTAGGTTTTGTGGTTGTAAATAAGATGCTACCCACCAGCTTTATGTGTAGTTTGAAAATAATTCCGCAATTCGGTTAGTTGTGGGTGCGAGTCTGTTAGTTAGTTACACAATGCAGTAGGTGGGACATATCTAGTGTTGTAAAACTGTCGCATACACGGGGTTAGATTAAACGCTAGGGGGAACCACAACTAAGTGTCACACATAATTAAAAGCTAGTCCCAAGACTTGCTCAAAACCGGTCGTTCCCACTTGGGTAGGTTCGACTCGGGGACGAGTCTGACGAGGGCGGGGGGCAGTGCTATGGTTTTGAGGTTTGTACAGTGAGCTCAATGAAGGTTAAAGGGTTGCCCCCCATAGATAGTCACACAAGCAACATGTAGCCTCATTTGTAGTACAGTTATTTCTTAGTATGTGTGAGAGTAGGGCCTTTCCAGTGTTAATTCTGCATTGTGTAAAGACAGGAGAATAGGCCCCACTTCTGCAAACCATTCTACCTCTACAGGCGCGATCCATTTCGCTGCCCTTTGCTTACTCACTAGTCGAGTTAACACGAGGTAGGCCTAAAAAGGTGGGGGCGGCGTTGAGGTCGGGGGCGGCAGAGGCGATGACAGTAAGCATGAGCCACTAATCAGAGCTCAGAGGTGGTTGCGTCAGAGGGCGTGGTGAGCAGAGTCTGGTGAGTTCCAGAAGGTGCGCGGGGTGGGCCTATATAACCCGATGCGCAAAGCCCTCAACAGGACTTGCCAGGGGAAGAGCATTGCAGAGAGGGAGAGGACTTGCAGAGAGGGAGAGGACTTGCAGAGGAGAGGGAGAACTCACATTGTACCGCTTGATGAACTTGACCGTCACATGAGAACGCGCGCTAACCAACACTGAGGCAGTGAGGAAGAAGGGTTGGTCGCGAGATATACGCGGGCGCAGCCAGGCGCGTTTATAACGAACTTGCGTATTCCAGCCAGGCGAGTGAACGAGGCTGAGTAACCGCCCTTTACCGTAAAAGCCGTCCCGCCTTTGCCGTAAAAGTCCTCTCCACCGTTCGCCCCAATATATCGCCTTTGCTCGAGAGACACGCTACGTGGCCCTGCCTTCGCTGATCTCCATCTTCGCGGACGTGCCGGGGACTGTGGAGAGCTGGACGAGGACCATCCTTGGACGCACTGGGGAACACCTGCCCATCTGCAATACCCCGTGTGAGTGTGTGAGACGGGCCCGTTGTCTCTGGGATAATTAAGACTGTATAAGGATTTCTCTGTGTCTCTTCATCCTGAACTGTATATACATGTGATAATCATTAAACCACTCTGTTCTTCCTTTCTTCTGAATTCGATCGTTCCCGTGATTTCTCCAATTCACTAAGCGTGGCACGAATAAGATCGCTTAAATTGGGGCCATTATTTCAACACCGCGGATCACGTGTACGCAAACCGCTCGGCGTATTCCAACCTCACGTGGTTCATGCGAGGCTTGTTTCCTCGCTTCCAGGGCAGCGCGAGTCCTTAGGTAACAGCGAATTTGGTCCTGAAACCCTATTTAGCGCAGTCCGGAAGGGACGTAATAGGTCTCGGGTCACGCCAGGTCAGTAAAGACAAGGGGATTAATCCCCCCTTGATAAGGGGAAGAAGGCTGGCGAGAGAACCACAACATTTGGTGTCAGGAGTTTGGGATAGGACCCGAAGTGCGCTTAACGCACTCCAAAATTACGAGCGACCGAAATTTAGTTTTTAAAATACAAAATTAAATTCGTGCCATGGCTAGCCAAAGCGATTAGCCAAAGGGGAGAAGGCCGGCGGCAGATCCACAACAATATATATATATATATATATATATATATATATATATATATATATATATATATATATATATATATATATATATGTATATTGTGCAGCGTCTGTCCTGTCCTGTGTTGTCACTGAACTACTTTCTCAAACTTTTGTGAAATCGTACCAAACTTCTGGAATGCACATATCTCTCCCGTCGGTATGTCCTAAGGGTATTTATTTTGAAAATTTTCCAATATTTTTTTTTGTTTTTTGGGAATTTTTTTTTTTCAACTTCGATTGTATCGACGCTTGGTGAGGCGAGCGTACGCTCGCCTCACCAAGCTAGTATATATATTTATATATATATATATATATATATATTGTTATGTCTGGGAGTAGAGCAAAATCTAGAGCTAGGTAGATCTGTATAGGTAGGTATTCGACTGTCGCGATAGGGAATCTACCTGTTATAAGTTCTTTATGTTTAGGCGTTTGTCGGGGTAAGATGTATATTTGTGGATCTACCAGGAGATTCGTGTGATAGTTAGATAGGGATTAAAAGATAACGCCCCTGTGAGTCTCACCTGGTCATCAAACCCTTGTCCATTATAGCAATGCAAACCACATAAACATTAGTTAGGTCCCTAGCGCAACATTAAATAATTCCTCCCCTTTGACATGACTTTGGAAGAGAATAGACAGGAAATCGGGCTGGAACACCGCCACAATCGGCCACCACCGTTTACACCTCCGCAGGGCCTGCGAACCTTGCATAGCACATGCTATGACCGGTGACCACGGAGTCGGGGGACGGGAGCGAGAGTAAAGAGAGTGGCAGTGGGCGTGCGCCTGGGCGAGCCGGGGGAGGCTCTGATAGGCTGAGGGGTGCGCCAATGTGACGTCATCGGTAAGAGATATTAGAGAGGACCGGACACCATTTTCGGCAGTGGAGTACAGTTGAGTTGAGTTGGCTGCCAGGCGAGTTGAGGGAGTTCAGTTGTCTGCCAGGCGAGTTGAGGGAGTTGAGTTGAGCAGTCCCGCAGTGCAGTTCGGCGGTGCGCTGAACTAAGTTCATTCCCGGTGTGAGTTGAGAGGAGAGCAGAGCCCTGACTTGAGTCAAGAGTTCGAGTGCAGTTCGGAAGAGTCTGGAGAGAGCGAACTCGGACTTGGCCATAGTGCGCAGTCGCACTTGCGCCCTCTTCCCCTTTTTCTCCATTCGTCTTGGTTCTGGAGTTTGTGCTCGCGTTGGAGACCGACGACGCGTGGTGCTTTTGGTGCATGGTGCGCGGCCTTGTGGGACTTGGAGCGAGGGACCTCGTGGTGTGCGATCGGGCCGAAAGGAGCGGTGTTGGACGGCAGCCACAAAGACGACGAAAGACCAGATAAGCCCACATCCGCGTACATTTTGAACTACATGACGTGTTCTTTTCGTAATCCATCTCCCTCGTTTTGTGTTTGATATCAGTCGTGTGGGGACGTCCCGATTTAGGATATTAGATTTACCAGCGCGTGCTTTTTCCTGTCTTGCTTTTAAAAAATAAATCCTTATATTATTTACTGTATATATCTGAACGCAGTTTTTCTGGGTGTTTGATTTTAATAGGTAAGGCTGCAGAGCTTTCACTATGTCCCGCCATTCAGCGCGTTTAAGCGCTTTGATTTGGAATCCGCTATTGAGGTTTCGCCTCGGGAGAGTAACGCCTCGTAATCGGCATCCGCAAATTTGATGTTAATCGGAGTTGCGTGACAATATATATATATATATATACAGTATATATATATATATATATATATATATATATATATATATATATATATATATATATATATATATATATATATATATATATATATGTATGTATATATATATATATATATATATATATATATATATATATATATATATATTGTTACGGACATGACTTAAGATGTTGCTTGACCGAGCGGAATGGCCGCCGTGTTCGCACAGTTTACCCGATTCTTCCCCAACTCACCCGATTCCACTCGAACGTTGGCCGAATCGCGCTACGCTAAATCAATGAAGGAAAGGACACAACGGCTGGGATAAATGAAACGACACAAGGGGGTACAGTTCTCAAGACCTCCGGAGGAGGATATAATTGGTGATGCAGAAAAGGGGTAGATTACAAGGTAAGAGGTAAAGCACAGAAAAGATGGGCACTTAGACACAGTCTTATCTTATCCCCGACAGACCACAGACAAACGGAACAAGACTGCCTTACACAGGGATTGATGGCAGGGAAGGACAGGCAGTCGATAGCACAAGGTGCACCTTGGCTCAGGGACAGAATCAGGCACGGTCCAGTCCAGAGATGCGGGGAGGTATTGCAGCGCTCGGAGGTGGCGTCTCTCTTGCTTCAAGCTCAGCGCGCATCTGACGTCACCTCCCTCTTCCTGCACATGCTCAGCGGGGAGTGACACGCCCTCGGCTCGTTGGCTCCGCCCCAGATGGAATCAGTCCGCCGCTTCTATTGGGTGCGGGGGGTTACCGGGCTCCGCCCTTGACGAGGAGCTGACAGCGAGCCCCTACGTGGTAACCCCGTCGGAGCACATGTTCGATGGCGGCTAACCAAGCCGGAGTGAGGACGCGCACTCCCCGCGCTGCCGCCGTTGTTGTTGCTGTTGTTGTTGTTGTTGTTGCTGAACCGTGAGGAAGAGCTGCGGGGAGGTATTGGGAGGTCCTAAACTTCCTAACGGTGCCATACAATCACATTCTGGTGCAACGAAGAGTCAGAATTAATGGAAACAAGTCCTTAACTGACATAGACTAAGAATAACTAGCAAGATGTCCTATAGTTGTCTACGTGAGATGCGGTGGACCTGGATGCGACATTTAATGGGGGAAATAGGGGAAGGTCGGGTCTACAGAGTGTTGTTTACAGAAAATGGGACTAGGGAATGGGGGATTGGGGATAGTTGGGAAGTATTGGGGAAATAGGGGAATATTTACAAGCGGATATGGATGGAGGCCAATCTCATATCCGCAACAATATATATATATATATATATATATATATATATATATAGATAGATATATATATTGTTGCGGATCTCGAGCCCGTCGAAGTACAGAGAGGGGTTAAACCCTTTCCCCCCTCGGGACTTCGAGGTGGAAACTCGTGGGGATTTTACTTTACTTTACACTCGTGGGGCGGATTGCAGAGCAATTCCAGCCACCACCCCCGTAGCGAGCGTGTGAAAGGTATCTGGTCGAATCCCCAAGTACCTTCTATACACACGCCGCCACGAGAACGGGGACTGGACCTCGCACGAGTCACGCTAGTCTGATACGCCTGAGCGGTTTTCGTGTCACGTGACTCGTGCCATTAATTATTATTGACCCGATTGAGCGGTTTTATTTCGTACAATGCGAAGCCAATGGTGGGAAAAGACGTGAACGGCCAAATGGAAGCAAAAGAACACAGGTTTATCATTACAATTTGTACAAATGCTCAGGGCAAAGAGACACAGGGTAGAAACTTAATGTCCTTAACTTAATTCCCCGGACAAGGGCCCTCTCACTCACGCGGGGAAAAGGATGAGGAAGGATGCGCTCAAAGCGCGGCCGTTGGTGCCGTTCGCCCCGGTCAGCTCGTTGGGCGTGTCCCTCGAGATGTTCGCGGCACGTGCAGGGAGTCCTGGGCAGGGAGATCGTTGGAGTCCCGGGCCCCGGGAGAGATCGTCCCCGAAAGCGCTTATAACAGGGGCAGAACGCAGACTACAGGGAGAGTTCGTGCTTTCGATCACAGAGCGCAGAGAGAGCTGATCACAGAAAGCCTCGATCACACACACAGTCGCTTCAGAATCCCGGGACAGAGAGCGTTCGTGGGCAGAGAGCTGGGGGCAGAGAGCGAGATCGGGGGCCAGGGGCCGGGTTTTATAGCCCCTCCCCAGAGTCTTACCCAAATGTTCGAAGCACCTCCCCTGGCCGCCATCGCTGGCCACTCCCCTTTAGCTCCCATTGGCTGCTTGCCACTTACCGGCCACTCCCCTTCAGCTCCTCCCTCTGGCTTCCCAGATTTGTTCCAGGCCGTAGCACATGGCATTCTAGCCCAAATGAGGCCGACCCTTACTAGCCTGTTTCAACGCATACTAACACAGGAAAGGAGACTATACTTAACATTGAATAAGACATAACTGAACTAAGCGAGGCTACATGTTGTGGTGCAACTAACTAAAAGGGGGGTTTGCCTTTATTTCCAAAACTGCAACAGTATATATATATATATATATATATATATATATATATATATATATATATATATATATATATATATATATATATATATATATATATATATACATATATATATATATATATATACACATATATATACATATATATATATATATATATATATACATATATATATATATATATATATATATATACATATATATATATATATATATATATATATATATATATATATATATATATATATATACATATATATATATATATATATACTAGCTTGGCTCGGCTCGCTGCGCTCGCCTCACGAAGCGTCGTTACTGAGGACGGGCTTATTTTAGCTGAGAATAATGACTACCTGAGTTGCTGTGTTGTCATGATTTACACCAATCATAATACAAACAATTATTTTGCACAAATGTATTTGCTGTGTTTGTGATATTACATTTTTATAGGCAATTTAGGTTGAATGTTGTTTTTTTTCAAGAAAGAACCCCTCAGCACATACAAAGGAGACGGTAGGTGCAGACTGGAATTTTGGAATGATTACACCTCACCACCACGTAATTCAAAACACCTCACCACCAAGTAATTTAAAACACCTCACAGCCATAAAACACGTAATAAAAACACCTCACCACCATGAAATTAAAAACACCTCACCACCACGAAATTAAAAACACCTCACCACCACGAAATTAAAAACACCTCACCACCACGTAATTCAAAACACCTCACCCACTCTCCCCATCCTGTCTACCGCTCCCTCTTTATATATATTTTGTTTGTCTGTTTGATTTGTTTGTGAAATAAATGTTCGCTCTTTCACGAGCCTCGATTCTGTATACAAAAAAACAACCAAAAAAAACACCTCACAACCATAAAACACAAAATATATACACCTCACAGCCATACAACAAGTAATAAAAACACCGCACAGCCATAAAACACGAAATAAAAACACCTCACAGCCATAAAACACATAATAAAAACACCTCACCACCACAAAATTAAAAACACCTCATCACCACATCATTTACACCACCACGTAATTCAAAACACCTCATCACCAACTAATTCAAAACACCTCACCACCACATAATTAAAAACACCTCACCACCACATAATTATAAATACCTCAGCACCACGTAATTCAAAACACCTCACCACCATGTGATTTAAAAACGCCTCACCACCATGCGATTTAAAAACACCTCACCACCACGTCAATTTAAAAACACCTCACCACCACATAATTCAAAATACCTCACCACCACGTGATTTAAAACCACCACAACTTTATTAAAAACACTTCACAACCACGGAAACAAAAGTTTGAGGGAGTCGTTAAGTGACAACACAGACACTGCCCAGATGTGTAGATATATAGATAAATGACTGTACCCGAGTTGCCGTTTTGTCATGGTTTAAACCAAACATAATTCAAACAATAATTCAAAATATTCAATATTCAAATGTATTTGTAATATACATGATATCACATTTTATAAACAACTGAAGTTGAAAACTTAAGTTGGAAAAAAAAACATTCACCCAAAAAATTCCAAAATAAAAATAAAAAAAATTCTAATTTTTTTTTTTTTAAATACCCTTAGGACATACCGACGGGAGAGATATTTGCATACCAGAAGTTTGGTACGATTTCACAAAAGGTTGAGAAAGCAGTGCAGTGACAACACAGGACAACACAACACAGCACAGACACTGCATATATATATATATTGTTGCGGAGATGAGGACTGTATATTTTTTGATTGTGTGCTGTACTATTATTATTATTGTTTATTCTGCGCCCCCCTACCTCCGGAGCTGTGTAAAGGTGAAAGGGCATCCCATAATTAGTCCACAAGCATACACATCAGCCAAATAATAGAATACCCCTGTTGATAGTTATCTCTTATTCTGTGTTTTAGAGTAAGGCTGTGTCTCCCATTAATTGAAGTACTCCATTGCACCAGTGAAAGAGAATAGATCCCCTTTCCTTCCCATCCCCAAAATCTCCATTTCCTTTTACACCCCCTTCCGTCATTGCCGGGCCTCGATTGCCGAATTACCTCCCCTCCAATAACCGCCATTGAACATGTGCTCGAATCGGAGAAGAAAGGCGTGCCCGCCCGTCGTCATCAAGGGCGGAGCCAGAGGGTCGCGCGACCAACCAGGGCCGAGGTGAGCACCCCGATGGGCGTGTCCAAAAGGCCGGCGGCTTGATCGCCGGAGGCGCTATAAAAGGCGCGCACGCAAGAATCAAGTGAGTTGGTCGGCAAGAGAGTTGGTCGCCAAGAGAGTCGTGAGGAGTCAGGCAGTGGAGTCGGTGGTCAGTTGGTTGTGTTGGTTGCGGTGAGGAGTCGGTGGTGGTGGTCAGTTGGTTGCGTTGGTTGCGGAGAGGAGTCGGTGGTAAAGAGTGAGTGGACCAAGAACGAGTGGAGGGTTTGGACCAGACGCGTCCGACGAGGCCTGGCAAAGCACGCGACGTCCACAGCAGCCAAAACAGCAGCGTGGGGCCTGAACGGCGGCTGCTAAACGCGCCGGTTGTGCTGCGGGACCCCCTTGGACCTCCCTCTCCCTCCAGCCATCCACCTCCTGCCTTTCCACCCTTCTTGTGTACGTGAGTTTGTTCTGTTTGTTCTGTCCTGGGTTAATTAAGTCTGTATAAGCTAGTATTTTCCCTGTGTCACCTGCGTCTTATGTGCTTGTAAATAAACGTGACTGCTTTCTTTTTGCTTATGTGTGTAAATAGTCAATAAATTTAGTAGTATTTCCAACCTTTTTGTCTTCTTCTTCTTCTTCTTCTTCACATCCGTGTCGCCTTTGTCTTTTCCCTATTGACTAGCTGCGGTGCGATCCGGCCAACGTTTGGGTTCTAATCAGGGAGTAACTGTTCAGACGCGGTAATACACCACCGCTCGGTCAATATAACATCTGTCCGCGATCCGCAACAATATATATATATATATATATATATATATATATATATATATATATATATATATATATATATATATATATACACACACACACACATACATATACGTATTGTCGTGCGTATCCCTCAAGGTTAACACCAGGGACCCCCGCGGATGACCAGAACGGAAAATTACACATTGGGCCTACCAAATACTTCCAAATTTCTCTTTTGTCCCCACTATACTGGCAGGTATGTAGGTCCGCATCCAACGGTGATTATCGCTACACAACTACCTGTGGCCACGACAGCTCCGCACCTCTACCGTGCAAGCGTCATCGGGACAAGGTGAGCAGTCAAAATGCCAACATGGCCCATGAGTGTCCATAAGGGTGCGACCCACCATCCATCCTTCGGCCCCCCTGCGAGGAACACGGCTGCACTAGCCCCAGCTGGCCAATGTGGTGAGCACCTGCTGCCTACACCCCCTATTCCCAAGGCCTCGGACCTGGGGGGCACGGTTGCAGTGCGTGGCATCCCAACAGCCACATCCCCTGCACCTCCACATCATACCCCAGTTCGACCACATGCAGCCCCCAGTGCCCACCCACACTTGACCACACCAAGGTCCAGTCAACAGCCATGCTCCACCAGGAGACCCACTCAGAAGACATGGTCCACAAACCTCAGACACGCACAGCACCACATTGACCCTCAGACTACACAATTACATCCCCATGACCCCGCATCCCAAATATTGGCGCAATCGCCCCCCCCCCCCCCCATCCAGTTGAAGGCTGTGGCTTGCTAATCTATCAATTTTATCACAGCCTCCAACACTTTGGTCTAACCAGGGGTGGATCCAGAGGGGGGGGTGCAGGGGGTGCGCACCCCACCCCCCCTTCGATCCAGGATAAGGGTGTAGGATGAATTTGGAGTGGTGGACTTTTGGATCCTGGACTTCACGATCCAGGATAAGGCTCCACCACTATGCTCAACCCCAACTACCTCCGACTCACCCCCAATGCTTCCTGCATCTTCCATTCTCCTTTCTTACATACTGCTCACCTCTTCCATCCGTAAAGAAGAGGTCGCTTCCCCGCGCGGCTTTTACCAGGAATCGAATTAAATTTAATGACGCCCGTTCACGTCATGTAAGCCCAATCGACTATACAAAATTTTCGCCTCGGACTAAAAAAAATTTGTTTCCAAATCCTCCACACTCTTGACACCAATTATTTATTACAGGGTTCAATCCCACTCCTGACTACCAGTTGTCGTGCGAATCCCTCAAGGTTAACACCAGGGAACGCGGATGACCAGAACGGCTTTAACTGAGGCGACGACCAATACCGGATTTTGCTATCAACCGCGGGAAGAAGAAGGGAAGAGGAATAAGCGGCAAGCGCTCACCTATGGTGAGCCGACGGCGGCTCCAATCCTGTAGGGAATTAACTCAAACGGGAATCCGAGGTAAAATGTACAAAAATAATGATTTATTCTGACCCTGAAACAATGAAACGCGACGATGAATAAATAATGATCCTAAATTGGGATCTCACACACCTCACTTCAAATACGCCACACAGGAATGAATTACGAAAAGAACACGTTCGTCGTGTATGGGGAAATGTGGTGCGTCCTTATCTGTCTGTAGTCTTGTCTACCGTCAAAACGCGGCTCCAAGCTCCGGCGCGAAGAAACCCCTCGTCCGCTCGCTCACACCGCGGGAATGCGACTCGCTCCGGGGCACGCCATGAGGTCCCTCGCTCCTAGCACCGATGCACCACAAGGAACCAAAAGCACCACGCGGAATCAACGCCGGGCCAGTGATCCCCACACTAAGCCAATCTCCAACCCGAAGGGGCCGATCTCCAACACAAGGTCCAGTGCGAAGAGAGACAAAAAGACAAAGAGCACAGAAAGGGCGTGCAGCACGCCCTTTTATAACATTGCCTCTGACGTCAGTCCCCGCGAGTAGATGATAAATGTTGTTCCTGGGACAGCCCGAAATCTCCATTCACTTACATGTAAATTTTCCTCTCACCATCACTTTTCTTCATTTCCCCTTAACACCTCTATTCCTTCCCCCCTTGGTCTTATGGGCCTTTTACTCTTACTATCAATGATCCCGAGTAGACCACTCAAACATGAATCCGACAAATATTTGTTTATGCGTAGGAAATAATTTAATTATCTTACCACTACCATCACCATCTAATACGTTAACAACAAAGATGTTTGCGTTTGGTTCTTTGTCAAGATATTTTAGCTGAGCTAAGATAAAATGATAAACCTCCCTCAATGTTCTTGTCTGAGCGCCTCCTGTGCCACACACCATTTTTAAATTAAAGTATATATTTTCCTGACAACCATCAAAGTTTTCTGTCCACTCAAAAATATTTCCATCTTTTTTACCCAACTCACCGGTATTTAAATTAATTCTCTTATTTGTTTTGTGAACTTTTTTACCAGTTGCCTTTTCAATTATACCTATTTGATATTTTTCACATTCATTATGTTTTCCATTTTTATACCAAGGTTGATTACACCTCCACTCTTTAGTCTGGTTGATACTTGGTTCTATCATTTATATAATAGTAAAAAAAAGGCGGCGGTAGCCCGTTAAAATCCCTAACCCCCTTTTTAACTTATCACTTATATATATTTTAACACTTATAACCATAAGGGAGAGATGCTTTCTTAACTGCATAAGGGAGAGAACATAAGGGAGAGATGCATAAGGGAGAGAACACTTATAACCAAAAGCCCCCAATGCTTTCTTATTTATCTCTTCTGTATATAATTGATGTTTATAACTTCTTATTCCATTAATCTTTCTAAACTCTTCTTTCTTTGTTGTTAAACAGTTATAATAATCCTTAAAGTTTATTGTTTCTTTAATAACATTTTTCTTTACACCTTTTAACTTCTTATCAGTCTTTTCAACGTTATTCACAATGTATTTATAAGCATAAGCCTTGGACCTCAATCCCACAAATTCACTCATAACATTTCCTCCTAATTCATCCTTGAACTTTCCAATCACCTTTTTAGAAGAGAACAACTCACTCTCTGGACTGTAATTACTAGTGTTGTTGCACCACTGTAATTCGCATAGATATTAATGTCCTTTATCATGTCTGAATAAACATCATCAGTAATAATTTTCAAAATAAAACTATCTGTATCCATATAAAGTAGATTAACATCATTTTGATATTTCTTCCTCAAGTTATTATAAAAGTAATCATACATTAATGACTTTGATAAATCAAGAATTGATGTTCCAATATAAATAGGTTTGTCCATTTCAATACTCTCTTTAACCAAATGGATCGCACAAAAGTTCTCAGTAAAGACCTCGGCTCTTATAAAACTCGGTCTATTAATTAATTTTGATGCTTGTTCCCAAGATGTTGATAGTCTGATATTTTGTCTTTTCCTCACATTCTCCATGGTCTTACCAAAGACCGCATTATTCATCAATTTATAAAAGGATTTCTCAAAATCGGTTTTTGACTCTGTTCTTCTTTGTGTATTAAAATCAATGTACTCCTTTAGCCAATGACTTTGATTGAACTTTAGAACCCTATGGATCTTCTCTACTCTTAGACCTTTTGATAAATATTGTCGCAAATGTCTTTGGTGTAGAACATAATTTTTCTTATTATATAATGTAGTAAGTAATTTTTCTGTTGATTCACCTATATCAAACGATCGTTGATAATCACTCAACCATTCTTTCTTTGGAATTTCTTTCTCACAAGCAAATGGAAGATCTTTATGTTTGATATGAAGTTCTTCAGGATATTTTAAATTGACCTCAAAATAATAACCAACCTTTGAATCATCCAATTCTTTTTGTGTAGAGATACATACATCTTGTAAAACCTTTTTGTAGTCTTTTTCCTTTACCCATCTAAGTTTTCCATAAGGAAGAGCTTGAGACATTGCCCAGCCATACAAGTTGTTTGCGTCATAGTACATCAAGTAAGAACTCTCTTTCGTTGAATCATAATTTGGAAGATATTTGTTATTTGCTTTTGCGTATCTGCTCGAGCAGACTTGTGAAATTCCACCTCTTTTTGCCTTTTCAATCATCAAAAGCATATCAACATCGGTTATCAAATCCAAAGCTTGTTTTGTCATTTTCAACATCACGCTCCAAGCCAATCCAGGTGCTGTGTAGTAGTGAGCAGGATCCAATCCATATCCAGTGCGACAAACAGATCTAAAGGCTTCAAATACATCGGCCAATAAAAGCACATCCGTTTGAGATACAAATCGTGATACTCGCCAAGATTCTTGATGTTATATTTTTCCCAAACATTTTGTGCGTGTACATAATCTTTATCAGATATATGATTGTTGTTTAATTTGTTATATAAATTTTCTTTTAAAGGAAGTTGTGTTTCATTGAATCTCTCAAATGAGTCCATATAGTCATAGGGGTAAATTCCCTTTTGTGTTAGTAAATCTTTATCTGAAAAATACTCTGAAAGACATGGAAACTCTTTTAGATTTTGAACCAAGTTAGCCAATGGACTTGCCATGAATTTAAATGTATCAAGAAATCTGATATGAGTAATAGGAGATGTGTGAATTGTTTTTGTGAATGAAATGTATTTCTGATCCATGTTAGGAATTGCTGAAATGTGTCCAGATGTCTATGAAAGTTCATTAATAAATAGATGCGTATCATAATGAGCATTGTTATGAAGAAAGACAGGAATGAAAGAGGGGAGTTTATAATTAATATTACAACTTTGATGAGCCGGACCTCTATATTTACCAGTGAGATGGCAATGATCTCTAACCTTTAAACCTTTACCAATTTTTTCCTCACAAATATGACAGACATTGTTTTTTCTAAATTCCCTTTTCTCCTCACTCGTCAAGGACATTGGTTTATTGGTTTCTCTCATTATCTTGGTTAATCGAACACAGTCTTTTTCTAGTCGTTTCACAAACTCCTCTGGGATATTTGAGCCTCTATACACCTCTAACTTGTATATTCATCACCAACAGATGATTTGATATAATAACAAAAACCACAAGGAGTATGTTTTTGATATTTATTTGTGTATGATTCTTTTGGATCTGGAGAAGCAGTATCAATTTTTTCTAGAATACTTTCAAAATCAGCATATATAACAAATGGATGTTTTATTGTTTTCTTTTCATCTTTGAATGTGATCTTTGAGCCTTCTTTAGGCATATTGATTACCGTTGATTTATGTTCACCACAATAATTTGAATGTTTATCTAATCTTTCTTGTGTATGGAAGAAGTTAAGACAACGCAAACAAATATATATTTTATTTGTTCTTTTACATACTTGTGGTTTTATTAATTTAGCAATATCTTTGATGTATGTATAATGTGAATTTTCCTCTGAATTAAAATATAGAAGATTAATAAGAGTTTGTTTACAATTGTCAGAAAGCTTTAAAACCTGAATGTTGTTTGTTTCTGTTAGACCATAAACATTAACTGATAAATTATTCAACTTTTCAAATTTAGGAATATCATTTAAAGCCATAGGAAACTTTAGATCTTTCGTATTTAATGTATTCTCATATTTTTTATAATGAGATACTCTTTCATCATGAAAATGTGGAGGATGTAAGTGTGCTAGAATAGACCAGAGAAAACATTTATTGTCTTTATTTTTGATATTGATAACTGCTTTTCTATTTTTGATAACACTGGGTAAATCAATGTAAGAAGAAGCTTTTAGAGGATCTGATTTAAGAATATGAATGTCTATGTAAATAATGTTTCCTATATTGAATCCACTTCCTACGATTGAATTATCCACATCTTGCTCTTGTTTAATAAGTTCATCATAGACTCCTGATGTTTTAAAATCTTGATATGAAGATATAAAGTGTGGCTCAGTTCTCATGTATGGTGTATCTATAACTCCTTCGTCCTTTGTCATTTCTAATTTTACTCCCATATAAAATTTAAGTGGTTTCATTTCTTTTAGTGTTTTTTCAATCAACGTTTGAACAGCAGGTTTAACTATTTCTACAGCATCAACTATAGACTCTGATTCAGGAGGTTTGAAGTTAAAGACTCTTATTTTAATATGTCCTTTGAATGCGCCATCCGAGTTTTTAGTTGTGATAAATTTTGATAAATGTAGATTTGTTTTAAGATGTATTTCGAAGCCTTTCTTGAGGATATTTTTATGACAGACAGAACAGTGTTTTGTTTCCTTCTGAATAGGAGCTAGTAGGTGAAATAGATTAAATGTGTGTTTGTTAGTTTTAAGGTGTCTTTTGTATTGTTTATATTCTTGTTCACAAACGTCGCAATACGTTGCTTTGATCATATTTATATAGTAAAATTATACTTAAAACAAAGTGCCTTTTTAAGATGAAACTGTGCTTAAAGTAAAACACTTATAGAAGAAACTGTGCTTTGAAGAAAGTGCCTTTTTACAGGCTTTTTATATATGAAACTATACTTAAAGTAAAACACCTTTTTACAGGTATACTAAAAGTAAAGCGCTTTTTAATCACAAAATTCAACACTAAGATCATCATCATCACTATCATCTAAGTTCAATGAGAACACAGTATCATTTGTGTACACTGAATTATCATCACTAAAATCACTATCACTATCACTATCACTATCACTCATTGATTCACTATCATCATCAATAAAACTACTCTCATAACTATCATTTGAACACAAACTATTAGTATCATAACTATCTTTAGATCCTCGACTCTCAGTATCATATTCAGATCCTAGACTCTCAGAGTATTGACTGTCAATATCACTCATTTACATACCATTAAACTTCCATCAATATCTATATATTTTCTTTCATTAGAACTAATAACGACAATATTTTTTACATTAAATGTTATTTTCAAATAATCTCTAATAATCAGGGTACGGAATGATAGTTCACCACTAATATTCATATTATTAATTTCACCCACATCTTTGGGTCTATTAAAGAATATACAAATGTTTCCTCTAGAATCGTTGATGGTCTTATCATTCATTTTCAAAGCTTCTTTATCAATGATCTTTTCAAGCTTTGAGTAAATTGCCAGTAGTAGTGGAGAAACTTTTGTCAAATTTACTTTAATAGAGTTATTAATTAACATAGCTTGTCCTGTAAATTTAATAAAAGGACACATGTTATTCTCCATTATGGGTTTAATCCAAAAATTTCCACATTTATCTTTGTTCAATTTAACATCTTTGACATATTTTTCTGCTGGTACCGAAGTAGAGATTGATTGAAATTTGTCTTTTGTGTTTTGAAACATTGTATTTATTAGCTAATAAACTTGCGTTTAGTTTAAGTAAAAATTTACTATATAAATATGATAGAAGGATATTTAGAATTTCCAGACTCTCCACATGATAAATTAGAGAATTGTCCAGCTTGTGATAGAGTGGGGCTTAATGATGAGGATTCATATAAACAATGTTTATTCTGTGATTATCTTCTAATTAATGATAATAATAAAAATATATATATATATATAACTCTTTTAAATGAGAACCAAAAATGAATTACTTTTCAAGATTAATAAGAGAGATGAATGTTAAGTATTGTGATGATAATACACCATTTCTTTCAAGGGAAGAGACTCTTTGTATTGAGGAAATGTATAAGGGTTTAATGATATTTATTATTCAAAATAATTTTAATGGAAATGTTAATACAAGATACTATAGAAATAAAATAATGAATTATTTTGAAATTAAACCTGAACTCAGGATAAAATATAGAGTTTCTAAAATAGCTCAAAAAAAGTTAGATGACTTGTTTTCCAAATATATAAATGAATGATTTTTTACCCGTTTGGGAAAACAAGATAAAATGTAACAACCATAAAAATCTTCCAAATTCATTAAGATGTCTAATAGTCGGCTCAAGCGGATGTGGAAAAACCTGTTTGCTTTTAAAGATGCTCCTTACCCCCAACATTTTAGATTATGGTAATTTAATAATTTTTACGAAGTCAAGTTTTCAACCCGAGTATCAACTACTATCACAAGGTTTTAATGCGGGTCTTAAAAAGGAAGACATTATCGGTTTATTTAAACTTCAAAACAAACAAAATGATTATAATATTGAAGATATAATACAATTATTTTGTGATACACAGAAATCAAAACCGAAACCAAAACCCATAACTTGTATTCTCAGTGATAATACAGATGATATACCTTCACCTCAAGATATAGATAAATCAAAAAAGAACCTCGTCATCTTTGATGATTGTGTTAATGAGAGAAACCAAACAGTAATGGATAGCTACTATACAAGAGGGAGACATTCTTCTTGTAATTGTATTTATCTTAGTCAGTCATATTTTCAACTCCCTCGACGCTCAATAAGAAACAATGCCAATACTTTTATTTTATTTAAGTTAAATTCAATAGATGTAAATAATTTTTGGAGAGATAATTGCTCTACGTTATGTAGTAAGAAGGAATTTGAAAATTATATGAAACACACGATTGGAAAATATAAATATATTGTTGTGAAACAAGATGAGATACTAACTGATATTTTACACACATAAATGACAATAATTATTATTAATCTTGTGGGTAAATCTGCTTCAGGAAAGAACTTTCATAAATCTATACTCTTGAATAGTAAAAATGAAAAGATTGTAAGTTTTTTTTTAAAACACCTTATGATTCGTTTTGTAGGTACTACAACCAGAGCAAAGCGACCAGGAGAAGTAGAAGGGAAAGATTATTACTATATTTCAATGGAGGAACATATGCGATTGAGGAACGAAGGTCAAATATTTGAGGAGGTCTCTCTTGGTTCTACAAAATATTCACATTGTAAGAGTGAGTTAAATAAAGTAAAATCTAATGGTCTTGGGATTTTAGAAACTAATCCTGAAGGAATGAGACAAATTATTAAACATTTGTGTGGTGATGGAGTTAAGATTTTATCATTCGGTTTTGATATCGATGAGGAGACTCAACGCAAACGTATGAAAAGCAGAGATACAAGTATTAGTGAAGAAGAAATAACAACTCGTATTAATACCAATAAAGAATTTGATGAAATATTTAAAGAAAAGGATTTATTTCAATACATTTACTATAATGATGAAGAAAAGGAAAATTTTCCCATTGACCTTTACAATTCATTAAATGATATTTTTCAACAAATAAATACAGAAAATGAATACCGAAGAAAGAGCAAGAAAGTTTAAAGAACATCAAGAGTTGGTTTCAAAAGTTGTAAAGCAACAGGAAGAGATAAAGAAGAAACGGAGACAGAAACTAACTGGTGAAGAAGCCTTTGAAAGAAAACAAGAGAAATTTTTTAAATCACTTTTAAAAACTCAACAAATGATTTCACCTACAGTTCCCATGTTAGAATTTACTCCGAAAAAACTTCAAATGCTCAAAGATTTTAGTCAAATGACAGAGCAAGAACTTGGAGAATTAGAATATGATGATGAAGGATTATTTTGGAAACTTGAGGTAAATCAACCCCCTAATTATGTTGTGGAAGCTCTTCAAAACAATGAATATTCGGCGGGTTCAAAAACCAGAGCAGGTCTCATTCCAACAGAAGAACCAGCACAGTTCCATCTTGTGAAAGAAAAGTTATTGATATTTAATGATAAATTGGTGTTCTTAAGTTCTACTCAACCAAATGTTGAATTAACTCCAAGATTAATGTTTCTTCTAACAAACTCCGGATTCAGCGGTTCAAAATATTTTGAGGAACCACTTGATATGGAAAGAGAGGAAGATAGAGAGTATATTGAGTTGCTAAATGCACTTGATTATGGAGTTTCTGTTGCTGGTAAAAGTAAGAAGAATGAGAAGGAGAAACATATTATTGATGCTTTAAGTAAGCTTGGTTCGGGTGTTAGCTTTCTTCCAAATGACCCATCACAATTAGTTAATAGGCTATTATTGTTGTTAGGTAGCAAGAAGGCTGGAAACAACAATTGTTTTAATGAATCCTCAGCCATTTTAGATCAGTTGATGAACATGAAAATAATTAATAAATGTCAATACAAAGATATTTTATTAGATATTAAATAAGATGAGAAGCACAATTCTTAGTTTTAATTTCACAATGAGTGATTACAGAGCATCATTCCCTTACCCACTACAACTTGACCCCACAAAAGAATATGAGGCATCTTTATTGTCGATGGAAACTTATAATACCTTGTTTAATATCACAGAGAAAAACAACAAGTTTAGTTATAATCCAGGAAGTGGATACAAAACTATAACAGTTTCACCCGGAGCTTACGAGATTTCTCAAATATCTTCTGAAGTCTCTCACCTTATGAAAGAACAAGGTGGTGAACCAAAAAATATGGTAATAGATATTCAAAAACACACTTCAAAATCAACGATTAAACTTAAAAATAATTATAAAGTTGATTTCACGATTGAAAATTCGTTCAGAGAGCTATTGGGTTTCTCTTCAAAAAAGATTGAAACTAATGGGACGTTTAACAGTGATAATGTTATTCAAATATCCTCCGGTATAAATTCGGTATTAATTCATTGTGATTTGATTGATGGTGCTTATAACGATGGAATAAGAACAAATACAATATTTTCATTCAGCGCATACTCAACACCGATTGGTTATAAATTCAATATGGAACCAAAAAATCTTGTCTATTTACCTGTGTCAGGAAAAACCATATACAGATTAAATTTTAGGATAACCGATCAAGATAATCGTATGATCTCCTTTAATGAAGCAATTATATCCATCAGAATTCACCTACGTGAAGTTTTTCAATAAATAAATAATGGTTATTGTGAGAAAACACGAGTTGGGAAAATATAAAACAATTACAGGGGATGGGATGTTCCTTTCACCATACTATAAGGGTGAAGGTATGTTTCTTGGTAGAGGATACTATAAACCAAAGAGACAACGGGGTGTGGGACATCAATTTAGAAATAAAGGAGATGGGATAATTGATACTCTAATGGGTATTGGATCAACCATCCTTAAACATAAAGACCTAATTGGTTCAACTGCTTCTGCCGTGGGCTCAGTTGCGGGTGCTATAAAGAGTATAAAAGATGCTCAAAAGGAGTCTCATAAATTACAAGCAATCAAAGAAATAAAAAAAGGTAAAACTCAACTATCTTCACAAGACCGACAAAAAATCCTTAAAATACTTGGGTCAGGGTTTCAACGATTTTAATACTATATAAATACAAGTATGGAAGCGATTGATAGTATCTATGATTTGGATGATGTGATTATCATTTAAAACTCCACTAAAAAGGAAGACTATTTTAAGGTAAATGCTATAACAGGAACAGACTGGAATTCAAACGGAACAAAAAGTTTTGAAATAAATAATCAACAAACTTACTTGAATATAGCTGATAGTTTCTTGCTGTGTAAATTTAAATTCACTAAGGCTGCGAATAATACTAATGCTACACTCGTAAATGATTTCTTCTGGAAAATGTTTGATAGTGTTCGCCTGTATATTGGAACACAAGAGGTTGAAGCGGTTGATTATGTCTCTGCTACATCTGAAATGATGAAATTTACACTATATTCGTTTAGTGATAGAATGGGTAAGGGAGCTGTTGAAGGTTTTATTCCTGATATGTCAACGGGAACAAATGCTGACCCTGGTTATAGTCAAAGGAAGGCAATGTATAATGATGAAACAAAAGCAGAGAATAGTTTTACCGTAGCAGTACCTCTTAAAGGTATATTTGGATTTTGTGATTATGATAAAGTTTTGTATGGGCTTAAAATTAGATTTCAACTACAAAGGAATGATAATGTAAATAGACTGCTTTTTGGGGCTCAAAATGCTTTTGGTGATAATAATAAATTTGTTATTAATGATTTGTGTTGGTATATTAGTGAATATACTCCTAATCTTAAAACGGAAGAGATGTTAAATAGAAGACTTAACTCAAAGGAACCACTAAATGTATCATACCTTAAAAGAAGATGTCAACACGTTAAACTGGAACACACTACCTACACTAGGAATTTAGGTGTTCTTCAAGGAAAGCCACGATACCTATGGCTCATTTTTAAGAAACCAGATGGAGATGAAGGTACTGATAAGAATAATGCGCTGAGTGATAATGCTAAGGTGAAACAACTTTGGGTTTCTCTTGATGGCACATTTTATCCGCGAGATAGATTGGAAATTGATTGGGAAAAAAATGATTATGCGGAAGCCTACAAGTCTTACCAAAAGGTGTGTGAAAGCAATGGTAATAATGATCCTATTTTGGATATGGTTGCGTTTCAAAAACTTTATACAATCTACGCAATTGACCTGAGTTCTCAAAAGGAAACTATAAAGTCTAATAGAGTGGATACTTCTCTATACATTGAAAGAGGAGAGAATGAAGAAGTTGATGCTTATTGTTTGCTTTTGGAGGAAACAGAATGACAGATTAATACAGATAATGGTGTTATGATTAATATCACATAGATTTTTTCTCATAAATAAATGAGTAGGAAAGAACCGGTATATGTTAATCAAATCAATCTTAATAAATTAACATCTTGTATTCAAAATCAAAAGCCTTGTATTATTAATGTTAATACAATTCAAGGAAAAGGAGCAGTAAGAATTGATGTTTTACTCACAAGAGAGCAGGTAAAAACACTAAATGATGCTGGATCACTGAAAATTAAAATGACAAAACCTATGTTAAAGAAATATTCAATACAAGAGGGAGGATTTCTCCCGTTTCTAATTCCTTTATTTGCTGGTTTAAGTGCGGCGGGAGCATTGACTGATGGTATTTAAGCAGCGGTAAAAACTGCTTCCGAAAGGAAGGCACAACTAAAAGTTCAAAAAGAATTGGAAAGACATAACAAGGAGTTGGAGAAAAAAATTAGTGGAAGTGGTGTAATTGTAGATTTTGCTGAAAAGCTTGAAAGCCTACCTGAGAAAGCTAGATTGTTGGTTGGAGATATGCTTTCCTCTATCGCTCAAGCGGGTGTTAAACTAACTAAAAGGGGTAATGGGTTATATCTTTCTCATAAATAAATGGATAAATGGTTTAAACAATTTGGAGAGAATACAACGTCAAATATTGAACTTGCTAAGTATTGTAAAAAACTAAAAATTGATAATGTGGTAATCTGTATGAGAGATGAATTAACAAAGTTGTCCAAGAATACAAAGAATATTATTATGAATTTAGACACACAGAATGGTTCTCATTGGGTTTGTATTCATAATAGTCAGGATAAATATTATTTTGATAGTTATGGTATGCCACCGCCTGTTGAAGTAATTCAATTCTTACAGAATGGTGTTTATCAAACATTTCAAGTTCAAGAAATTAATTCTAAATGTTGTGGTCAATTATGTTTATTTGTATTATTTCAACTCAACAATAATGAAAATTTTTATGATATCATTTTAAATCTAATATAAATGACTTATGTTGGAAAAGATGGTTCTATCTTTGGAGAATCCTCTCAGGATATTGATTTATCAAATTATTATACAAAGGCACAGGCTGAATGACAAAAATATAGTATAAGTAAAAATATTAAATATGAAGAATACTTATAAATTAATCAATTATCCAAACCCTGCAGATGCGAATGACTTGATTAGATTCTGTGATTTATCACAATATATATCTTTAAATAAAACAGCACGTTTTGTTAAACAAGTAAAATTTACAACCACAACACCTGGTTATACTGACCATACACCTTTCCTCATTCAATTTAACTATCTGCTTACAATTTAATTTTATAAAGAAGGACATATAGTTAATATGCGAATTAATAAATGGGGGTATGATATGTCTGATTTAGGGCATAATTGGTTTTTTTCAATAAACTTAGAAGACCTACATGATTTTAATCAGTCTCGTAAAGAAGAATATTATCCGCTTGGTGAGGATAAGGATTTATGTGGAAGTACAATTAGTAAACAACAAATACATGATTTTAAGAAAAGAAAAATATATGATAGTATAGCGATGGTTAGCATGACAAAGAAGGAAGGTAATGAGATAAGGATAGAAAGCTGAGGAATACAAACCGATTTGGTAGTGGGAAGATGGGGTGGTATTACCTGTCATAATATTGTTACAGACGCGGTTGTGGATGTTAGTTTACCGAGCGGTTTGGTATGACCACGTCTGCACAGTTTACCCGATTATGCTCGAACGTTGACTAGTCGCGCTACGCTAGATCAATGAAGGAAAAGGACACAACGGCTGGATTAAAATGACACGACACCAAGGGTTCAGTTCTCAAGACCTCCGGAGGAGGTTATATTAGGGCGGAAGGTCAGATTACAGGAATGAGAGGGACAGCATAGGAAGATAGGCACTTAGACACACTCTTATATTAACCCCAACAGACGACAGATAAACGGGACAACAACTGACTCACACGGGGATTGATGGCAAGGAAAGGCAGAATCGATGGCTCCAGGTGCACCTGGGCTCAGGGCAGGATCGACCCGGTCCGGTCTAGAGATGCGGGGAGGTCGCAGCGCTCGGATGTGGTGATTGTCTTCTCAAGCTGGGGGCGCATCTAACGTCACATCCGGTAAGTCGCTGCGTATATCCGGCGGGGAGTGACACGCCCTCGGCTCGTTAGCTCCGCCCCAGATGGAATCGGCCCGTTGCTTCTCATTGGGTGCGTGCGGGGGGGGTTACCTGCTCCGCCCTTGACGAGGGGCTGACAGGGAGCCCCTTCGTGGTAACCCCGTCGGAGCGCATGGTCAATGGCGGCTAACCGAGCCGGTGTGAGGACGCACACTCCCCCGCGCCGCGCCGTTGTTGTAGTTGTTGTTGTAGTTGTTGTTGTAGTTGTTGTTTGGGGAAGAAGATGGGAGGAGGTATGGGAAGGTCCTAAACTCACTACTGGTGCCATATAATCACATTCTGGTGCAACGAAGAGTCAGAATTAATGGAAACGAGTCCTTAACTGACATAGACTAAGAATAACTAGCAAGATGTCCGAAAGTTGTCTACGTGAGATGCGGTGGACCTGGGCACGACATTTAATGGGGGAAAAAGGGGAAGGTCGGTTCTACAGAGTGTTATTTACAGGCAATGGGACTAGGGAATGGGGGATTGGGGATAGTTGGGGAGTATTGGGGAAATAGGGGATATTTACAAGCGGATATTGAGGCCAAGTCCCATATCCGCAACAATATTAATCTCACATATATTTCTGATACATAAATGGCAGGAAGAAGACTACAAGAGAATTATAATTTTTGTATTCAAGGATACCTACAAGAAAAGGGTGCTCGGTATTACATACCTTATGATTTGGAGCATATACATGGGAATTTTGTCATAAAAAACTGGCCTTATACTGATATTGCTAAACCCACAAATAGGGACTTGTTTAAAATATTAAATAAAAATGAACTTCTCAAAGTTATGAAATATAAAACTCTTTTAGAAATCATCAACAAATCTTATTGGTATAGAATATCTCAAAATCCAGATGAGTATATGTATAATATTATTTGGGGCTCAAACTCAAGGGTAGCAAGGGATGAGGAAGGAGTTGAAGAAGAGAAGGAGGAAAGGGAGAAGGAGGAAAGGGAGAAAAAGGGAAGGAGGAGAAGGATGAAAGGGAGAAAAAGGAGAAGGAGGAAAGGGAGAAAAAGGAGAAGGAGGAAAGGGAGGAAAAGGAGAAGGAGGAAAGAGAGAAAAAGGAGAGGGAGGAAAGGGATAAAAGAGAGAAGGAAGAGAGGGAGAAAAAGGAGAAGGAGGAGAGGGAGAAAAAGGAGAAGGAGGAGAGGAGAAAAAGGAGAAGGAGGAGAGGGAGGAAAGGGAGCAAAGAGAGAGGGAGGAAAAATAGAAAAAGATGGAAATCAGTGAGATTCGTAAAAGATTGAGTGTATTACAGCAAATACATCAATCTCAACACACCAAAGAGGAAAATAAAGACTTAACGACTCTTACTAAGATAATGATTTTAAAAATGGTTGAGATGAGTTCAGCGAGGAGATTTACATGAAGAAGACAAAGGTCATATAGTTGATGATGTTGGTGTTATTAACTTTAGTTAGTTTTTATTTGTAAATAAATGGAGGAGAGAGTGAAGGCATTCCTAAGGATTCTTTATGTTTTAAAAATTAAGATAGAAATGTATATGTTGAAAAGCAAAAAGGTTTTGATACTCTGTCGGAATTTTTCTGATAAATAAATATGAGTTTTTGTCTCAAATGTAAAAAGAAAACCAAATCTAAAAATATATCTTATGTTAAAGCTAAAAATAATAGAGTTTATCAAAAAGGAATATGTCAAGTGTGTGGCTCTAAAAAGTGCCAATTCATCTCTCCTAAAAGTGGAGGAGACATACAAAAGTTTCTGTCAGGAAGTAAATTTACAACAACTGGAATTCCTTTGGGAACTACATCTACCTGGATATTCTTTCTGTGGTCCTGGAACAAACCTGGATAAAAGATTAGATGAGGCTGACAATCCTAAACCTTGGTCCAAGCCTATAAATAGGGTTGATGAAGTGTGTATGAAGCATTATTGCTATATTGCTTATGGGAATACCACTACATTGGATGAAAAACATGAAGCAGACAGAGAAATGTTGTATAATTTGTCCTTGATACGAAATCCTACATTGAGAGAGAAAGTTGATAGGTTTATTGTGAAAAAAATGATAAGTGCTAAATTGAAACTTGGTCTTGGTTATTCCCCAAAAAACTATTAGGCTCTAATGATGTCATCAAGACTGAGGAGCTTTTGGCTAATGAATTACATAAACCTATAATCACAAAGTTTAAAAGAAGGAAAGTTTATTCTAAATACACCGACCACATATGGTCCGCTGATTTAATCGAACTAAATAATGATAAGGGATACAGGTATGCTTTAACCGTTATTGATTTGAGGAGTAGATTTGCCTGGGTTGTTCCTTTGAAAAACAAGAGAGGTAATACTTTAATGTTAGCCTTTAAGCTAATATTTGATAGGGATAAAAGGAAACCAAAGAAGTTATGGACTGATGAGGGAACAGAGTTCTATAACAAAATATTTATGAAATTTCTTAAGGGGGAGGGTATTAAATTATACAGTACCTTTAATGCAGGAAAAGCAGTTGTTATTGAGCGTTTTAATCGTACTTTGAAAGAAAAATTATATAAAAAATTCACACAACTCGGTTCTCAACAATCGGTATATTTAATTCAGGATATTGTAGATAATTACAATAATACCGTTCATTCATCAACAAAATCAAAACCGTCAGAATCATTTACAAAATTAGAATATGAAAAGGAGATTAATTTGAGAAAGCCCAAGTTCAAAGTTGGTGATATTGTAAGAATATACAGATGGAAAAGCCATTTTGAGAAAGGTTATACAAAGAGATGGACTAATGAATTATTTAAAATTGTTGATGTAATGGATATATTCCCTTGGACTTACAAATTATATGATATGAATGGGGAAGAAATCTTGGGTTCATTTTACTCACAAGAATTACAAAAAACACAAGTAAGCATATAATACCCTTGAAAATAATAAATAAATAAATAAAATGTAATGGGGATACGTTCTTGAGATCTGTGAACCCCAAACACAGAATCCCTCAACTTTTCAGTTGGGGCTTAACTTTTGTGTGTGTGTACAATGGGAATATGTTCTTGAGATCTGTGAACCCCAAACACAGAATCCCTCAACTTTTCAGTTGGGGCTTAACTTTTGTGTGTACAATGGGGATACGTTCTTGAGATCTGTGAACCCCAAACACAGAATCCCTCAACTTTTCCGTTGGGGCTTAACTTTTGTGTGTGTGTATGTGTGAGTGAGACATAATAATATACAAACCCTAACCCAACCCCATCCCTAACCCAAACCCATCCCTAACCCAACCCCTTCCCTAACCCAACCCATCCCTAACCTAACCCCATCCCTAACCCAACCCCATCCCTAACCCAACCCCATCCCTAACCCAACCCCATCTCTAACCCAACCCCATCCCTAACCCAACCCCATCCCTAACCCAACCCCATCCCTAACCCAACCCCATCCCTAACCCAACCCCATCCCTAACCCAACCCCATCCCTAACCCAACCCCATCCCTAACCCAACCCATCCCTAACCCAACCCATCCCTAACCCTCACATTCGAAATCCCAACCCTAACCCAACCCCATCCCTAACCCAACCCCATCCCTAACCCAACCCCATCCCTAACCCAACCCCATCCCTAACCCAACCCATCCCTAACCCAACCCATCCCTAACCCTCACATTCGAAATCCCAACCCTAACCCAACCCCAACCCTAACCCAACCCCATCCCTAACCCAACCCCATCCCTAACCCAACCCCATCCCTAACCCAACCCCATCCCTAACCCAACCCCATCCCTAACCCAACCCCATCCCTAACCCAACCCATCCCTAACCCAACCCATCCCTAACCCTCACATTCGAAATCCCAACCCTAACCCAACCCCATCCCTAACCCATCCCTAACCCTCACATTCAAAATCCCACCCTAACCCAACCCCATCCCTAACCCAACCCCATCCCTAACCCAACCCCATCCCTAACCCTCACATTAAAAATCCCACCCTAACCCTAACATAATCTTTTTTTTCTTCTTTTTTTAAATACGTATTTCATTTTTTTTTTCCTCTTCCCTCCAATTCTGTCTTTCAAGGCTTTCAAGTTTGAAGAAGTAGAAATGGGAAGAAAGAATTTTCCAGCATTTTCTTCCTCGAACTTTCTTGATATTGCTTAAATCAAGCGTCATTAAACAAAGAACATTGTTCATTGCTTTAGAATCCAAAGAGTCTCCAAGATGGACCCCACAGGTAGAGTCTCCAAAATAAAACCAACTTTCCAAGTTCCCAAGGTATAACCACATTCCTGTTGAGCCTCCAAGATAGGTATCACATTCCGAGTCATCAAAACAAAACCCCCATTCCGAGTCTCCAAAAATATAACCATCTTTCCAAGTCTCCAAGGTAGAACCACAATTTTCAGAAATATTGGGGGTTTCTGTGATAAGTCTCACTAGTATAACTGCAGACCATCAGGGAGAATTCCCGTTTCCCAATTTTTTAGGGTTTCTATGATGTGTCTCACATAGTATAACTGCGGACCATCAGGGAGAATTCCCGTTTCCCAATTTTTTAGGGTTTCTATGATGTGTCTCACATAGTATAACTGCAGATCATCAGGGAGAACTCTCCTTGCCCAATTTTTTAGGGTTTCTATGATGTGTCTCACATAGTATAACTGCGGACCATCAGGGAGAATTCCCGTTTCCCAATTTTTTAGGGTTTCTATGATGTGTCTCACATAGTATAACTGCAGACCATCATGGAGAATTCCCGTTTCCCAATTTTCAGAAATTTGAGGGTCTCCAATGTATGACTTGTATTCTGGCTCATCAAGGTAGAACTTGTTCAGTGGGTTTTGTTTTGATAACTCACAATAAGTATCATCATGGTAGAACTCTTTTTCAGGATTTTGTGGATCTCCAAGGTATAACTCTTTGGCTGGGTCATCAAGGTAGAACTCGTTCTGTGGGTCTTGGTTGTTCAAAATGTCTTCAAACAAAAAAATAACTTCATCCCAAGTTGTGTTAAAAGCAGAATTTTCATTTCGTATCTCGGATACAATTTCCTGTGAAAGAAAATAACAATGCATTAATTTAATACAATATTTTTATTTGTATAAATCAAGCTCTATGAATATTAAAATAAACTTTGTTAACTCTTACATGAGTCTCATCTAAAAAAAAAAAAAAAAAAAAAAAAAAAAATTAACAAACTTACCTCCATTGATAAGAGGTTCGAGTCCAGTTCATCAATCTGAAGGTTGAGTTCTACACAGGTAGTCGGACTCCAAGGAATAGCAAAGTTATCCCATTCCATTTCGGCATAGTAGTCCATTCTCAAGTCAAGCAGAAAGCATGTTTGAAAAAGCCTGTGTGGTCAGTGCCTTTTATAAGAAGGGCTGGGTGTGTGTCATTTCCTGTGGAAATTCCCTGGGCATGTCTTAACTGGAAATGATGTGATGGAAATTCCCTGAAAATGATGTAGTCTTAACTAAAAATGACACAATGGCAGAGTTTATAAAGTGAGTGGGGGTTAGCAAAAAGTGGGTGGGGCCTAACAAAAGTGGGCGGGGCTTACCAAAAGTGGGCGGGGCTTAACAAAAAGTGGGCAGGGCCAACCCAAAAGTGTGTGGCACAGGAGGCGCTCAGACAAGAACATTGAGGGAGGTTTATCATTTTATCTTAGCTCAGTTAAAATATCTTGACAAAGAACCAAACTCAAACATCTTTTTTGTTAATGTATTAGATGGTGATGGTAGTGGTAAGCTATTTAAATTATTTCCTACGCATAAACAAATATTTGTGGGATCGATGTTTGAGTGGTCTACTCGGGATCATTGATAGTAAGAGTAAAAGGCCCATAAGACCAAGGGGGGAAGGAATAGAGGTGTTAAGGGGAAATGAAGAAAAGTGATGGTGAGAGGAAAATTTACATGTAAGTGAATGGAGATTTGGGGCTGTCCCAGGAACAACATTTATAATCTACTCCCGCGTGCTACCAACCAGGGCCTCCCAGCTTCCCACCGTTCACCGAACCTTCTCGCACCTTCCATCCAATGAACAACCTCCTTCTCAATTGTGTCTTCGCGCCTCCCGCGCCGATTGGCTGGAGGTTTGTGCCTTCCGCGCCAACCAATCACCCGTTCCCTGTTGCGTGGGTTACCCAGCCTGCCACGAGGCTGGTTGCTAGCCCTGCTGGTGGTGTGCCTGGCTGTGGCCCCATCGGCGGCGCCCCATCCTGGCTTTCTGCCTGTTTTCCAAAGTCGTTGTGGTAAGGGAGGGGAATTAATTAATGTGTGCAATAAAGGGCCTGTCTAAGTGTCTACAGGTGTGCATTGCCATAAGGGACAAAGGTTTGATTACCAGGTGTGACACACAGGGGTTTATTTTAATCCCGACACTATCTAACACTCGAACATCCTGGTATATTCACAAGCAGACATCTTAACCCGACAAACCAGACTAAAACATATAACTTATTACAGGGTAGATTCCCTATCGCGACAGACGAAGCATGTTACCTATTCAGATCTACCTGACTCTAGGTATTGCTTTACCCTACCGACATAACAAGATACAGACTTGGCATTTAATATGGAATATTTTGTTTTTTCTTGACTTGGGTTTACTTTCTTAACTCAGTATATCAACCTGGTGAGTTTCTTTTAAACTTTGGTGCTTTATTTGTTAAAAGAACCATGTCACTGATTGTCTGTCGCAACAAGAAGTCAACAACAGGATTATATCACAGGTGACGTGGCAAAATGTACGGACAGGTGCATTTGATGATTGGCTTCACAGTCGGGTATACAAGGGTTGTTGCGTTCTGTATTAGTGGAAAACAACTGCTGCACGTCTCCAAAAGATATTGCCGCTTCCTCTGGAGATGGTCCGTCAACTGGACAATGCTGTTTGTCATGGAGTGGTGGCTTTACGAAATTCCGGCATGAAACAGCGTGCTATTGCTCCGCAGTATGGCATCACCCAAGGTCAGGTGTCAAAGATCCTGAAACGAAATGCTCAGAGAGGAGTCCCAACTCCAATACCGAGGCCAGGACGTCCCCACAGAACCACAAGGAGGGATGATTGCCAGCTGCACAGGCTAGTCCGCAATGGCCGTACCAAGTCAGCTAATAGGCTTAGGGCTGAGTGGCAGCAACTGACAAATGTGCCTGTATCCAGAAGGCTAGTCAACCAACGACTGGTTCAAGCAGGCTATCGTGCCAGGCGTCCCCTGAGAAAGCCACGCCTGACCAGACAACACCGCCAGCGCCGATTGCAGTGGGCCAGAGAGCACCGTCAATGGCAGCCAGGACACTGGACTCACGTGACCTTCAGTGACGAGTCTAGATTTCTGGTCTATCGTCAATATGGCCGCATCCGAGTGCGCAGACAAGTGCGTGAAGCCTACAACAAAGATTGTATAGTGCCAAGAGTCCAAGCTGGAGGTGGTGGGGTGACCGTTTGGGCTACTTTTCATGCAGGGGGCAAAACTGACCTGCTTGTTCTGAATGGAAACCTGAACCAGTTCAAGTACAGGGCTATTCTGGAAGAAATATTGCTTCCATTTGCTCGTGCAGCCTTTCGAGGAAACTGTCTTCCAAGATGACAATGCACGGCCTCATCGTGCTCGCATGATCCAACACTTTCATGCTGACCATGGTGTAGAGCATATGGAGTGGCCTGCCATGTCCCCGGATATGAATCTGATAGAGAACTTGTGGGCAGAATTAACGCGTCAAATCGACCACTTGGACCAGCAGCCGACCTCTGTGTATGAATTGCAGCAGGCTATTGTCACTGCATGGCAAGCGATTCCTGTCCAAACCTTGGCAAATCTCATGAACAGCATGCCTCAACGTGTACGTGCTCTCCTGAATGCTCGTGGGGGTTACACGAAGTACTGAACTGTAATTTACTGTCTGTAATCCCAGTCATAATTTAAGTTTTGTTTCTGTTAAAATATTTTTTGGCTAATATGCAAAATAAAGAGATACTTCTGGAAAACGTACAGAAGTTTAACACAGTACTGTCCATGAATTGAGTTCGATATCAGTTTACATCACTTTCAAGGATCAATTTATTTGTTTCGAAATGTCAAATGTGGTTTTTGTTTCTTTTAAACGTCACATTAACAAAATCTCGAATAATTTCAACATAATTCCAATGAACTTTTGGTTCTAAGACATCTTGAAAAGTAAGTTCACCCCCACAAAAAAATATTCCATATTAAATGCCAAGTCTGTATATATGTACTAGCAAAGGTACCCGGCAGGCGTATATATATATATACTCCATATAGTGAGTAGATACCAGAGATAACGTTACGTGTGGCAGGCAGTGCTTATCACTCCCAGCAAGGTGCAGCTGCAGCTGTATGGGACACCTTGCTGGCGGTTCTCCACTGATGATATGAAGGTCGCATAGTGACTGATATAAAAACCGAAAGGTTCACAGAGTTACAAGTGTATGGAAGCCTCACTGCGTTGCCCTGATGAAGCCCCAACAAGGGCGAAACCAGGTCGGTAACTGTGAGTTTTGCATGCACTTGTGACAGTATCTGAATTTATAATCCGTAATGACGCACTGGTAGATGGTTCCTCTGGAGCTTTGCAGGCAATGCGGACATGCATGGCGATGACGTCATGTTGTCCGCTCATTAGGTTGGAGAACCAGATTACAGATACCATTATTAGTAACTCCCAACCGCAACCAGGTCGACTCCATATGATGAGTGGATACCAGAGATAACGTTACCGTGTGGCAGGCGGTGCTTATCGCTCCCAGCAAGGTGCAGCAGCAGCTGTATGGGACACCTTGCTGGCGGTTCTCCACTGATGATATGAAGGTCGCATAGTGACTGATATATATATATATATATATATATATATATTTATTTATAATTTTTTTTTTCTTTTATATATATATATATATATATATATATATATATATATATATATATATATATATATATATATATATATATATATATAAACACATACATACATGCAGTAGCCCTGGAGTTGGCTTAGCGGTTGGATACCTAGGATCCTGGGTTTGAATCCCGGTCAATCGCTGAATTAACACGAGGGGTTTTATTCAGCCTGTCATCCTTCCGCGGTCCGCAAATTGAGTACCAGTTCACTGGTAAATTCCCTGTGTGTGGCAAGAGGCGACTAACAGTGTTGGTGGCAGGAAGGGCATCCGTCCATAAAACATTGCTTCAAAAATGGGACCAAGGTGCCCGAAAAAGGCCAACCCCTGCTCTGCGGGGGAAAATGGCCTCTAAAGGTGGTTCTATACACATACATACAGTCGTGGCCAAAAATATTGGCACACAGACTTTTTGGAAATAATGCACCATTTCTTCCAGAAAATTGTTGAAATTAAAATATATTTTGGTATCCACACATGTATTTCTTTGGTTTGCAGTGGAACACAACATAAAAAAACTGAAAAAATTCCTAAATCTCTGGCATCCAAAATAAATCCATGGCATACCTGATCAAGGCACTGACCCATATGCATTCTCCAAATCCAGCCATCCCACCACAACATCCTTCCTTTGCCTCTTTGCCTCCTGTAACACTTGCCAGACCATTGCCGAGTGTTCAATGCATCCTAGTGATCCTGGTATTCCTGCCTTCTGCACAGAACCATCCACAAAACCATTCTCTCTGATGAAGCCTGAGAGCCGTGCCACAAAGACACTCATCAATATCTTCCCATCTACATGGAGCAATGATATTGGTCTAAACTGCTCAAGTGTGACAGCCTCCTCCTGCTTTGGTATATAACCTCCTTCTGCCCTACTCCATTGACTGGGCAACACTCCTTGCCTCCATACCACCTTCAGAGCCTTCCACAGATACTGCCTGATGCCTTCACAACTCTTAAATACCTTGTATGGCACTCCACTTGGTCCTGGAGCCGATGCCGCCCATGCTTTCCTCAAAACGGCCTCAACCTCAAACATCTTTGGCTCTGACAAATCAAATGGAAAACCTGGCTCTGTCTGTCTCACCAATCCTTCGATGTCCTCCACCACTTCGTTCCTCCTTGTGTCTGCATACGTGACTCGCAGGTGACCTTCCAACTCTTCCTTCAGTACACCAGATTGAGACTGCTCCAACAGATCCTTCATAAACCGAAAAGGATTCTCAAAGAACCTCTTTCTCTTCCTCTGCCTCTCCTTTCTTCACCTCTTCACCCTTTCCACTCTCTTCAACTTCACCAACCTCACCCTCATTGGTTCATCCACACCTCAAGCCCATTCCTTTCCCCTTCGACTGCCCTCTTCCATTAAAGCTCCTCAACTCCATTCTCAACTCATGGATCTCCCTCTGCCTCCTGCTCAAACATGCCTCCTTCTCACCTCTCTCTACACAATTTTTCACTCCAAATGTGACACATGCACACTCAAACACAATCTCATTCATCTTTCTCAATCTATCTTCCACCCTTCTTTTCAACCTCTGAAGCGCCCCACACACCACTCCATCCATTCTCTCCCATACTCCCCTTTCTCCCATACCTGGCATTTCACTCTCCTCCTCACATCCTTTCCCTGCTGAAGTACAACCCCAGGACATACAACACTGTGGCTTGCTACCTGGCTGTTTCTCCCGGTCGTCTTCCGTGTCCCATTTTCAAAGGAACGGTGTTGCTGTACCTCCTCCTCACCCACCTTACGCACACAACCCATCCGGCTCTGATGGATATGCAATCCTCTCACCGACTCAAACTCACATCCACACCCACACTTCTCTCGAACCTGCCATGCCTCCTCACACACACCATCACACCATAGACCAACATCTCCCACACGATCACTCCCACACACTTTCTGGGCCTGATGGATCCTCAGCCATCTGATGGATCCGAACTCGCATCCACACTGGCACCTCACCAGACCTGCATCCACAATCCGTTCTCGCTTGTCAAAATCAGTATGGGGTCATTATCCGTTTTATCTGTCCATTTGGGCCCTTCTTCCGCCCCACCTCTCGGAGAGCCCTTGGGGTGTTCTCCAGTTTTACCAACACTGTGCATTATGGGTGCCACACAAGCCAAACCATAAAGCTTGGCAAAATGGCTTACAAGGCCACCTGTCCCCGATGCTGTCTCTCCAGCGTCACCAGCCTATTCCTGGTCGCCACCCAGTCTTTCCTGGGAGTCACTGGTAGCACCAGCACAAATATAATTTCAAAACACACCTGGTCACAAGTGTGCCTCACTGACCGGGTCCTCAGACGAGGTCCTCAGCATCATCCCGTTTCGGCCCTTCCACCTCGACACACCATTCACACATCTCCATTTCTCTTCCGCACCCAGTCACTACCCCTTCAGGCTGAAATGAACCACCACCCACAACCTCAACCTACACCGTTAGACAGACGTGCCTCCATAAACTTCCTCCATATCCAAAGTGAGCCTTTCAAGGCAACGCTGGCCACTCTGTCACACATCCTCCTTCTTTCTGTCCCACACACTCCAAGCCTAGCAAGAAATGCAGAAAAGGAATTGTGTATATATGTATATATTGTCGCGCGAATCCCCCAAGGTTAACACCAGGGAACGTGGAAGACTGAACGGCTTTAATTGAGGCAACGACCAAATACGGATTTTGCTATAAAAGCATGGGAGAAAGAAGGGAAGAAGAAGAAGCGGAAGCGATTACCTTTCGCCCCGACGGCAACTCAAACGAAACCCGAGTTCAATGCACAAAAAGAAACACGTTTATTTCGGAACCCGAGAACATTGGAACGCGACGGAAGATAAATAACGGTCCTCAATCGGGATCCCGCACACCTCACTTCAGAAATGAACAAAGGACTGAATTACGAAAATAAATGTCTCGTCATGTAATGTTCTGTGGGGTGCGGCCTTATCTGTCAGTAGTGCAGTGTCCTCCGTCCAACACGGCTCCGAGCTCCGGCACGAAGGAACCCTCCGTCCACCTCACTGGCACGCTTTGCCAGGCCCCACGCGGCCCGCACCGCTCCAAGCTCCGAGTCGATTGCACACGAGGCCCCAGCACCACTCCAAGCTCCGAAAGCACCGAGAAGGACCGCTCCAAGCACCACGCACCACGAAGAATGCGATCTTCAATCCCAGCGCAGAGAGCACACGCACAAAGGGTCGATCTGCACACGAAGGGCGATGGGTCCAGCGCGAAGAGGCAAGAGAGAGCCAAGAGCGAAGAGAGCCAAGAAGTCGTACAGCGCCAAGAGACAAAATGTCGTCCAGCGCGTCCTTTTGTCACCTCCCGTTTGACGTCAAGTCCTGCTCGCCCCCAATCAGAGCCTCGTCTCTCGACCTCTCAAAGGTTCTCAATGCGCTGGTCCTTTCTCATAGGGCAAGTGCTTCCCGCCACCATGTCACGCCACCCTCGTGGCCAACCACCAGTCCTTCCCTTCCTTCCAATCACGGGGCAGTTCTCTGTTCCTCCTATGGACCAATCAACAGTCCTCCTGGGCGTGGTTCCCAGCCTGCCACGAGGCTGGTTGCAAGGCCAGCTGGTGGTGTGGCTGGCTGCGGCCCCATCAGCAGTGTCCCGGCCTGGCTCCTGCCCGTTTTCTTCCAAGGTCATTGTAAGGGAAGGGAACTAATTAATGTGTGCACTAAGGACTGATCTAAGTGTTTGTATGTGTGCGTTGCCAAAAGGGACACAGGTTTGACGACAGAGGGGACGACGAACAAAGGAATCTTATCCATAATCCCTGCACTATTTAGCACGCCCTGCTCCCTCATTGCGGGGGCATCAATACAGCTTGTACCGACAAACCGGACTGAACATAGAACTTATTCCAGGGAGATTCCCTATCACGACAGTCGAAGCATGTTACCTATATGGATCTACCTGGCTCTAGATATTGCTCTACCCAAATTCATAACAATATATATATATATTTATATATATATATATATATATATATATATAATTATTATTAATTTTTTTTGAAACAGGAATCAAATTCCTGCGAGGGGCTAAGTGTGAAAAAATTCTGACTCAATGCGGGGCTCGAACCACGGACCTCCGTTGATAACGCGTCAACAGCCCACTGCGCTATTGAGCCAGCCACAATCTCCTCAGAACTTTTCCACACTTAACACTGCAAGCTTTATCATGGCCGATGTCTTACATGCCTGCTAAGCAGACCCCGAATGTTAGCGTAAGTATATGCATGCGTATGTATGTGTGAATAAGTAGAAATGCATTGAAGATTAATTCAAATACAATTTTTAGAAACAGGAATCAAATTCCTGCGAGGGGCTAAGTGTGAAAAAATTCTGACTCAATGCGGGGCTCGAACCACGGACCTCCATTGATAACGCGTCAATGTTTTATGATGTGATGTGTTGTGATGTGTTGGTATAATTTATGTACATGACGTCAGTGCCATGTCATAAGGTTAGTGTGCTTCTTTAGTTAAATTTAACATTCCTGACTGCAAACCTCCTAATTCGAGGACGACATCAGAGAATTAGGAATTAGGAGGTTTGCTTATTAGGATTTTAGGATTAGGAGGTTTTCTCATAAAGAATTAGGAGGTTTGCAGTCAGGAATGTTAAATTTAACTAAAGAAGCACACTAACATTATGACACGGCACTGACATTTTAGTCCGGTTTGTCGGTATAAGCTGTATTGATGCCCCCGCAACGAGGGAACAGGGCGTGCTAAATAGGGCAGGGATTATGGATAAGATTCCTTTGTTCGTCGTCCCCTCTGTCGTCAAAAAAATATATATATATATTTTTATATATATACACACACACAGATTGAACCCCCTAACTTGACTGGGAAGCAAGGCACAGATAGAGTCTCACCCCAGCAATTGCTGCACAACCTGTTAGCAACAAGTGTCACCTGCCACACTGACACATTGTCTCTGCCCTGCTCATAAAGAATTAGGAGGTTTGCAGTCAGGAATGTTAAATTTAACTAAAGAAGCACACTAACCTTATGACACGGCACTGACGTCATGTACATAAATTATACCAACACATCACCTCATTGAACACATCACAACACATCACATCATAAAACATTGAAGTTACTCGGGAAAAGTCTCGTGAAGCAAAAGTCCGTTGCTTCAATTGAATGGCATCGTATTGCAAAGAGTCAAAACACTTTCCCCTTTTCATAAATTTCCAAAACCAAAAGCATGACCATTTCAGCATTTGGGGGGAATTTCGGGATTTGGGGGGAATTTCGGGATTTGTGGGGAATTTCAGGATTTGGGGAGGGGGTACAAATTCATTAAAGGGCTCTTTTGATATCCGATAAGAATCTGAACTGCTGTTTGGAGACTACTTGTGAGTTGAATGTGTAGTCAGAAGTAACAGTAGTTCTCACGTTTCATATTCAGTATTGTCAAGTCATTGTCATAAACCTTTTTTGAAATCTGGAGGGAGGCACTTACCCGCCCATTGCACCACCACTTCCGTCATCCTAGAGCTTGACCTGTATTCGGGTAGCATCAGGAATCTCCCACTTCGAGGATGAATGTGTGACTGGCTGGAAACTATATCGAAAAGGACCAACAACTGTACCTGGTTCCGCTGATAGTCAGGGCCCTTAGGGATATTTTGGGGCCGTTTGGTTCAAATTCTTCCAAAAGCACCAAATTTGGCCCAGATGTTGCCCATGCCATACTCTTTCGATTTTTGACGGGCGCCCCCCCCCCTGGGGGCCCCATATTGGCGAAATACTAAATGGCCGCCACCCGGATTAGAGGAAAATCAGTTAAATAACCAAAAGGGTTGGAATCATGTATGATACCACTTTTCAGGGGTTTTCGAGGTCGAGGAATCCAATTATGATGTTATTTTGATGATTCGAGGTCAAGGTCAACCCTCAAGGTCATCTTAAAGGTCATTTTTGAGTCAAACATGTCGGTTTTTGAGTTTTTTTGTCAAGATTTACGTGAGGTTCACCATTTTATGTTTCTGGGTTTGGGTAATCGAACTCTGACCTTATTTTTGACAATTAGAGGAAATATTTACATTTCTATTTCCTAATTTTCAGGCATATGCAGTTCATCAGTCTAATTACAAAGGTACGGATTTTGATGTTTTATGAACTGTATGCCATATCCTTGTGTTTAATTTTTGTGCGATCATGATCCGGGTTCATGTATACATGATTGTATACATGTCATAAATATGACGTCATAGGTCATGTGACCTGGCGGCCATATTGGATTTTATGAAAACCTTAAAAATGGATCCCTGCCTTCATTTTTCGATCGATTCATTTTGAACTTTGACCACGTATAGTACGCCATGTGATTGGATGCATATCCTAATTATGACGTCATAGGTCAGGTGACATAGCGGGATGGACCGGTATGGTCCCCGGATCATACCGCCCTTGGCGCCCATCAAAAATCGAAAGAGTATGGCATGGGCAACATCTGCGCCAAATTTGATGCTTTTGGAAGAATTTGAACCAAAATATCCCTAAGGGCCCTGACTATGATGTACGACCTGATTATTAGCATTACTATCTCCTTTCGCTGATTAGATTATTACCTCAATGTTGGGAGTAAAAAATATTCAACTCCCCAACGTCTGTTTAAAGTCGTGACTTCTATCAAACTTCTCACCAAGAAAGATGGTTCACCCATTGCGAGACGTGATGATGTAAGCTGAGATGGCAGAATTGATTGCTTTATCTTATTTTTTGTTTCAGCGGCACAGCTGTCCGATAAATGATTCCACCATTACCAACATTGCAAGGAACAAGCACGAAATCATTTCTGATTCTGTTGTGCCATACTCCATGTTGCAGTTTCTTGGCAATGATTACACTGGGTGGTTTACCATTTTCTTCCCAGCAGTAGTTATGGCAGTAATTTGGCCATGGTACTGGCTATAGCTCACCTACTCTTTGTGGAGGACACCTTGGGATCTTTAACATTCACCAATTAATGTCGGTAGATGGAACACCCAGTTTAAGGTTCATCTGAGGGACACTGATGAATCACGGAGCCTGTGAAACAACGGGATGACAGTTTGTAGCTGGGTCAGGATTCGAACCCAAGCCTCAGGACCATCCGGCCAGCTTTGAAATAATATACATTTGGAAAGTCCCCACAAACAGGTCTAAAGAACCAGAAGAGATTATACAAAAACAAAATGTGAACGGCTTGGCACTCATCCACGTCTAAAAGGGTCTAGAATCTAGATGTCGAACAAATAATGCACCTGCAGTACGTTGTGACGTATAGCTTACATGTAGTACGTCACAGCATACAGCATGTGCCTTATAGTAGTGCAGTTTTCTCATACTCACCTTTCCCTTCATTGCTAGCTCCTCTCGTACCTTCCCACCTGAGCCCTCTCTCCTCCCTCGTCTGTAATGTATGGCTCCCCCACAACGCAATGACAGATTATTAAAACAGAATTAGAGCTCTTGCTGCGAATTTCTCCACCGAGACTGCGGGTTAGTGCACGAGGGGAAATGAAAAGGGCGGGAAACAGTGTGGTTATCGGAGGGTGAACTGATGGGAGGTCTGTATGCATACAAAAGACCCCCCTGCCGCCCCCACGCCGCCGCCCCCCACCAAAAATAGCCAACGTTTCATTCCAGGCAACTTGAAAGAGAAAGTTGTGCCAATGACAAGCGTCATGTGTCTTGCCCTGTGTGCACGCTCTGCTGATCACGTGTTGCAGGTGCTGCTCGAGATCGCTCCGTCCGCGGAGCGCGGTGCGCCGAGGGACGCGAGCTGAAACCGCCATGACAAGCGGCTCCCCAAGTTCATACTAACAACGTGCCGTTAACACTCGATGATCGCTTGCACGAACGCTCTAATCCTAGTTATATCCGTGCTTTTCCATGAGCGCCATGTTCATGGCTCAAAGCTCAACTGATGTAGGGGAACGGGGTAATATGGACCCCTTACATCGCACTTTATACCTGCCCTGGAATACATGAGCTATGTGTCATGGATGTGACGCAGGAAGGTGTGCAAAGATGTACGCGTATTTAATAAGTATGTAATAAGTAAACGCAATACCTTCGGGTAAGCACTCTTCTCAAGCCTGGTGTTGGCTTGACGGTAAGGTGGCCGACCTAACGACCTAACTACCAAAACTACCAAAGTAACAGGTTACTACCGAGGTTGGCAAAATGAGTACCAGCTTACTGGTAACAGGGGGGCACTGCATCAGCGACCCAGCCGCACTTCCAGAAAATGATGCAATGAGCAGCCACAGGCTGCGTACCAAACAACAACGATTGTTCTTCTCTAATTAATTTAATTACTTGCAAGTAAAACGTCCACGATCAATCGTCAGCAATACGTTTATAGCATCATTACACTGAGGCACCACTGTGCCGCTGATGCAGTGTCCCAGTAGATGAATAAATCGTATACAAATGACCCCAATAAGGATAATAGAAGTTTTCTTTGGTAATTAAAAAGTGTGGATTCTTCTTCTTCCAAGATTCGGAGTTCTTCCAAGCAAGCAAGAACAATAAGGTCATGTGATGACGTTACCATCATCGCAAGCAGGAAGAATGAGCAAAAATCACCACAAATGTAATAAAGTAATTAAAACAATTGTTTTAAATAAAAGAAATGCTTTCATGTCGGGCCATATGATCATCCTCCTTTCCTTTCCGCAATTTGAATGTTCTCAATTTATATTCCCCGTACATAATAGCCGGCGAAGCCGGTGTTGTGAATAAACGCGTACGTATTATGTTGAAAAGCCAGATTTTGCTGGATCCTTTGAGAATTTCGAAGCTTTGACGCACCAAGTCGCTCCATGGAGGCCGCCATCTTGCGGATGCGGAAGTATGCATAAAAAAAATTGCGAAAAAGTTCAATAGAGGCTTTGGCTTCGCCGGCTCATTGCGGCTTTGCAGTAGGGTCATATTAAATAGACGGTCCCACAAAGCGGGAATAAGGCTTCAGGTGGTTTGCAAGTATTGCTGTTGATGTATAGAGGGGTTGCCTTTAGGGCCATATATGATTAAAATGCCATACTCACGGTCTCTGCTATTTGCACTACTGAGCTTTACTATACACCTGCTGAGACCAAGTAGTTCCTTCCGTTCTCCTACAATTCCTCTCCATGTGCTGTGGTGCAACCGATTGTTGTCATCTCATCGTAGTTTTACCTTTGTCCTATTTTGTCTGTTGATCCATTACCGCCTCTCGTTCTGCTCTTACATGAGCCTCTGTACTTGTGGAAATGTAAATAAACTAGAGAGTCAATAGAACACCTTACCCAGCACAGTCTCGAGAAACAACGACAATGGCAGGGCCTGCGAGTGGCAAATTTGATTGGTCATGATGATGTAAAATGCAGTAATATTTTGTCCAAGTACTGCTATATGGGAGGGTTTATTGCTAAAAACATGATTCGTGTTCTATAGTGTTCAAGTATATAATTCAAGTGAAATAAAATAAAGATTTTTAAAATCGTTGAAAAAAAATTCAGAATTTTACCGCCATTGAAACAATGTCTTTTACACCACCTTATTTAACATGTTGCATTCGTTTTTCATGCCTGTTGTTTGTGTCCTTTATGACGTTCCTATAAACAGTATGTTTCCAGTTTGGAATGATTTTCAATTTTTGTTTGACTGTCAGACAGACAGACAGATGCAATTGCTATTACTCGAGTGTGCATGTGCACTCGAGACCTGATGCTATACAATTTGCCAAGTTCAGAGACAAAGTATGCGAAACTGCAGATTTGGGTACGATTCATGTTCCGATTTGTGTGCTAGTGTTCAAATTATAACATTCATTTGAAATTAATTTGTTCCTCGACCATAAATTGTTTGTAGAACATACAAAGTGAACCAATTAATGAACCCCGCTTTTCGCTTCAAGTGCGCGGTGTGATAAATAAGGAAAACTACAACAACACTCAGTACAGAGCATACCTCCGCCAGACTGACCAGTCTACGTTTTCTATCCCACTGATAGGCCAGATCTGCATCCGGACCTGACCTAAAATCGAATCGGCTTGTTCTTGTCTCCTAGCCAACTAATTCCCCAGGTTTTGGCATACCTCGTCTACAACCTTTTGAAATATCGTGCTGTATATCGTTTTTGGCCCTATCATTCAATGGTGAAGAATCACTTGTAATTAAAAAAAACCCTCATATCCGGATCCATGTTCAGATCTTCAGGAAAATTGAATCGATCCGTCCTTGTCACACCCCAAACCTGTCCACCAAGTTTCGTCCAAATCCGTCCATAACTTTTTGAGATATCTTGCTATGTATCGGTTTTGTCGTATCTCTCAATGGTGACGATCTTCACTTAAAAATGTCTCGAATCTGGATACGGATCCGGATCTTCATCAAAATCGAATAATTTTTTCCTTGTGAAATACCCAACCTCTACCCCAAATTTCGTCCGAATCCGTCAACAACGTTTTGACATATCCTGTTTACAAACAAACAGACAGAAAGAAAGATAGGGGTGAAAGTATAAGCTCCAACCACCTTCGGTGGTGGAGGTAATGAGGCTTATTGAGCACCTTTACAAGCTGAAACATACTCTGCACCTCAAGGTAAACTTCCCTTGATGGTAACAACTCATGATCCATGCTAAAAGTCTGTTTTTGACGTCTCTGCTATTGGTCAAAGACCAAAAGTCTGTTGGTCAAAGATCACAATGACTTTGTGATCTTTGATGTTCACCAATGAACAATGGGCTGGCGGGGTGGTCTGGAGGTACACAGTCACCTTTAGATTGTCAGAGCCTGGGTTCCAATCTCACCCCAGATACTTAGGGTTGACTTGACATTCAAACTTAGGCTTGACAACTCAACGGTCATAGTGCCAGCCAGGTACATGTACAAGGTAAGGATCAACCTGGGAAGAGATAGCGTTTTGTGTATGCGGAAGAAACAAATAGGAGAGAAAAAGATGATAAACTCCATGACGGATAGATATCTACTGGAAGTTCATTCCATGATAGTTCCGTTTTTAACGATCTGTTTTTTTGCCAACATCCTTGTGGATGCTCCACAAAGGTCTACCCACACGAGGTTATGCGAAAAGAGCTGCCCACCCACCCCAATAGCATCAATTGCCCACAAAGTTAGTGCCAAATAACAAAAAGTTATAAACGTAGGACACACAGAAGTGCAAGCGCTGGAGAGCAGACCATGGTCAGCAGCAAATTGTTCCCACTTTTTTTTTGCTTCTTTCTTATGTTTTTTTTTTTTTTTTTACATATTTCAGCCCGAGAAGTGTGGCGGCTGCAGTGAGGCGCGATTTAATCTTATGCGTCATTAGCCACCCAGTGGTGAGCTGGCCCTGACGATTCATCATCCACGCTTAATAAACATAATGATGACATAAGCTGTGATTCCGGCCGAAATTTCCATCCGAAAGAGATGGAGGAAAAATAGGACGTGGGCTTAGAAGAATGTGTGAGTTTGCGGTCGTACCTGAGCGATGGTGTTTGCGTGTATTAAAGGGTACTGTAGAAGTAAAATGGGCAGCATGGAGAGTGGCATTGATGGTGGTGAAGTGGTGAAAGTTTGTCAGGAATGCAAACTGTGCTCATGATGTGCCCTTGGTGTATTTCATCGCTTCTTCAGTTGTACAGATTACGTATTCCAACACCCATGTCAAACCTCCCGTCAAGCTCAAATAGGAAATGCAGGACATGGAGGATCGTTCTTGTACGCCAAGAATTACATACATTTTTCTTCCAATTTCATTGAAAGAGGCCGATTATTTCACCATCATCTAATGCTGTGAATCTTTAAGATGTGTTCACTTGAAGTGTAATCTCTCTTTCTCTATCTGTCTCTCTCCCTCTCCTTCTCCTCTATCTTCTCTGTCTCCTTTGTCTCCTTTGTCTCCTCTCTCTGTCTCTCTCTGTCTCATTTGTCTCCTGTCTCTCTCCACTCTCTCCGTCTCCTTTGTCTCCTTTCTCTGTCTCTCTCTCTCTCTCTGTCTCATTTGTCTCCTGTCTCTCTCCACTCTCTCCTCTCTCTCTGTCTCCTCTGTCTCTCCTCTATCTCTCCTCTGTCTCCTCTCTCTCTCTCTCTCTCCTCGGTCTCCTCTCTCTCTCCTCGGTCTCCTCTCTCTCTCCTCTGTCTGCTCTCTCTCCTCTGTCTCCTTTCTCTCTCGTTTGTCTCCCCTCTCTCTCTCTCTCCTCTGTCTCCTCTGTCTCCTCTCTCTCTCTCTCCTCTGTCTCTTCTCTCTATCCTCTCTCTCTCTCCTCTGTCTCCTCTCTCTCCTCTGTCTCCTCTCTCTCCTCTGTCTCCCCTCTGTCTCCTCTCTCTCTCCTCTCTCTCCTCTCTCTCTCCCTCTCTCTCCTCTCTCCTCTCTCTTTCTCCTCTCTCTCCTCTCTCTCTCTCTCGTCTCTCTCCTCTCCCTCTCTCTGTCTCCTCTCTCTCTCTCTCTGTCTCTTCTCCTTCTCTCTCTCTCTGTCTCTCTCCTTTGTCTCCTCTCTTTCCTATGTCTCCACTCTCTCTCCTCTGTCTCTCTCTCTCTCGTGCGCCCCTGCTGGGACGTTGGTGAGTCGTGCATGGGTGTGGCAATCATGGTGGCTGTGTGCGTTGAGCTGAGTGCTGTGTTGTGTTGGTGGTCTTTCCTATACCCACTCCACTCCCTTTGTGTCTTGTACGTGTTTGTGCAGTTTTCCCCGTGTTTTCCTTTCTTTGTCGAGACAAGAGAAAGAGAAAGAGAAAGAGAGAGAGAGAGAGAGAGAGAGAGAGCAGCTATTTGGAGACATTGGCGGTAGGCCTTCCCCGTTCTGGGCGATAAAATGTGTTTTTTGTTTTTTTTCTCTCTTCGTCGTTAATCCTGCATCTTGCCGAAGTATAGACGCTTCACTTTAAATCATATTTATTTTCTTTCGTTTGGTTTAATTATTATTACCTTTTTCTTTTTAATCTCCTCAACCCGAGTTGTTCGGGTAAAACGGAGTTCTTTTGTTCTAGTTATGGCTACGACACGTTTGCAGCAAGACGCTGCGTTCGAATCGTTAACCCGCAAACATGCTCTAGTTTGTGTCCCTCCTGAAGGGATTCCGACCGAAGAGATCGTCTTGGCGGTTGGAGAGGTTATCGGAATCGAACATGTACGTGCTGCGTCACGTATGAACCAGAAGGTAGTGGTTTTCGTTGCGGATGAGCATCTACTTCACGATGTCGTGAGTTCTGGATTAACCACAGAGAGTGGTCACTTGGTTATGGCCTCCCCGATGGATGTCCCTGCAATGAAAATAATTGTCTCAAATTGTCCTCCCTTCGTGTCCAATGAAAAACTCGTGTCGGTTTTGTCTCGATATGGTACAATCGTTTCGAGAATCTCGATGATCCCCCTTGGGTGCCGCCATGAAAAAGCGAAGCACGTGATGAGCTTTCGATGGCAGCTTCACATGGTTCTTCCAGACCGTGGGGATGATACGGGTTTAAAGGTTTAATTTAAGATTAAAATTGATGACCGTGATTATCAAATATATGCTTCATCAGCGACCTTAACATGTTTTCTCTGTGGGGCGTTTGTGCATTTAAAGAGATTTTGTCCGAAAGCTGCTTGTTCAAAGTGTGGGGAATCAGGACACGTTGATCAAGATTGTAAAACGGTTAACAACCCACTACCTCGTGTGGTGGAGGAGGTGACACCCAGTGTCTCAAATGTTTCCGCTGACACTGTGTCTTTACAGAGTGAGGAAGGTAAAGAGGATTTTGTGACTGTGGCAAAAAAACGTAGAGCCTCCGCTCCTCGTGGCCCCACTGGTACCCCCAAAGTAGTTGTACTGGATACGAGTGGTGCAGTACCCGAGGAACCTCAAGATAGTGAGAAAAAAGATGGATTACCTTCCAATGATTGAATTTTAATCCAAAGTGCACAAGGTGGTACGGTTCCATCAAATAGTTGTACAAATGAAGGGTTTATTATTATTGATGAGACGTTGGTTGAATGTAAGGAGATATCACCATCGTCATCATCATCACCACCACTGCCTGAGCCTCAACAAAGTAGTGCGTCAATCCTTCCCAATGTTCCCACTGCAACAAATGATCAGAATACAGTTTGTGTGGCCCCGACGGAGGTGGCGGTGCCCGACATAGTTGTACAAGAGGGTGGTGTAACAGCCCCATCTCATGTCGAGGTAGACCTCCCCAGACCAAAGACCAGTCTATAAACGAGTTGGTAAAGGTCCAAACTGAAATGTACGAACCTGGTGGAATGCTATCTGGGCTGTCTGCTTCAGATGATGACATGGAGGTGACTGAGCCGTCACAGTCGTCATCTGAACAGTTACAAATACCCCCCGAGGTCATTGTGACCTTTCTAAACGAGACATTTAGGCAGCGAAATGTCATGATTCAAAAACATTTTCCTGACTTGCTTTCCTTCATGCAGACTGCAAAGTGTATAGTTAGAAATTCTAAAGATTTTGAAGCAACAAAAGCACAAATACATCGACTGAGGAAATTCATTACAAAAGCGAGGTTGGAACTGTCTCAACAGCAGCTAAACCCCCCTTGATGAGGCATGAAAAGGAAGGAAGTGCTGTTTGGCACCTTAAACATGAATGGCGGTGGTGCTAACTATTTACATCAGCTCCAAGTTAAAAACCTATTGTTTCAGAAACATATCGATATATGTTTATTGCAGGAAACACACATAACAGAGACTTCACAGCCTGACTGGCTTCGCCTTAATACTGGGCAGTGCTTCTTTAGCAATCTTTCTTCTGTTTCTGCGGGAATTGCTTTCTTGCTTCGTCCGGGGTTTGTTCCTGACTCTTGTAATCTTAATGAAATAGTTATAGGACACTCAGCATCCTTAGAGGTGGTCTATCAAGGATTTCACCTCACCTTACTCAATGTATATGCTCCTAGTAGCAGCTTAACTCGTAAATAATTTTTCACACGTCTGGCCAATTACCTTCACACAGTAGCCTTTGATCATTGTATCTGTATTGTAGGAGATTTCAATATCACCTTTGAACCGAGTTTAGATAGAAATACACCAGAACCACATCCAGAATCTCATAAAGATTTATTGAATTGTTTTTCATCACTTGGTCTACTTGACGCATGGCGCATACAGCACCCTACAACATCTCAATACACATGGTGCCGTTGTGCTAGTGGGTTAATAACACTTGCAAGGCTTGATAGATGGTATATTAATTCCACTTTTAGAAACGTACTCGTGTCTTGTAAGCATTTCCCTTCTACTTACTCTGATCACCACCTGGTAGTGCTTGGTCTATCCTTTTCTCAGTCAACTCGTAAAAGTGCGTATTGGACTTTCAATACCAGCTTGTTGGAGGATTGCTCTTTTAAGGATGCTTTTCGTAGTTTTTGGGAAACACTCATGCAAAGAAAACCTTGTTATTCTTCTATTCAGTTATGGTGGGATAACGTGAAAGCCCAGATTCGCGTCTTTTGTCAATATTTTAAGTCCTTTTCCACAAGCAAGAGTAAGATTGCTGTTTCTCTCTTAGAAACCGAAATTTTACACTTAGAGGAAGAGTTGGCTAAGTCTCAAAATGGCAGGAAACTTCAGTTATTATTGGAGAAAAAAAGCTTATTTAAGAGAATAATTGATTCATGAAAAAGTAATGGGGATGTCAGTTAGACTCAGAATCCAAAATGTGAAGTTCTCTGACACCACAAATAAAAGTTTTTTCCAGTTAGAAGGGGTTAACAAGTCCCAAAGGCAAATGTCTTCCTTGTTAGATGCGAAGGGGAATATTACACAAAATGAAAGTGATGTTAAGATGCTTGTGAAAAGGTTTTTTTCTGGTTTATTTGCGGAGAAAGCTGTGTGTAAAGAGATTGTTGATGATATGACGAATTATCTGCCTTCGTTGAGTTGTGACCAGTGTCAAGGTCTTGAAGAGCCGTTTACTTTGGAGGAGCTAAGCACAGCTCTGCATAGCTTTGAACACGGAAAAGCCCCTGGATCGACGGCCTTCCAGTGGAATTTTGTGCAGCGTTTTGGGACATTTTAGGTCCAGAAGTACTGCTGGTGCTACAAGAAAGCCTACGCTCTGGCATACTACCCCTCAGCTGTAGAAGAGCAGTGGTATGCCTTCTCCCAAAAGATGGTGATCTCTGTCGGATGGAGAACTGGCACCCCATCTCATTACTGTGTTCTGACTACAAACCTTTTTCCAAATTGTTGGCCAATCGGCTAAAAGTTGTCATTGGTACTGTTGTTCATCCTGATCAGAGTTACAGCATTCCGGGAAGAGCAATCTCTGACAATGTCTTTTTAATTAGAGACTTGTTTGACTGTGGCCTTAAGGAGGAAGAGGGGCTTGGGTTGATTTTCCTAGATGTTGAAAAGGCTTTTGATAGCATTGATCACACTTACATGTTTCATGTTCTGCAAAAGTTTGGTTTTGGTGAAAAGTTGATAGGTTTTGTGTCTTTGTTCGTCTTTGTTCACCCATTCAGGTTCAGGGGGTGTTCGGCAAGGCTGTCCTTTGTCAGGGGTGCTGTTTAGCCTTTCTCTTGAGCCACTACTCATAAGTCTTAGAGCCTCTTTCCGGCTTTGTGCCTTCTCCAGAAGAGAACCACATCATGGTTTCAGCATATGCTGATGATGTCTGTGCAATCATTAAGAATGATAAGGACCTAACTATTCTTGTTGAGTCCTTACACAGGTTTCATCTTGCTTCACGTTTGCGGTGCAATTGGCAAAAGAGCAAAGCTCTGTGGGTGTCCTCAGCTCACGGTACATCCGGTAGGCTTCCCTTCACTCCCCCTCAATCTCTTCCGAAAGACATATGTTGGACAAGAGAAGGGGTTAAATACCTAGGTGTTTATCTTGGACCCAATCAGTACTCCCATATTAACTGGGAAGGAGTGGTAGAACAGGCAACCAAGCAGCAGCACAAATGGAAAAGGTTCCTTCCACAAATGTCCTTTAGAGGTCGAATACTGATTATTAACACCTTGGTCACCTCTGTCCTGTGGCATAAATTTATTTGTTTGCAGCCAGCAGAAGGCTTGCTTAAAGCTATTCAACAGACACTGGTTAATTTCTTTTGGGGAGGTTACCACTGGTTGCGGTTGGACGTACTTTGATGCCCCTTGTCTGATGGTGGCCAAGGGCTCATTGACGTAAAGTGTCGGCTTGATGGTGTTTCGGCTGAAGTCAATACAACGTCTGCTCAATGTCGAAAAATTGCCCTGGTGCCCTGTGGCACAACAAATATTGAGGCAAGCTGGAATGCTCGGCTACGGCCTTGAGACATTTTTGATCGAATCTCAAAAAGTTGATGTGTCCCACCTTCCTGTTTTACCAGAGCTTGTTGAATGCTTGGCAAGCCGTAGTGGTGAGCCACCAAAAGGAGTCCTATGATGTTAAAATGTTTGCGGGAAAACCTCTATTCCTCAACCCACTCTTTCCCCAGGTTCCCAAAAGCCGTTGTTTTGCCCAAAACTTCATTTCAGGTGGCATCAGAAATGTTTGGCATCTTCGTGACTCAGCAAATTGTTGTTGGAGATTTGCTAAGGAAGTTGCTGAGATTACTAGTACCAGATCAATGAGAGCTGTAGGTCAGGTACTTGCAGAAGTCATTCGTACATCCTTTAGACTCGGGTTGCAGTGGAGTACTGGGGTTAAATGGGCATCCCATAATCCTTCGCTTCCTAACTTACTTGTTGCTTTCACCGGTTCTACTTTGTCCCCAGTCAGTACTGGCTCTTGTTTATTTAGTAGTCTTGAGAGTAAATCTATTTACCAGTTCTGTCTTTCATTGATTAATGTAAACACCTCCACAGCAGGAGTTATGAGATGGAAAGCTCTTTTACCTAATGGCCCCCCTTCTGAACATGAATGGAAATCAATGTATGGTACACCCACATCAAAAAGGTCAGGTGATTTACAATGGAGACAATGGAGTTGGAGTATTGCCAACACACACTTTTGTAAACCGTTTGGATGCCATGGTATCGGTGATCTGTCCCTTCTGTAATAATATTGAAGATTTGTTTCATGGGTATGTTGATTGCATACGATTGTGTCCTCTTTTTCTTTTACTGAACAATGTGTTTGGTCAAGTGATTGTTCCTTTTTCTCTCCGGTTGTTTATTTTTGGACTTGGAGTCACTTCAGCAAAGAAAAACTTGTTAATGTTTCTAAATTATTTATTGTCAGAGGCTAAACTGGCCATCTACTTGTCGAGAAAAGCAAAAATTAAAGGGCAGGCCACCCGAGCAATGTAATGTGATCCTACATTTCCAATCCCTGGTCTCAACTCGGTTAAAACTGGAATTTAAGTACTATAGTAGCAATGCAAATATTAAGGCTTTTGTTGAAACATGGTGTGTGGGAAAAATATGCGGAGTAAATGAATGAAAATGTATTAGAGATTTACATGTCGGTGTTTCCTTGTCTTTGCAATCTCTTGTTTTGGAATGCAGTACATTACATTGATTGTGTCTCCTTTTATTTGATTTTCTATGACTTTTGTTGTATTCTCCTGAAAACTGTTTTTTGGTTTATTCTTGTTGACGCTTGTTTTTGTAGTTTTATAATAAAAGGACTTAAAAGTCTCTCTCTCTCTCTCTCTCTCTCTCTCTCTCCATCTCCATCTCCTCTCTCCATCTCCTCTCTCCATCTCCTCTCCATCTCCTCTCCATCTCCTCTCCATCTCTCTCTCTGCTCGCTCTCTACTCCTCTCTCTCCTCGCTCCCTACTCCTCTCTCTCACTCTCTCCTCTGTCTCCTCGCTCTCTCTCCTCTGTCTCTCTCTCACTCTCTCTCTCTCGCTCCTCTCTCTTCGCTCTCTACTCATCTCTCTCTCTATCTCTCCTCTCTCTATCTCTCCCACCCTCTCTCTCCCTCGCTCTCTCTTTCATGTACCAATACTCTTCACAGTGTTGGTGCCATCGAAGCAGCTTCTTGGTCAAGGGTCCACCAAGTTTCTGCTGACACCATTTACAATTTGAGCTTTGCGATCAAATTTTCAACATTGCTTTATCATGAGAATATGGAGAAGTCAACTTAATAATTTGGTCAAAAGGTGAAAGGTCCGCGTCACATAAAATCCTGGGTGGTTTGCATTTGCCTTCCCAGCAGTTAGGGCAGAAATTTGGAACTTGGCCATGGTGCCTACTTTTCGATCCAATCTTTATGGTCCACCAACTAATTCTGGCAGAAGAGACGCCCAGTTTAGCATCCATCTGAGGAACGGCACACATTGATGAATCACCCTGCCTGCAAAACACCGAGATACTAGTATATACATTGCGTTCAGAAAGTATTCATACAGCTTTACTTTCTTCACATTTTGTTGTGTTACAACCTGAATATAAAATGAATTCAATTGAGATTTTTTTTGTCACTGATCTACACATAATACCCCATAATGTCAAAGTGGAATTTTTTGGGGGAAATCTTTACAAAATAGTTAAAAATGAAATGCAGAAATACGACTTCAGTGACTCGCTGTGCTGCGTCTTCAGTGACGCGTTTGCCCTATCCGGGTCACTTTTAACCTACCGCCATCGTTAGTGCGAAATCAGTCAAAAACAAAATGGTCTTTTAACATAATTTTCAGCATTCAAACTAAAGTGGCAATTTGGTAAAAATATTAACCATAATTTCTGTGTTCCTGGATGCAAATCACTCACCAAATTATAGGAAATACAAGAAATATCCATGGATGAGAGTTGTACCATAATTTGTATGCTCCTGGATGCAAATCAGATTCACAAAAATATAGGAATTATGAAACATATCAGTGGATGAGAGTTGTCAAATTCCTTCAATTTACTGTTAATACAGGTGTGCGGTGGCAGTGGATCAAAAAAAAAAACTCTTTCTCTCTCACAAATGCAAAAATCAAGTATAATAACCTACGGTGGACAGAGGTTATGTTTCCACCTGTCTCTCTCTCTGTGTCTGTCTGTCTGTGAGCAGGATATCTCAAAAAGTTATGGACGGATTCGGATGAAACATGGTGGACAGGCTGACTGTTGGACAAGGAGCAATTGATTAGATTTTGGTACAGATCCGGATCCTGATCTGAGGATTTTAATTCTTCACTATTGAGAGACAGGGCCAAAAACGATTCAAATAACGATATCTCAAACAGTTATGGTCGGATTCGGACGAAACTTGGTGGGTGAGTTGGAAGGTGCCAATTATAACAAGCTGATTCCATTTTGGTTCAGGTATGGATGCAGATCCGGCCAATCAGTGAGCTACAAAACTTAAACTGTTCAGCCTACCAGAGGTTTGAGGAAACAATGCGCTCGACCGAAAGCTGTTCTAGTTTCTCTTGCGGCCCCAGAAACAAATACAAATATATGTGGTTATGGTTGTGGAAAGAAGGTAGAGATGCTGTTAGGTTAGGAGGTGTATAATGGTGATAAGTGCTGTTTAAGTGTCACACGTGTTAAATGCTGGTTCAGTTGTGAGAAAAACTCGCACCTTTATTGTTTTCTTTTATCTTTGAGTTACACCATTTTATCTTTGAGAACAGACGATGTGCCACTATTTTTTCTATCTCTCTCCCATGAAACAAGCTGGCAATTGAGAGATCAGATGGGCATTAGTGATGCTCCCAGAAGTATCTGGGGCTGGGGGAGTGCTCATGATTGGAGTTGCCTTCCCTCTGCCTTGCAGTCAAGAGTAGACCATGAAACTGCAAGCCAACAAGGCCTGAAACAGAATCCTTTATTTCTCTTCTGCATTCACTTTATTTCTGCTGCTTTTTAATTTGCTATTAAAAAAAAAAATTCACCACCATCTCCCTTCTCCCATTCATCGAAAAAATTGTGAAAGTTTCGAAAACATACATATATGCTTCGAAAACATACAATTATACATATATATATATATATATATATATATGTATATATTATTGAAAAATATATATTATATATATAATACATATAATAGAACCACCTTTAGAGGCCATTTTCCCCTGCAGAGTGGGGGTTGTCCTTTTTTGGTCACCTTGGTCCCCTTTTTGAAGCAATGTTTTATGGCCGGATGCCCTTCCTGCCACCAACCCTGTTGGTCACCTCTTGTGACACACAGGGAATTGCCAGTGAACTGGTACTCAATTTGCCGGCCTCAGAAGGATGTCAGGCTGAGTCAACCCCCCTGGCGTTAATTCAGCAATCGACTGGGATTCTAAACCCAGGATCTTAGGATCCCAAGCTGGCACCCTAACCACTAAGCCAACACCAGGCTGCAATGTATATTATACATATACTCTATATATTAAAGTAGCGGCAGTTTTCTGTCTGTCACGCTACGTCATTACGTCTATGATGGCATTATGGCATATGATGGCATACGATGGCTGACTCCACCAACCAGCTAACTCCACCAACCGGCATTTTAATTTATATGCCGTTCAGGCCGAACACGTCGAAGCAGTTGAACCTGTCATATATCACAATCTGCATGCTCTTGCTCTACCACTACGTTTTTCATTCAGTGTGATACACAAACAAACTGATTGTTAAAATGACCATCAAATATCGAAAGTATAGGTGTTATGGCTCTTCCAACAACACAGTACGTACAGGCCTTAGGCTTCGTGCCTTCTTGCTTCACCTTCAGGCAGCTTTGGACAAATTAATCCCAGATTTCTTAATACAGAAGGATCGTTTTTGTAATAATAATAATAAATATAAAAAAATATAACCATAACACTTTAATCCCAATGTCGTGAATGCAAGGTTAATGGATTGAAGCGGTGTATGGTTCATGGATTGATGATAAGCATTGTACGGTAGTGATAACCATGGGAGTAAGCAATTATCCTCGGTTTCTTTATAATAATATCATGTTCGTAATAATAATAATAACATTAATATTATAGTAAATCTTATCATAACACCAATCCCTTCGTAGTGACTGCAAAGTTACTGGAGGTTAAAATATATCATATATCACAATTGCCATGCTGTACACCTTTGCGTTTTTCATTCAGTGTGAAACACAAACAAAGCGATTGTTAAACAATAAAAGTCCTTCTTGGCCATGGGAGATAACATCACGGGTTCTGAAATAATACACGGCTTTAATAATGAACGTTAGTTAGTACATTATTATTGGCCTATATGCACTGTGTCGTTGGAAGACCCATGTGTCGCGTCTATATGATTTCAAGATAATAAATCATACCGCAATGACATATTAATACTAAACCAATTGCCTATACACTGCCCAAACAAAGGGGGATTTCCATGGGTAAATATATATACAGTGGAACCTTGACTTACGAGTTTAATTCGTTCTGTGACCGAGCTCGTAACTCAAATTGCTCGTTTCTCAAATCAAATTTCCCCATTAAAATGCATTGAAATGCTATTAATCCGTTCCAGCCCGCCAAAAACCACACCAAATTTTTTTTAAATATACAGTATATATAAAAATATCTCGCGCTTTATATTTCACCTGTATGCAGCATACAAGTTGGCAGGATGGCCTGGACTGGAGGTACGCACACTTGACTCTAAAGTCTAAACTGTCCAGCCTGGGTTTGAATCCCGACCCAGCTATAACCTGTCATGGGTGAATCACAGGCAGGGTGATTCATCAATGTGTGTACCGCTAAACTGGGCGCCCCGTTTGCGTCCCATTAGTTGTTGGATGTTAAGGATCTCACCGTGTTTTCCACAAAGAGAAGGCGAGCTATCGCCGGCACTCTGAACAAGTTGTGGCCTGGCATGCTCTTCTCCTCTGCCGTTATATACGTCCTCCTCGGCATCTTTTTCCAGAAGAGCCCTGTCTCGTCACAGTTGAAGATTTGCTGGGGGATGTATCGTTCGGCTTCTATCAGTTCGGCAAAAGTTATAATAAAATCTTCAGCTGCCTTCACATCCGCCTCACCAAGTCGACAACACGCACACCTCGCTCATGTTTTTCGACGATTGCGTGTTTTATATCCAAGCACATCATCCTCTTCTTCTTCTCACTACTGCCCTTGGCACTCAATTTCTTAGGACCCGTGGTTAAAACTAAGAAATTTTCCAAAATAACCAAAATGCGTAAACAAAACAGCAGCGATATACGGCAGAGATACTGTACTTGCACGGCAAGATAACCACGTGACCGGAACCCACCTGGTGGCGCCTGGCGTAAACTCAAAATAACCAACATGCGAAAACAAAAATGCAGCGATATACGGCAGAGATACTGTACTTGCACGGCAAGATAACCACGTGACCGGAACCCACCTGGTGGCGCCTGGCGTAAACTCAAAATAACCAACATGCGAAAACAAAAATGCAGCGATATACGGCAGAGATACTGTACTTGCACGGCAAGATAACCACGTGACCGGAACCCACCTGGTGGCGCCTGGCGTAAACTCAAAATAACCAACATGCGAAAACAAAAATGCAGCGATATACGGCAGAGATACTGTACTTGCACGGCAAGATAACCACGTGACCGGAACCCACCTGGTGGCGCCTGGCGTAAACTCAAAATAACCAACATGCGAAAACAAAAATGCAGCGATATACGGCAGAGATACTGTACTTGCACAGCAAGATAACCACGTGACCGGAACCCACCTGGTGGCGCCTGGCGTAAACTCAAAATAACCAACATGCGAAAACAAAAATGCAGCGATATACGGCAGAGATACTGTACTTGCACGGCAAGATAACCACGTGACCGGAACCCACCTGGTGGCGGCTGGCGTAAACTCAAAATAACCAACATGCGAAAACAAAAATGCAGCGATATACGGCAGAGATACTTGCACGGCAAGATAACCACGTGACCGGAACCCACCTGGTGGCGGGTGGCGAAAGCTCGTAACTCAGATCTCGGCTCGCATCTCAAAGCAATAAACCGCCCGAGCGAAGGCTCGTATCTCGAAAAACTCGTAAGTTGGGGCACTCGTAAGTCAAGGTTCCACTGTGTATATATATATATATATATATATATATATATATATATATATATATATATATATATATATATTGTTACAGACACGACTTTGATGTTAAGGTGGGCCGAGCGGAATGGCCGTCGTGTCCGCACAAATTACCCGATCGTACTCGAACGTCGACAAAGCCGCGCTACGCTGGCTCAATAGGAAGGAGAAGACACCCGGCTGGGTTATAATGACACAATACGACACCAGGGTTTCGATTCTCAAGTATATTCGTACGGAAAAAGGTCAGATTACAGGGGCTAGAGGTATATTACAGGAAGACAGGCACTTAGACACACTCTTATATTAACCCCGGACAGACGACAGACACACGGGACAAAATGCTGACTCACACGGGGGTTGATGAAAAGGAAAGGCAGGTCGCGATGGCTCAAGGTGCACTCTTGGCTCAAAGCAGGGTACACGGTTCGGTCCAGAGATGCGGGGAGGTCTCGTCGCAGCGCTCAGAGGTGACGTTCTTTCTCAGGCCTCTCCAAACTCAGGCGCATCTGTTTCAGCGCTCGCAGGTCCGTCTTTCTCCAGCTGGGGGCGAATCTGACGTCACGTCCGGCAAGCGGCTGCGTATATCCGGCGGGGAGTGACACGCCCTCGGCTCGTTAGCTCCGCCCAGATGGAATCGGTCCGCCCTTCTTATTGGGTGCGGGGGGGGTTTACCAGGCTCCGCCCTTGACGAGGAGCTGACAGCCAGCCCCTTCGTGGTAACCCCGTGGGGCGCATGGATAATGGCGGCTAACCGAGCCGGAGGGAGGACGCACACTCCCCGCGCGCGCCGTTGTTGTAGTTGTTGTTGTTGTAGCTGTAGTTGTTGTTGTTGTTGTTGTAGCTGTAGTTGTTGTTGTTGTTTGGGGAAGAAGATGGGAGGAGGTATGGGAAGGTCCTAAACTCACTACTGGTGCCATATAATCACATTCTGGTGCAACGAAGAGTCATAATTAATGGAAACGAGGCCTTAACTGACATAGATTAAGAATAACTAGGAAGATGTCCGAAAGTTGTCTACGTGTGGTGCGGTGGACCTGGGCACGACATTTAATGGGGGAATAAGGGGAAGGTCGGCTCTACTGATTGTTATTTACATGCAATGGGACTAGGGAATGGGGGACTGGGGAAAGTTGGGGAGTATTGGAGAAAATAGGGGAATATTTACAAGCGGATATGGAGGCCAAATTCCATATTCGCAACATTGCACCCTTCTCTACCCTCGGGGCGTCCCGACCCGATAAATTTTTACCTACTTTAGTGTGGCACGCAATGTAGTTCCCTCTACTATTAACTCTACCCTGAGTGCGACAGTTTTACAGATATTCACAAATGAGTAAATATGTCCCCCTGCGACGTTGCACCCTTCTCCTCACAGAAACACACCCACAGGATAACCGAATCCGGAAAGAATTCTCAAACTAAACATACAGCCGGTAGGGAGCATTATTTACAAGACTATGCTGCTATTTACACTACGATCCAGGACCTGTTTTTGGAGGAACACATGCAGATGTTATGCATAGAGAGAGCGCGCTTGCCAACATCGATACACCAACCCACGAGTGCTCTGTGGCCGACGGCCTTTAATGACGTGCAGAGCACCCTTTCCCAGCATCAAAAGCACCACCCCACCACCAATCGGTGCAGTCACCATTGTTCATTGGAATAAAAATAAATTCGACAACCCCTAACCCTGCAGGTGTCTCTTGCTCTTCTTGTGGTGCACTTGGTGTTAATTAACAGTGGTTCACCTTTATGGCATAGGTGCCACGTTGACCCATAGGTCCTTCCACGGGTGGTGCTTGGCCGCAAAAGAGCTGCGGTCCATTGTGGGTGGCCACAAACATTGCGGTCCATATGGTGTATCGATCCAGGCAGCCAACAGCGAAAGTGCAGGCCCACAACTGCGTAGCCAGCACCTCTCTCTCCTCTCTCTCTACCCCAAAGCCAGATCCTCGGAGGTGGGAGACAAAAGAAGAAACAAGTGAGTAAGGTGGTAAGGGCGCAAAAGTGCACGCAATATAAGGTAATGCACACTGGGGGCACATGGGAACCAGGTGAGACAGGTACGTTCCTATCGTACGCCCCCCCCCCCACCAGGTAACCTACATGGCCCCTCCCTTACCCCTTACTGTATCCACAAAACACAACACTACCCATAAACATCTACTTTACAAATCAACAAACATCCCTACTGTCTTCCCCGTTCCTCCCATAAACCAAATTCGTCTTCTCTCCCTCCTAACCAATCAAATTTGCCATTTTCAACTCTCATCAAAATTTGCCATTTTCAACTCAACATCATAATTTGCCATTACCAATTCATCATCAGTCCCTCCTAGGGAGGGAGAGATGGAATCACCCCAATGTCTCATCCACGTCGTGATGCGTCTCACAAATCCACACAGCGATTCATCTCCTGCAACAAAACAAAGAAAACACAGGTGTGGAGTCATCATCATCACCACAGGTAAGTGGCTGCGTATGGTGCGACAGGTTCATCAATCCTAACTATCTCCTAAATGACTTTAACAACTTTACACTACCCGGGGGCTTTCTCCGGCCAAACCATTGGCCCTCTTACACTATGGGTTCTAAAAACCAATTCCCATTGGCCAAACTGTGGTGCTCTTCAATTTGGGGTCTCACTCCCCCGATTCATCTCCCGGTGCCCTCGCACAATTTCTGGGCTGCGGCGTGTACCTCTCCCAGTGGGTCTACCCACCTGCACACCTCCACCACTGCAGTTGCCTCCGAGCTTACCTGCTCCTCACCCTAACCTATCTAACTGGGGCAGGCCCCTCCTGGCTCTGTCACCCCACTCGGTGCCCTCTGGCACTGGGCTACCCGGGTCCGTCCTCCGGATCCTCGGGCCCCATCCACAACAACTACTACCGGCTCCCAGAGCCCACCTGCGGCCTCACCTGGCCGACATCCTCACAGTGGTGGAGCGCCCAACCAACTACACACACTAACAGGCTACACGCCCAGCCATTTCCACAACACCAATGCACCCATTCACAACACCATTCTGCAACCGCACCACAAATGCCAATATCCAACCACAATTTACCTGCACCCTCTACCTAACACTTACACTACCCGCCCCGGGTGCTCGTGAAAGGGGTCCACTCTTCCCCCATCCACACCTTCGCACCATGCACACCACTCCGTACCACTCACTCCAACTCTCTCCACACACCTGTACCTGCACACCTGTGCTCTCACACCTGGTGCCACCTGCACCCTTCTCTCCCCAAGCGCATTCGCGCTGATCCACACACTCACTACTCATACACTGCTCCACACACCTGTCCAGTTGCACACCTGTGCAATCACACCTGTTCAATTCTCACAAACACGGCATCATCTCAGCTAACTACTCCCTTCTGAAACTTGCGCTTCCCAGTCGTCCCTTTAAACTATTGCGCTCCCTCGTCATTATCATCCATACTAATCTACCTGCGTCCCCACTACAGGTATCAGTCACTAACTAAACTTAACGTTACCTAATGTCAATCTTCGCTAGATCCCTATCAATATAACCTAACCCACCCGGGCTAGTTTTCACTGCCATACACCCCATAAACTATTGCTCCGTTGCCCCACCACATGGGAAAGGTGGCAGGGATGCCACCCTCTCCCACCGGGCCTATCGCTCCTCAATCCCCCAGTCCTCTGGCACTAATAAGCCCCCCTTATTCAGAGGTACTGGGTCCCGCCTCGGCATCTAAAGCCGAGGCGATCCACGGGGGCGCCTGCTCGCCGGTGTAAGGTCTTATCCGGTCGGCGTGGACGATCCGAGGGAGGGCTCGTGGCCCCATTTTGATCTTAAAGACCACGTCACAGATTTGCGACAGGACGACTCCTGGGCCTTGCCAGGGGGAGGTGAGTTTTGGGCACCTTCCCTTCCGCCTCCGGGGATTAAAGAACCAAATCTTCATCCCCGGAGCGTATTGACTCCCCTGGCTCCGGTCGTCGTACCTGCGCTTCATCTTTTCCCCCGCCAGATGGAGTTGGCGGCGGGCGAAGGCATGGACTAGCTCCATGCCTTCCTCTAGGTGACGTGCGTACCCCTCCCTCGGCGGGTTAACCACTGTGTCTGGCACGGGACCGCATAGCAAGTCGGCGGGAGCCCGTAACTCCCGCCCATACATAAGCAACGCTGGACTGCATGCGGTGGCCCCGTGCTGGCTGGTTCGGTAGGCCATGAGCAAGTAAGGGAGATGTTCGTCCCAGTCATCCTGACGGGTGGTGGTGAACAGTGCCAGTTGTTGGATTAGACCGGGGAGGCACGAGAGCCCCTTGGGGGTAATGTACTGTGGGGGCCCGGCCGGTTCGGCCCCGCGCTGACCCCGCAAGGGGCGACGCACGGGGTCCGGCCGGCGGGCAACGACTCGCATACGAGGTGGTCCCACAAGGTCCCACTCGCGCCGTATGACGGCAAGAGTGATCTACGCGCGTACCTGGCGCAGTTCGACTGTGTGTGTAAGGGTAACGGTTGGGGTGAGGACGAAGGTGGAGTACACCTGGTGGCCGCATTGCGCGGCGCGGCGGCGGAGGTGCTGACGGCATTACCAGCGGGTGCTCTCACCCTGCCAGCCCTCCGCGACGCCCTAATTAATCGATTTGGAATAGAACAGCAGAGCGAGCTTGTTAAAGCTCAGCTCGCGCTGCGAAAGCGCAAGCCCCAGGAAGCCATCGGGGAACTTGCCCACGACATTCGCCGCGCAGTGGGGATCGCACATGCTAGCATGGCAGCGGATTCCCGGGAGAGCCTGGCGCTGGACCATTTTATCCAGGCCCTCCCGGATATTGAGCTCCGGCAACAGCTCGCCATGTGGCGCCCGCAGACTCTGAGCCAGGCGGCTGACGCTGCGGCCCGTTGGGAAGCAGCGAGGCCCCTGGCCCGGGGGGGCGAGCGTCTCGCAATGGCGGTCCGCCAGATGGGACCCCCGATGGAGGGCGGACCCCTTAGGGGGCCCGCCCCCGACGTGGGTCCTGACCTGGCGGGCATGGTCCGGAGGCTGGTGGACCAGCGCCTGGCAGGACCTGGACCATGGCAGGCGGCCCCGGAGGTGGCCCGCGGTGGACCACGAGCGGGTAATCCAATTCGGACCTACAGGGGGGGGAATTTGGAATTCCGGAGGCAAGCACCTTACCAGGTGAGGTGCTATACCTGCAACCGCCTGGGTCACCTGGCGCGGCACTGTCGAAACGCGCGCCGGGATGATCCCCGGCAGTTGAGGTCCTCAACTCCGCCCAGGGGGGAGCGGGTTAGCCGACCCCAGACACCCCCCCGCCAGACCCCGGGAAACTAGAAGGTGTCGGGCACGTAGGGCGGTGTTCGGCAGCAGAGGATGGAGGAGAGCCCTCATTGACGCGACAGGTCATTTATTGTGGCCAAATTGGAACCGGTAGCCTGACAATTAGATGCAAAATTGCCGGCGTGGGGGTAGACGCCGTAGTGGACACAGGAGCTAGCGCCACGATCATCAGCCCTGTGGTCCTTGATTCGAGTGCAGGTGGCTGGGATAAGATCCAGCGCCTGCAAAATTATAGTTTGCAGCTTGCTACCGGGGTAACGGCCCCGATCATAGGGCGTGGTTCTGTGACCCTCAAGTTAGGGTCGGTAAGGAGGGAGATAGATGTTTGGGTGGCGGAGGTGTGCGACCCATGTTTAATAGGGTTGGACCTGTTGACTGCCAGCGGTTGTAAAATCGACTTGTGCCGGGGGATCCTGCAGGTGGGAGTAGAAGAGCTGCCGTTAGGGGGAGTGGGCACGGCCGAGAGAGCGGAGCTGGAGGCTTCCGAGGCCGTGACCATCCCCCCAAGGGCCGAGGCGATAGTGCCGGCCCGGTGGGCAGCTCGCCCAACATGGCAGGAGTCCTGCGGCCTGGTCGAACCGGTGGCAGCGCAGTCCATACCGGGTTTAATCGTGGGCCGCACCCTTGTAAAAACGGACGGACCGGTAGTGGCCGTCCGAGTAGTAAATGTGAGTACAGAACCACGCACTATAGTAAGGGGCACGAGGGTAGCTGGCTGCACCCCAGTTGAGGAAGTCGCGACAGTGAGGGGCGAGAACGTCCAGCCGAGCCGACCCCGGGGGGAGCCTTCAATAACAAGTAGGAATTGGCCCGATCCCATTTGCGAGATGGTAAATCGTAGTAGCGTAGAGTTGGGAGGTACCCAGAGGGAGGCCTTACACAAACTGGTTGGGTCCCATTTGGACCTCTTCTCCCTGTCCACCGAGGATATTGGACGTACGGGCCTGGTGAAACATCAGATCCACACCGGTGAGGCCCGGCCTATTCGTCAGGCCGCCCGACGGCTCCCTTGGAGCAAGAGGGCGGAAGCTGACGAGCAGGTTGCAAAAATGCTCGACGCAGGTGTGATCGAGCCCTCGGGAAGTCCTTGGATGTCACCTGTTGTGCTGGTCAAAAAGAAGGATGGGACCACGCGGTTCTGCGTGGACTATCGCCAGCTAAACAACGTGACACTCAAGGACTCATATCCCCTGCCAAGGATTGATGACACCCTCGATGCCGTTGCGGGCTCAAATTGGTTCACAACTTTGGACCTCAAGAGTGGGTATTGGCAGGTGGAGATGGATAGGGCAGGGAAGGAGAAAACGGCATTTTCCACAGGTAAGGGACTGTATCAGTTTACTGTGATGCCGTTTGGTTTGTGTAACGCCCCCGCCACCTTTGAGAGATTGATGGAGCATGTACTAGGCGGCATGCCATGGCAATCATGCCTGGTGTACCTGGATGACGTCCTGGTACATGCCCAAACGTTCCCCCAGGCACTAGCTAATTTGGACCAGGTGTTCGGGTGCCTCAGACAGGCAGGGTTGAAGCTGAACCCGAGTAAGTGCACTTTGTTTGCAAGAGAGGTGGCCTATCTAGGTCACGTGATTGGCCGCGAGGGGGTAAAAACAGACCCAGACAAAATTAAAGCGGTAGAGGAGTGGCCCGCACCACGTACCATCAAAGAGGTGCGGGGATTTTTGGGACTCTGCTCCTACTACCGGCGCTTTGTGGCGAAATTTGCGGAGTTGGCCCGTCCCCTCCACCGGCTTACGGAGAAGGGGACGCGATTTAATTGGACACGGGAGTGCCACGAGGCCTTCCACAAATTGAAGGGGTGTCTAACATCCGCACCCCTTCTAGCTTACCCCACTAGTGACGGGACATTTACCCTGGACACGGATGCGAGCCAGGAAGGATTGGGCGCAGTTTTGTCTCAGACACAGGAGGGCGTGGAGAGAGTGATTGGTTATTATAGTCGGGCCTTAAGTAGGCCCGAGAGAAATTATTGCGTCACTCGCAAAGAGTTATTGGCTATGCTGGCTGCCATGAACCATTTCCACCCGTACTTGTACGGGCGGAAATTTTTGGTTAGAACTGACCATTCCTCCTTGCAATGGCTCCTTCGGTTCAAGGAACCGGAGGGCCAAATTGCAAGGTGGTTGGAAAAGTTGCAGCAGTACGATTTTGATGTGGCCCATAGGGCCGGGAAGGCCCATGGTAATGCGGACGCACTCTCTCGGCGTCCTTGTCTGGGGGAAAACTGTAAATTTTGTGCGAGACACGAGGAGAGGGAGCAATTGGGCGATTCCGCCCCGATTCTCGTCGTCCGGGCAACCCGGGTGAGAGGGCCAATTTTGCCACTAACCGCGGACGAGGAATTTGGAGAGTTGGCTTGGAGCACGGCCCAGCAGGAGGATCCTGTTCTGGGGCCGGTGTTCCAATGGGTCAAATTGGGGCAAAGACCAAAGGGGGAAGAGGTCACCCCCCTCGGGGCGCAGACAAAGGCATATTGGGCTCAGTGGCAGACCCTGGAATTGAAAGGCAACATCTTGTATCGCAAGTGGGTGGAGGTTCCCTCTGATCGAACTTCCTGGCTGGTGATAGTCCCTGACAAATTCAAGAACGTCATATTGCAACAGGTGCATGGTACCCGCTCCGGCGGCCATTTGGGCAGGACCAAGACAATATCTCGGGTCCGCCGGAGGTTCTATTGGGTGAATATGGGGCGCGACATACAGGACTGGTGTCGGAGATGCGACGCCTGTTCTGCCAAAAAGGGACCAGCACGGAGGATGAGGGCCCCCCTTCAATTACATCAGGTGGGGGCCCCCCTTGAGCGGGTGGCTATGGATATTCTAGGACCGCTGCCCCGCACCCGCCAAGGTAATAAGTATATCCTCGTTGTAATGGACTATTTCACCAAGTGGCCGGAGGCCTACGCCCTCCCCAACCAAGAAGCAGGGGTGGTAGCGCAGGCCTTCGTGGAAGGATTTGTGTGCCGGCATGGGATTCCACAGGAGTTGCACACCGACCAGGGACGAAATTTTGAGAGCAAATTGCTAAAAGATGTGTGCAGTCTCCTGTCAATTCGGAAAACCAGAACAACGCCTTTAAGACCTCAATCTGACGGGATGGTGGAAAGATTCAATCGAACTCTAATCCCACTCCTGACACCAATTGTTACAGACACGACTTTGATGTTAAGGTGGGCCGAGCGGAATGGCCGTCGTGTCCGCACAAATTACCCGATCGTACTCGAACGTCGACAAAGCCGCGCTACGCTGGCTCAATAGGAAGGAGAAGACACCCGGCTGGGTTATAATGACACAATACGACACCAGGGTTTCGATTCTCAAGTATATTCGTACGGAAAAAGGTCAGATTACAGGGGCTAGAGGTATATTACAGGAAGACAGGCACTTAGACACACTCTTATATTAACCCCGGACAGACGACAGACACACGGGACAAAATGCTGACTCACACGGGGGTTGATGAAAAGGAAAGGCAGGTCGCGATGGCTCAAGGTGCACTCTTGGCTCAAAGCAGGGTACACGGTTCGGTCCAGAGATGCGGGGAGGTCTCGTCGCAGCGCTCAGAGGTGACGTTCTTTCTCAGGCCTCTCCAAACTCAGGCGCATCTGTTTCAGCGCTCGCAGGTCCGTCTTTCTCCAGCTGGGGGCGAATCTGACGTCACGTCCGGCAAGCGGCTGCGTATATCCGGCGGGGAGTGACACGCCCTCGGCTCGTTAGCTCCGCCCAGATGGAATCGGTCCGCCCTTCTTATTGGGTGCGGGGGGGGTTTACCAGGCTCCGCCCTTGACGAGGAGCTGACAGCCAGCCCCTTCGTGGTAACCCCGTGGGGCGCATGGATAATGGCGGCTAACCGAGCCGGAGGGAGGACGCACACTCCCCGCGCGCGCCGTTGTTGTAGTTGTTGTTGTTGTAGCTGTAGTTGTTGTTGTTGTTGTTGTAGCTGTAGTTGTTGTTGTTGTTTGGGGAAGAAGATGGGAGGAGGTATGGGAAGGTCCTAAACTCACTACTGGTGCCATATAATCACATTCTGGTGCAACGAAGAGTCATAATTAATGGAAACGAGGCCTTAACTGACATAGATTAAGAATAACTAGGAAGATGTCCGAAAGTTGTCTACGTGTGGTGCGGTGGACCTGGGCACGACATTTAATGGGGGAATAAGGGGAAGGTCGGCTCTACTGATTGTTATTTACATGCAATGGGACTAGGGAATGGGGGACTGGGGAAAGTTGGGGAGTATTGGAGAAAATAGGGGAATATTTACAAGCGGATATGGAGGCCAAATTCCATATTCGCAACAATATATATATATACACACACATACATACATACATACATACATATTGTCGTGTTCCCGGGGTAAACACCCCTTGGGACGGATAGCCAAACGAGCTTTACACTCCGAGGCATTCAATTCAACTTTTGCGGAATTAATACGCATGGGAGAATGAGGCAGCAAAAGGTAGCAAAGGACCCCACTGGACGTCTTTGACCCTGTTAATCAATTCAACCTGACACGGATTTAAAATGTACAAATACCGGCTTTATTGAAAGAAATACCGGTAACAAAAGAATGCACGGTAAACTAAAATTCCTAATCGAGGAACCCTCCATACAGATTCGTATACAACACAAGGGGAAAAATATAGGTGAAAATAATGTGTAGTGTTTGTGAGGTGCGTTTGCCTGCACTCCGTCTGGCGTCCGTGACCGCCCGGGGCCGTCAAAGGTCCCGCGTCCCCACGTGGGAACCGCACGCCCTGGCGCGAAGTCCATTTGTGGGGGCAGGTTTTGGCGCGCAGTTCGCTCCTCTAGCTGCCGAGCGCGAAGCGAGCAGGTCATGCCCGTCCACTCGCTGTCTGCTCCACACAACACCCAGACGACACCGATGAGCCAAGGAAAGGACAAAGTGGTCGCTGGAACCGATGAAAGCCAGAGAACATGAGACAGAATTCCGGGACACATCCGCCCGCAATGAAATCCAGATGCTGAGAGAGATGCACACGCGGCCGCTCGTCACAAAAGCCAGGACCCAAGAGCGAGAGAGAGCACCGTATATGTGACCGCACTGCACCAATGTCCACACGCAAGAGCGTATAAACTGCGTCTGCTCGTAATGACTGTACCCATGCAAGAGCGTATAAACTGCATCTGCTCGTAATGACTGTACCCATGCAAGGACAAAATGTCGGGACTCGTCTTTTTTTTCCCAAGGCTCTGACGTCATCCAACGATCCCCACGCGTGCTCCAATCAGCGAGTCCCTTCTCATCACTCTATGGTACTGGACCTAACCAATCGTTCTTCGGGAGGTGGCCTCATGGCCATTTGCCGGCTGGATGTTGTGATGTGGCAGGTGGAGGCGCCAGCGTTATTGTTCAATGTCCAGTTCCGGTCATTTTATTTAATGTTTTAATGCACGATTGCTTGGCTTGGGGGTTGTGTGTGTACTGCAGTGTCATAAGGAACACAGGAAAAGACTAGAACGGCACTCAGTAGAGAGCATACCTCCGCCTGGTTGGCCATATCACTCAATGGTGAAGAATCACTTAAAAAATTAAATAATTATCATATCCGAATCCATATTCAGATCTTCACCAAAATCCATTTGATTCTTCCTTGTCACACACACAACCTGTCCAACAAGTTTCGTTCAAATCCATCCATAACTTTTTGAGATATCCTGCTATGTATAGTTTTTGGCCCAATCTCCCGATGGTGAAGAATCACTTTAAAAATTCTAGTAGCCGGATGCGAATCCGGATCTTCACCAAAATCGAATCATTTCGTCCTGTGACATACGCTACATCTCTGCCAAATTTTTGTCCGAATCCGTCCACAACTTTTTGAGATATTTTGTTCACAAACAAACAAACAAACAAACAGACAGACAGACAAATCGACAAACAGACAGGCGTGAAAACATGACCTCCATCCACCTTTGGTGGCGGAAGTAATTACAGAGGCACTTACATACAGGGGATTAATTACCCTTAATCCCTAACGAATTAACATAACCCCATCCCTCGTCCTGGGGACAAAGATACACTCTTACATGACATCCGGTCTAACGGATTCCCTACTTATGGTCCATGGGGGTTCTTCTCTTCATCACGACATAGGGAGCATGGTAATCTATACACTTCTACCTGGACTAAGGTATTGCATTGGTATATATATATAGATCTGAATAGGTAACATGCTTCATGTGTCGCGGTAAGGAAAACTACCTGTAATAAGTTCTTCATGTGTAGGCATTTGTCGGGTTAAGATATATACTTGTGAATCTACCAGGAGGTTCGTGTGTTAAGTAGAGTTAGGGATTAAAGAGTAGAGCCCCTGTGTGTCCTCACCTGGTTAGCCAAACCTTTGTCCCTTTTGGCACTGCAGACCAACATAGACATTCCGACAAGTCCTTAGCGCAACACTAAGTAACGCCCTTCCCTGACCTGACTGTGAAAGAGAACCGGCAAAAGGAGGCCAGGTCGGGACACCGCCGATAATGGCCGCTGCCATTTGCACCTCCGACAGGCCTATCCACCTCGAGTGCCACGTGCTATGACGACACCACAGACCTGTGATTCGGTGGAGGCCACTGATTGGGTGGCGAGCCAAGGCTGACGTCACCGCCGTTGAGTGATACGAGGGGGCGGCAGGACTTTCAAGAAGTGAGTGAGTTGCGCGACAGTTGGTTCAGAGTTCGTGCGCGGCAGTTGGTTCAGAGCAGTTGCGCGGCAGTTGGTTCGGAGCAGTTGCGGGGCAGTGGGTCTTGCACCGAGTGAGTCTTGAGACGCAGTGGAGAGAGAGAGGAGTTGGCCTGCAGTGGAGTTCGGACAGGGAGAGAATTGTGAGAGTTGCTTCGTTGGCTTGAACTTGGCTCGAAGCGGCACTTCGCGTGCAGTGGACTCGCGCCCTCTTCCCCTTTGCCGTTCTTCGTCGTTCTGTGTTCGTGCTCGAGTTGAGGGTCGACCTTGTGTGGAGCTCGTGGGCCTGCGTTGGACGCGTGGTGATTGGTGCACAGACCTCGTGGGCGGCGAGAGGATCGGAGCTTGGAGCTAGGCCTGGTGGCGGCCGAGCGGGGCCGTGTTACACGGAAGACGACAAGACAGATAAGGCCATTACCCATTCCCCCAAATATAACGAACGTTTTTCTTTATTAATTCATCTCCCTCGTCTCGTATCCGAAATCTGTTGTGTGGGGACGTTCCGATTAGGATATTTATTACTGGCGGGTGCTTTTCCCTGTCCCGATTTTATTTGTAATACACCCTTGTATTATTTTATATTCCCCGTTACACCTGTGCCAATTTGAGTTAATCCCTTACAGGACTGGAAGTACGTCGGTGTGCTGAAGGTAAGCTTTTGCCGCAGCCTCCATTTTCCTTCTTCCTCCCGCGCGACATATAGCCGAATCTGTGTTTGGTAGTTGCCTCCGAATAAGAGCGTTTAGGCCATCTGTGACTCTGGTGTTAACCTGAGTTGCGCGACAATATATATAGTAGTCAAAAGTAGCGCCCGATTTCTGTTTATATATAAATATATATATAGTATATATATATATATATATATATATATATATATATATATATATATATATATATATATATATATATATATATATATATATATATATATATATATATATATATATATATATTTCTGTTAGTTGATTGTTTGTTTGCCATTTGTATTACAGTGTACAAGAAGGTAGAAATAAATGAATGACATGTTTATCTAACCATTTATTCGGGGGAAAATTATTACGGAAAATTATTAGGGGGTAAACCCTTAGCTGAATTCGTTGCCGTTTTCGGACGACCGGACTTCTTTGCAGTGGCTACCGACCCTGTTGCTTCAAATTTCTCGACAATCAATCGTATGTTTCTTCCCTGGGGTGGGTTAATATCGAATTCCTGTGCCAAACGGCGTACCGCCACCGTTGGTTGTTCATTACATTTGTAGTAATGTTTCATGGCCGCAATGCCTTGATTCATTGAAAGATAATTCATGGTTCAATTTGGTGCAACTTCAGTAACTTTCCAAACTCTCAGCAATAACCTGCAAAACAAATAAATAAATAAATAAAGAAAATTATTAATCTGCAAGACAATTATTAACAACATGACATCCCAGAAAGAATCTGACAGCCAAATAAACAGAAATCTGGCGCTACTTTTGACTCACCCTGTATGTATGTATGTATGTATATATATATATATATATATATATATATATATATATATATATATATATATATATATATATATATGTATATATATATATATATGTATATATATATATATATGTATATATATATATATATGTATATATGTATATATATATATTGTTACAGACGTGGCTTGGATGTTATTCACCGAGCGGTTTTGGGATGACCACGTCTGCACAAGATTATACTCGATATTATACCCGAAGCCGAACGTTGACTAGTCGCGCGATGCTAGGTCAATGAAGGAACAGACACACGGCTGGGATTAAAATGACGACACCAGGGATACGGTTCTCAAGACCTCCGGAGGAGATTATATTCGTGCGGAAGGTCAGATTACAGGGACGAGAGGTACAACATAGAAAGACAAGCACTTAGACACAATCTTATATTATTCCCAACAGACGACAGGTAAACGGGACAACGGCTGACTCACACGGGGGTTGATGGCAGGAAAGCGGGTATCGATGGCTCAAGGTGCACTCTTGGCTCAAAGCAGGGTACACGGTTCGGTCCAGAGATGCGGGGAGGTCTCGTCGCAGCGCTCAGAGGTGACGTTCTTTCTCAGGCCTCTCCAAACTCAGGCGCATCTGTTTCAGCGCTCGCAGGTCCTTCTTTCTCCAGCTGGGGGCGCATCTGACGTCACATCCGGCGCGTGGCCGCGTATATCCGGCGGGGAGTGACACGCCCTCGGCTCGTTAGCTCCGCCTCGTGGAATCGGCACGTTGCTTCTCATTGGGTGCGTGCGGGGGGTTTACAGGCTCCGCCCTTGACGAGGAGCTGACAAGGAGCCCCTTCGTGGTAACCCCGTGGAGCGCATGGTCTGGAGCGCATCGTCTGGAGCGCATTGTCGATGGCGGCGAACCGAGCCGGTGGGAGGACGCACACTCCCCCCCGCGCAGCGCCGTGCCCCTCTGTTGTTGTAGACGAGGAAGAAGATGGGAGGAGGTATGGGAAAGGTCCTAAACTCACTACTGGTGCCATATAATCACATTCTGGTGCAACGAAGAGTCATAATTAATGGAAACGAGGCCTTAACTGACATAGAATAAGAATAACTAGGAAGATGTCCGAAAGTTGTCTACGTGTGGTGCGGTGGACCTGGCACGACATTTAATGGGGGAATAAGGGGAAGGTCGGCTCTACTGAGTGTTATTTACATGCAATGGGACTAGGGAATGGGGGATTGGGGAAAGTTGGGGAGTATTGGAGAAATAGGGGAATATTTACAAGCGGATATGGAGGCAAATTCCATATTCGCAACATTGCACCCTTCTCTACCCTCGGGGCGTCCCGACCCGATAAATTTTTACCTACTTTAGTGTGGCACGCAATGTAGTTCCTCTACTATTAACTCTACCCTGAGTGCGACAGTTTTATAGATATTCACAAATGAGTAAATATGTCCCCCTGCGACGTTGCCACCCTTCTCCTCACAGAAACACACCCACAGGATAACCGAATCCGGAAAGAATTCGCAAACTAAACATACAGCCGGTAGGGAGCATTATTTACAAGATTACGCTGATATCTACACTACGATCCAGGACCTGTCTTTGGAGGAACACATGCAGATGTTATGCATAGAGAGAGCGCGCTTGCCAGCATCGATACACCAACCCACGAGTGCTCTGTGGCCGACGGCCTTTATAACGTGCAGAGCACCCTTTCCCAGCATCAAAAGCACCACCCCACCACCAATCGGTGCAGTCACCATTGTTCATTGGAATAAAAATAAATTCGACAACCCCTAACCCTGCAGGTGTCTCTTGCTCTTCTTGTGGTGCACTTGGTGTTAACTAAAAGTGGTTCACCTGTATGGCATAGGTGCCACGTTGACCCATAGGTCCATCCCCGGGTGGTGCTTGGCCGCAAACGAACTGCGGTCCATTGTGGGTGGCCACAAACATTGCGGTCCATATGGTGTATCGATCCCGGCAGCAAACAGCGAAAGTGCAGGCCCACAACTGCGCAGCCAGCACCTCTCTCTCCTCTCTCTCTACCCCAAAGCAGATCCTCGGAGGTGGGAGACAAAAGAAGCAGACAAGTGAGTAAGGTGGTAAGGGCGCAAAAGTGCACGCAATGTAAGGTGATGCACACTGGGGGCACATGGGAACCAGGTGAGACAGGTACGTTCCTATCGTACGCCCCCCCCCCCACCAGGTAACCTACATGGCCCCTCCCTTACCCCTTACTGTATCCACAAAACACAACACTACCCATAAACATCTACTTTACAAATCAACAAACATCCCTACTGTCTTCCCCGTTCCTCCCATAAACCAAATTCGTCTTCTCTCCCTCCTAACCAATCAAATTTGCCATTTTCAACTCTCATCAAAATTTGCCATTACCAATTCATCATCAGTCCCTCCTAGGAGGGAGAGATGGAATCACCCCAATGTCTCATCCACGTCGTGATGCGTCTCACAAATCCACACAGCGATTCATCTCCTGCAACAAAACAAAGAAAACACAGGTGTGGAGTCATCATCATCACCACAGGTAAGTGGCTGCGTATGGTGCGACAGGTTCTTCAATCCTAACTATTTCCTAAATGACTTTAACAACTTTACACTACCCGGGTCTTTCTCCGGCCAAACCATTGGCCCTCTTACACTATGGGTTCTAAAAACCAATTCCCATTGGCCAAACTGTGGTGCTTTTCAATTTGGGGTCTCACTCCCCGCATTCATCTCTCGGTGCCCTCGCACAATTTCTGGGCTGCGGCGTGTACCTCTCCAGTGGGTCTACCCACCTGCACACCTCCACCACTGCAGTTGCCTCCGAGCTTACCTGCTCCTTGCCCTAACCTAACTACCTGGGAAGGCCCTCTGGCACTCTCCCCATTCGGTGCCCTCTCTGGCACTGGGCTACCCGGGTCCGTCTCCGGATCCTCGGGCCCCATCCACAACTCTACCGCTCCCAGAGCCCACCTGCGGCCTCACCTGGCCGACATCCTCACAGTGGTGGAGTGCCCAACCAACTACACGCACTAACAGGCTACACGCACAGCCATTTCCACAACACTAATGCACCCATTCACAACACCATTCTGCAACTGCACCACAAATGCCAATATCCAACCACAATTTACCTATACCCTCTACCTAACACTTACACTACCCGCCCCGGGTATTCGTGAAAGGGGTCCACTCTTCCCCCATCCACACCTTCGCACCATGCACACCACTCCGAACCACTTACTCCAACTCTCTCCACACACCTGTACTTGCACACCTGTGCTCTCACACCTGGTGCCACCTGCACCCTTCTCCCCCCAAGCGCATTCGCGCTGATCCACAACACTCACTACTCATACACTGCTCCACACACCTGTCCAGTTGCACACCTGTGCAATCACACCTGTTCAATTCTCACACACACAGCATCATCTCAGCTAACTACTCCCTTCTGAAACTTGCGCTTCCCAGTCTCCCTTTAAACTATTGCGCTCCCACGTCATTATCATCCATACTAATCTACCTGCGTCCCCACTACAGGTATCAGTCCACTAACTAAACTTAACGTTACCTAATGTCATCTTCTAGATCCCTACACACAATATCCTAACCCACCCGGGCTAGTTTTCAATGCCATACACCCCATAAGCTATTGCTCCTTTGCCCCCATCATGGGAAAGGTGGCAGGGATGCCATCCACCACATCGGGGTCTCTCGCTACCAATTTTGCACATCAAATTTCAACAAATCAAAAATTTGCCAATCACTGCCCATCATCTGCCAATCACTACTGCCAATCCCTTGCCAATCATCAAATTTTGTTTTTCTCTAATTTTGGGTCCAAAACACTAACCTCATCACCCAGTCGACTCACTAATACCTCTCGGTGCGCCAATCCCTGTCCAAAGCCCGGCTTCGTAAAGCCAAGCCATGAATGCGGGTTGTTCTGTGCCAGCGGCTGGATGCGTCCGGCACTCGGTGCAGGGACGGGGGCTTACCCGGCCGAGATCCCACGCATCACCTCGGCGTGGAGCATCCAATGTCCCGATCTCGACCTGCCGGCACGTCTCAACAAAACGTGGTCGCCATAACGACCCTTCCTATCGGGCTGCCCGCTCCGCCTAGTGGAGCACGGACGCGGCCGTTCAAAGCGAGGCCCAGCACGCACCGAGGGCCCGATTCGGCTATAAGTCGTTCTAAACTCTACCCCGTCTAACGTCGATGCTTCACCTGGACGCTTACACCCCGCAGCCCGTTCCTTGCTCACACATCCAGCCGTGCCCATGCTCCTCGTACCTTTCCTTACACACCCAGGTACCCTCATTCCACTCACAGCCTTGGTCACACACCTGACCACCGAACACTTTGGCACACATTCGTTGGTCGCACACCTCACCAAAACACCTCTTCGCGCCCCCTCCTCAGTCACCTCCTCTGTGACAATCACAGGTGTGCCCTCATTCGCACACCCAACCACGTGCCTCACTACCAATTCCAGCGTGCATTCCCACTCACGCTCTACCATTCCAGGTGTGCATCCTTCCATCCCAGGTGTACATCCTCGCTCACCTGTCACAACAAACTCACTCTCCTTGTCACTCTCACTACTCTCACCTCCATTCTTGACAGCGCACTCACCCTTACTCTTGACAGCGCACTCTTTCCTCGTGCACCTGCCCGTCACACACCTTTCTCGCGCACACTCTCCCGTTACACCCTCTGTAACACTCACCACAGGTGGACACTCTTCCTTACTTCTGACAGCGCACTCTTTCCTCATGCACCTGTCCGTCACACACCTTTCTCGCGCACACTCTTGCGCACACTCTCCCGTCACACCCTCTGTAACACTCACCACAGGTGTGCATTCTTCCTTACTTTTGACAGCGCACTCTTTCCTCATGCACCTGTCCGTCACACACCTTTCTCGCGCACACTCTCCCGTCACACCCTCTGTAACACTTACCACACCACGCTTCCATGTGCTCCCTCGCACACGCGCTACGACCGACTCACTCTCGCCAGCACACTCACTCCTTGGCACGCACTTTTTCCTCACACACCCCAGAGTCGGACTTTCTTGCACACCTCCATTTTCGCACACCAGACCTGTCGCACACTTCACCAACGGCCTCTCACGAACACCCGGGTCTATCTCGACCCCCAAGCCTCTTAAATCACCTGGCGCATCATACGCACGACCATATTGGTCACCACTTACACCGGGTCCTCTTCCTCTTCGCTTCTCCTCCATCACCTGCGAATCCCTCATCCGGTTAACGAGCATATCACGATCCAAACACAGACTTTGGACCAATTCTTTTATCTCCTCTTTTATCTCTTTGTTATCCCCTCTCCGTCGCTTCTTAATTTCGCTCACCCCTTCTTCCACTTCTTCTAATTTGTGCCTCACCTCTTTTATTCCCCGGTACGTCTCCTCAAGCTCGTCCTCCAAGGCTACCTTGACCGTTTCCATGTGCGTCCTCACCTGCCGGTCCTTCGTCTCCATTACCTCTATCACCTCGTCCAGCCTCGTTGTCAGTCCCTCACGTACCATCTGACATTCCCTCTTTGTCGCTATCAAGTCGTTTTTTATGTCGTTTTGTGTCGCTTTTAAACCTCCTAATACCGCAGTGTTCCTTTGAACCTGCTCCACTAACTCCGTCTGTCCCACCGTCAGCTGCTCCACCTCCTGCGTCAGGTCCTCTATGCCCCCTTGTAACTTTACAGTCCCCTTTCTCACCTCCTTCTCCATGTGCTCCCTACAGTGCCTCACCTCCTCGCGCACTCCTCCGACCTCCTCACTCACTCCTCTTCTGATCTCCTCTCCCATCACTTGCATCTCCTGCCCAGATGCCACCCTCATCTGCTCCATTTCCTCCCTGTGAGCATCCAGTTTGGTTTCTACCCCCATTCTGACCCCCTCTATCTGCTGCTCCATTTGTTTAACTTCCCTTTCCGCTTGGTCCCTCATGTCCCTCAATTTGCCTTCCATACTGTTTTCTAACCCCTCTAACCCATTTTTCACTCCCTCTATCTGATTCTCCTGGGCAGCCATTCTATTTTCTACCCCCATTAACCCATTTTTCACTTCTTTTATCCCGTTGTCTAACCCCTCAAAATTATTGTCTATCTTCCCAAATTTCTTGTCTAACTCCTCAAAATTATTGTCTAACCCCTCACTGGTACCCCTCGCTTCGTCCCTCATTACCCCCATTTGCTCACTCTGAGCCCTCGCTTCGTCCCTCATTACCCCCATTTGGCCCTCTAATCGCCCACTATCAACCCTCATTTGCTCACTCTGAGCATCCATCCGGTTCCCCAATTGGTTACTCTGCAGTTTGAGGGACGCCTGCATTTGCGCCATAAATTGCTCCATGAGGACCTGCATCTGGGCCATCCCTCCCACTTGTGCAGCGGGTGCGGCCGCCGTAGCTATGTGCGAGGCGCCATTTCGCGCGTCTGCTACCCCCGCTGTTTCGCTCTCCTCACGTGTCTCAATTTGGTCCTGGACCGACCCTGCTTCACTCTCCCCTACCGGACCCCAGCCGTCTTGATCCGCCATAGCGCGACTTGCAAAATTCGAGTTTCGTAAAACAAATCCAAATTTTTTTTTTTTCCGTTATAATTTCGGCGAGCGCAGTAACCGCGGGACCGCGCTCCGAATCGATTCGGTCGAGCGCCGTACGCGCTCCGGCTCGATTTTCCCTCCCAAAATTTGGGCCTAACTAATTTAGCCCCGGGTCCGAATCTCACTCCTCGACACCAATTGTTACCGTACTAACACAATTGGTGTCCAAAATTTGGGCTAAAGAAATTTAGTCCCAGGTTCGAATCCAACTCCTGACAACCAATTGTTACAGACGTGGCTTGGATGTTATTCACCGAGCGGTTTTGGGATGACCACGTCTGCACAAGATTATACTCGATATTATACCCGAAGCCGAACGTTGACTAGTCGCGCGATGCTAGGTCAATGAAGGAACAGACACACGGCTGGGATTAAAATGACGACACCAGGGATACGGTTCTCAAGACCTCCGGAGGAGATTATATTCGTGCGGAAGGTCAGATTACAGGGACGAGAGGTACAACATAGAAAGACAAGCACTTAGACACAATCTTATATTATTCCCAACAGACGACAGGTAAACGGGACAACGGCTGACTCACACGGGGGTTGATGGCAGGAAAGCGGGTATCGATGGCTCAAGGTGCACTCTTGGCTCAAAGCAGGGTACACGGTTCGGTCCAGAGATGCGGGGAGGTCTCGTCGCAGCGCTCAGAGGTGACGTTCTTTCTCAGGCCTCTCCAAACTCAGGCGCATCTGTTTCAGCGCTCGCAGGTCCTTCTTTCTCCAGCTGGGGGCGAATCTGACGTCACATCCGGCGCGTGGCCGCGTATATCCGGCGGGGAGTGACACGCCCTCGGCTCGTTAGCTCCGCCTCGTGGAATCGGCACGTTGCTTCTCATTGGGTGCGTGCGGGGGGTTTACCAGGCTCCGCCCTTGACGAGGAGCTGACAAGGAGCCCCTTCGTGGTAACCCCGTGGAGCGCATGGTCTGGAGCGCATCGTCTGGAGCGCATTGTCGATGGCGGCGAACCGAGCCGGTGGGAGGACGCACACTCCCCCCCGCGCAGCGCCGTGCCCCTCTGTTGTTGTAGACGAGGAAGAAGATGGGAGGAGGTATGGGAAAGGTCCTAAACTCACTACTGGTGCCATATAATCACATTCTGGTGCAACGAAGAGTCATAATTAATGGAAACGAGGCCTTAACTGACATAGAATAAGAATAACTAGGAAGATGTCCGAAAGTTGTCTACGTGTGGTGCGGTGGACCTGGGCATGACATTTAATGGGGGAATAAGGGGAAGGTCGGCTCTACTGAGTGTTATTTACATGCAATGGGACTAGGGAATGGGGGATTGGGGAAAGTTGGGGAGTATTGGAGAAATAGGGGAATATTTACAAGCGGATATGGAGGCCAAATTCCATATTCGCAACAATATATATATATATATATATATATATATATATATATATATATATATATATATATATATATATATATACATATATATATATGTATGTATATATATATATATGTATATATATATATATATATATATATATATATATATATATATATATATGTATGTATGTATGTATGTATGTATGTATGTATGTATGTATGTATGTATATATATATATATATATATATATATATATATATATATATATATATATATATATATACATATATATATATATGTATATATATATATATTGTATAGATATATATATATTGTAGCGGCTACCGCTGGGTTTTCACAATCGCCTTGCACCTATCAAGGACGCGGAGCGATCACCATGCCGGGCTCGTCCAGGACGCCCGGGCAGGCCCGCGCTCAACTTGCCAGGCCGCAGCCAGGACGCTGGGCCACGCCCCCTCTCGCCTTTCCTGGGCAAACGCTCCGGGATAATATGTATATATATTGCTGCCCGATAAACGGGCTTTTCAGAGTGCCTGAGTGTTTGGTTTGATTAAAGCAACTCGGATGAATTCCAGCTTTTTGTCGCGTCCATTCTTCCGATCGACGTGGGAGCCCCAGCTCCTTCATTGGTGACCTACCGACATGGACACGGCAGTCGCCCTTAAACTGCCTACCTTCTGGGAGGCTCACGCGGCGGTTTGGTTCGCACAGGCGGATTCCCTGTTTGCCCTGCGAGGCATCACGGCCGACGACACCCGCTTCCACCATGTGGTAGCAGCGCTCGGTTCGGCCACCGCGGCCCGCGCCCTGAGCCTCCTCGAGAGCCCGCCAGCCGCTGACAAATACGGCACGATTAAGAAGCTTCTCCTCGACGCTTTCGCCCTCCCAGCGGCGGAACGCGCACGGCGCCTGCTCGACCTGCCCGAGCTCGGCGACACGCGCCCTTCCGAGCGAATGGACTACATGCTTTCACTGCTCGGCGAGCACTCTCCGGCATTCCTGTTCCGGGAGCTGTTCCTCCGTCAGCTGCCTAACCCGGTACGCCTCGCCCTGGCAAGCACGACGATCACAGATCCCCGGGCCCTTGCCAGAGAAGCCGACAAGATCTCCGCCGCAGGACAGCGCATCGCAGCGGCGACATGGGACCCACCGCCGTCCGACGCAACACCCATGGCGCCCGAGCACCCGGCACGGTCGACGACCGAACTGCCGACGCAATTGGCGGCCGCTACACCGAGCCGACCACCTCCAGCACGACGACCGGGGCCTCCACCTGACCAAGCGTGGTGTTACTATCATGCCAGGTTCGGACAGAAGGCCCGGACATGCCGACCCCCGTGCACCTTCGGCAGGCCGGGAAACGGCCGGGCCGGCGTTCATTACCAGCCATGAGCGCCGGCCACACGGGCAACTTACTGTTCATCACGGATAAAGCGTCCGGACGGCGCTTCCTGTGCGACACCGGCGCCCAACTGAGCGTCATACCCGCCTCTGACCAGGACAGGCAATCCGCGGTTTGCGGCCCCTCCTTGGTTGCGGCCAACGGATCGACCATCCGCACCTTCGGCCCGCGCAACGTCACCCTCTGCTTCGGCGGCCAACGCTTTGCTTGGACGTTTGTAACCGCAAACGTGCCCATGGCTCTGCTAGGCGCCGACTTCCTCTGGGCACACGGACTGCTGGTGGACGTCCAACGGCGTCGTTTAATCAACGCCGAAACCTTCAGCTCCCTGGTATGCACATTGAGCAGCTCCGCGCCGACCGAGCTGGCATGCGCCGTCCCGGTGGCGAACGAGTTTGCTCGCCTGCTCACGGAGTTCCCGGCCCTCACGCGGCCGACGTTTTCGGCCGTCGCAGTACGGCATGGGATCGAGCACCACATACCAACCACGGGCCTGCCGGTCTATGCCAGGGCCCGCCGCCTCGACCCAGCCAAGCTCGCCGTGGCGAAGGCCGAATTCGACGCGTTGGAGCACCTCGGCATCGTGCGGCGCTCCGATAGCGCGTGGGCCTCGCCACTGCACATCGTGCCAAAGCCGGGGGGTGGATGGCGCCCATGTGGCGACTACCGCCATCTCAATGACGCTACCACCCCCAACAGGTACCCGATCCCGCATATCCAAGACTTCTCCGCCCGTCTGGCGGGACGGGTCATTTTTTCGAAAATTGATCTCATACGGGGATATCACCAGGTACCTGTCAGGGCGGCCGACGTCCCTAAAACGGCAGTCATCACGCCGTTCGGCTTATTCGAATTCTTGCAGATGCCGTTTGGTCTCAAGAACGCGGCTCAGGCGTTCCAGCGCTTGATGGACGGCGTGCTGCGTGACCTGCCGTTCCTTTTCGTTTACCTGGACGACATCCTCGTCGCCAGCATGTCCCGGGCCGAGCACCTCCTCCACCTCCGAACACTGTTCGGTGCGCCTCAGCGAGCATGGCCTCATCGTCAACCCGGCCAAATGCCACTTCGGCACGACGGCCGTTGATTTTTTGGGCCACCACATCACCAAGAACGGGGCCGTGCCGCTGCCAACCAAGGTCAAGGCCATCACCACGTTCCCGCGTCCCCGCACCATAAAGGCCCTGCAGGAATTCCTGGGAATGGTGAATTTTTATCACCGCTTCGTGCCCCGCGCTGCTCAACTCATGCGGCCCCTCTACGAAGCCCTCCGGGGCAAGCCGGCCAAGCACAACATCGCCTGGTCCGCAGCAATGGATGCGGCCTTCCAAAGCTCAAAGCGGGCCCTCGCCGACGCAACACTGCTCGCTCACCCGGTGCTCAACGCTCCCATCGCCCTCACCACGGATGCCTCCGACTACGCGGTGGGCGCCGTACATGAGCAATGGGTGAACGGGGTTTGGCAGCCACTCGCTTTTTTCAGCCGGCAGCTCCGGCCGAACGAGCTCAAATACAGCACGTTTGACCGTGAGCTCCTCGGTCTACACCTGGCCGTCCGCCATTTCCGCCACCTCCTGGAGGGCCGACCTTTCACGGCGTTCGTCGACCACAAGCCGTTGGTTTACGCCATGGCCAAGGTCACGGAGCCGTGGTCGGCCCGCCAACAGCGCCACCTCTCCGCCGTGTCGGAGGTTACCACGGACATCCGGCACGTCGCCGGCAAAAACAACGCCGTGGCCGTCTGTCTTTCCCGGGCCAGCGCGAACGCGGTCCACCTGGGCGTGGACTTTGCGCTTATGGCGGCGGACCAAACCACCGACACCACGGTGCAAGCCCTCCGGGCGGCGGACACGGGCCTCCGCCTGGCCGACATCCCCTTCGCGGACACTGTCCTGCTCTGCGACGTCTCCCAAGGCCAGCCTCGCCCCATCGTGCCCGTCACCTGGCAACGCCGCATCTTCGCCTCCCTCCGCGGCCTTTCCCACCCGGGCCGGAAAGCTTCCCAGAAGCTGGTGTCGGCGCGATTCGTCTGGCACGGCCTTCGTCGGGACGTCCGCGATTGGACCAGCACCTGCACGGCCTGCCAACGGGCCAAGGTCCACCGACACACCCAGGCCCCACTGGCACCTTTCACCGTGCCCGAACGACGTTTCGACCACGTCAACGTGGATCTGGTGGGCCCCCTCCCCCCGTCACGGGGGTTCACACACCTGCTCACCATGGTGGACAGGACCACCAGGTGGCCCGAGGCCGTTCCCCTCGTCTCCACCACCACCGCCGACGTGGCGCAGGCTTTCATCGCCACCTGGGTCGCCCGCTTCGGCGCACCGGCGGACATCTCGTCAGACCGCGGACCACAGTTCACCTCCGAGCTGTGGGGCGCGGTCGCCCGCAACCTGGGGGTCAAGCTCCACCGTACTACGGCCTACCACCCCCAAGCAAACGGGTTGTGCGAGCGATTCCACCGCTCCATGAAGGCCGCGCTCATGGCCGGCCTTCAAGATGGCGGTTGGGCCGACCGGCTGCCGTGGGTCCTTTTGGGCCTCCGCACGGCCCCCAAGGAGGACCTCCAGGCATCCACCGCCGAGCTTGTCTATGGCCAGGCGCTACGCGTCCCGGGCGAATTCGTGCCCGACGCTACCAGTCCCTGGTCCGCAGCTCACCAGCGCTCGGACCTCCAGGAGGCCGCCCGACGGTTTGCCCCCGTGCCAACATCCCACCACGGTGACCCCCAGTCCTACGTCCCCCCAGCACTTCGCACAGCGGAGTATGTTTTTGTGCGTCACGACGCACATCGGGGGCCACTCCGGCCGCCGTACGACGGGCCCTTCCGGGTGCTGCGACGGGACGACAAGTCGTTCGTCATCGACATCGGCGGCAGGTCGGACCGGATTGTGGTGGACCGCCTCAAGCCAGCGCACGTGGACGTCGACCACCCACCACGGGTGGCCCTTCCGCCGCGGCGAGGCCGCCCCCCGTCCACGGTGCCCCCCACTCGACCGCCCACCACCACACCAGACCCCCTCCCACGACCCGCCAGGGGTCGCTTCGGCCGGGTCATCATGACCCCCCTCAAATTGACCCTGCCGGTGCAAGTCGATTCTGGGGGGACGTGTGTAGCGGCTACCGCTGGGTTTTCACAATCGCCTTGCACCTATCAAGGACGCGGAGCGATCACCATGCCGGGCTCGTCCAGGACGCCCGGGCAGGCCCGTGCTCAACTTGCCAGGCCTCGGTCGGGACGCCCGGGCATGCCCGGGCAGGCTCGCCCTCAACTTGCCAGGCCGCAGCCAGGACGCTGGGCCACACCCCCTCTCGCCTTTCCTGGGCAAACGCTCCGGGATAATATGTATATATATTGCTGCCCGATAAACGGGCTTTTCAGAGTGCCTGAGTGTTTGGTTTGATTAAAGCAACTCGGATGAATTCCATCTTTTTGTCGCGTCCATTCTTCCGATCGACGTGGGAGCCCCAGCTCCTTCAATATACTGTATATATACAAACTCCTCCATAACTCCAAAATCATGAAACTTAGCGGAACCAAACTTTGCATGCATACACCTGGACCTCCAACAAATTACAATGATGAAAACTTGGTGTGCTTGGGTGTGTTATAACACCCTTTCTGAAAATGATTACGCGGTGCTCATAAAAAAAAAACCCGATGTGGTGGTTTGCCAATATGGAGGCCCGCCCTCTTAGTCATCCCACTGCATCTCGCTGGGTTCTTAAGCCGCCATTTTGTTTCGGCCTACTCAAATGTGCCTTGCCTTGGAAACACGATCGATTATCATTTCATAATTAAAGCATATCATCAAAATCTGTATTCGGATATGAGGATTGGATGCTGTAGACTAAAATACTAAATAATCTTCAAATCTGGAATGAAATCTGACAAAATTTACCATATATTGCGATTTTATAACTAAGTGTATATATGCTTTTATTTAAGTGAGGCTGTGATTATCATTCTTGGGTTAGTTTTTTTATTTGACGTAATTATCATTTTTAACTTAATTCATACTTCCATGGGAACTGCTCGAAGATGCGTTTTTTGAATGAAACATTTTTAGCAAAGAACACTTTTTTAGTCGTTGGGACTGCTGTTACGTTAGGGTCAATTCTGCAGTTGGAATTTTGAGGATCGGTTCAGATTAAGAATTTGTGGAGCTTATCGCATTGTGGTTTTAAACCGTGTGCGGAAATAAAATAAAGGTTTGAACACAGCCCGGTGAAGTCCGGAGAGTTGTATGGGGGTGGAGGGTGGAGTGAGAGGGGGTTTCGGGGGAGAGTTGTATGAGGGTGGAGTGGGAGGGCGGATGCAAATGGTATGTCCGCCCTCCATTCCTGAACACAGGAATGTTGGCCAAACCCCATCCGGATGAAATGAGTTAATAAACGAATCTGTTCATCCATACCACAAGAGAGCCGTGTGTGTGTGTGTGTGTGTGTGTGTGTGTGTGTGTGTGTGTGTGTGTGTGTGTGTGTGTGTGTGTGTGTGTGTGTGTGTGTGTAATATTAAATATTAATTTTCCTTATTGGGTGTAGGTCGGGGAGTGTTTTCGGCACCTACAAAAAAATAGAAAAAAAACAAGACAAATTGATTTCCCTTAACGATGGCATGTGTTTGGTCTGACGAAAATACAGAAACCACCTTAGATTTAAAAATTGATTGAAGGTTGATTTGATTTTTAAAAGGTTGATTTAAAAAAAAATAATTAAGAGGGCCCGGATGAAGGGGACCCGACACTTGGTGTTGCCCTGGGGTCCATTCTGGCTCTCGGCGGCTGGCCCTGGCAGTTGCAACTGCTAAACCAGAAAGCATCTGAAAATGCAAAGCCCGTCCATGTCCGTTTGTATTCAGACTTCTTCTTCTTCTTTTTCCGAAAAATGAAAATTGGTGATTTTATGCAGCCCTGAACTTTGAGCTTTAGATATAATAAAAAAAAAAACAATCTGCTTCTCGCTTTTGATTGGTGAACAAATTAATTGACCCAATATGCAAATTATTAAAATTTCAGGTCAATCGCATGAAAATTGATGATTTTATGTGGCGCTGACCCTTGACCTTTTGACAGAACTATTATTTTGCCTTCTCCATATTCTCATAATAGAGCTTTGGTGAAAATTTAATGACAAAACTCAAATGGTAAAAAGGTTACAGCCCTGACACGGACACTGCACACACACACAGATACACACACACAGATACACACACACACATACACAGATACACACACACAGATACACACACACAGATACAGACACACAGACACACACACACACACACACACACACACACACACACACACACACACCTTGTTTTTTTATTTTTGTTCCTCACAATTGTATCTCTTATGATTTTCAATTCTTATTTCTCTTTTTCAATTCTTATTTAAAAATGCATTTAATTAATTGTACAGTATTGGTTGTTCCCAAACGTAAATATAAATAATTTCATGGATTGCTGTAAATGATGTTAATTTCACAACATCCCATACAACAAACACAACATGCATTTTAAGGCCATTTTCCCTGCTAGAGCGGGAGTTAGCCTCGCGGTCCCCATGACAATCTTCTCCATTTTGCCCTATTTTCTGCATCTCCCCTTGTTAACCCCCTTGCCCGCATTTCTTCTTCGACCATCTTTAGCCAAGTCTTTCTCACAACATCCCACATTCCAACATCCCATCTCACAACTTTTTCACAACATCCCATATTCAACCTTATTTAAATGGTAAACCTCAAACATAGTTCCTCTACCTAAAGCAAGAACCTTAACCTGTAAGCAATTGACGAGTTTCCCGACTGCATGGATCATCAGCTGAGCACCGTTCTACCTCGAGGTTTCGATCCTTTCAGCCCAGGATAACACACACACACACACACACACACACACACACACACACACACACACACACACACACACACACACACACACACACACACACACGAACGGCCTCAAGGTAATAAACAGCTTCTCTCCATCTCATTGAGGTATACAAACAACAAGCCACTAATAAATCAATGCAGGTTGTTGTTATTCATCCAGTCGAAATAAAACAGTAAAAGTTTGTCATTGAAAAAAATCTTTGTCACCGACTATTAAATGCAGCATTTTTCAATTATAAACTTTTACTGCCAACAGGTGCCTTAACATTATATTATAATACTAACACTCTAACACACACACAGACACACACCGACACACACAGACACACACCTAGACACACACCCAGACACACACACATAGACACACACATAGACAAACACAAACAGACACACACCCAGACACACACCCAGACACACACATAGACAAACACACTTCAGACACATACACCCAGACACACACATAGACACACACATAGACAAACACACACAGACACACCCAGACACAAACATAGACAAACACACAGACACACACCCAGACACACACATAGACACACACATAGACAAACACACACAGACACACACCCAGACACACACATAGACAAACACACACAGACACAGACACCCAGACACACACATAGACACACACATAGACAAACACACACAGACACACACCCAGACACACACATAGACAAACACACTTCAGACACATACACCCAGACACACACATAGACACACACACACACACACACACACATACACACACACATACACACACACACACACACACACACACACACACACACACACACACACACTCGTCCCTGGCAGCGACAAAGACTGATAGTGATGGAAAAGTGGCACCGACTCTGCTGATTCAGTTCCGAGGTAAAAAGGCAAGAAGGAGAGACGGAGAGATTGATGTTGACAGAGGAATTTCACAGCTATAGTGAGGAGGGCGAAACTGGGCGAGGAAGGGGGTGGGGAGGCGTGGGACGGTGGTCGATCTCTGAACGAGAGAATGGAGAGAGAGACCGATAGAAAGTGCTCTGCAGGTCTCGACTCACTCAAAACCGACCGTACAATACACATCTCATGCCTGCACTCGAATCACACTCGACACTCGAACCACCGCAAGACTAACGTGCCTGAACACATATAAACGTCAGTCTCCTCCACTCGTTTACGTTAACCATGTGCTTGGTACAACAATAAGCGGATGCAAATCGGAGTGGATGAAGAGGGAAAAATGGACTCGTAAAAAGATTGGCTCAATTTGTGCGCTTCCGCCCGCCCAGCTGTGCAGCGGGGTCGTGCCTTTGGGATGCAAATGCTCGCGGAATGGGAGGCATGGCGCACCATCTGTAAGGCTGCGCGGGCACGATCTGTCAGTAAGGGTTGCTTGCAGCTGCCGAACGGGTCCAAACGCGGCTCCAATGGAGGATCTCACAAACCCATCCGTGTCACCACTTCCACTTAACGTCGGCTTGTTCGTATTCCCATTTGAACTTCTGCAACGTGATGCAGAAGGGATTCCTGATTCAAATCCTATTTACCAAATGCGTTTGTCCATCGTCTACTAATATCCTCGTGATTCACGTACGTCTACATATGTACATTGATGTATTTGGCATGGACGTGGTCTATGTGAACACTCCTATACGAGCATTCGATTAATGCAAAAACAAAAAATTGGATACAACTCAGATGATGTGCAAGCAAGTATCAAATGTTCCAAACTATAACATCTCCAGATAAAACATGGAATCTTTGGGGATTTTAAAAATGGCAAACCACAAACCTGTAAAAAGCTGTTTTTTTCTTCTTGAAATAGAAATGGACACCATTAGTGTCTCAGTTGATATGGACACCATCTTGGTAACTACAAAGAAGGAATCACAGGATAAGGTCACAAGTGTTCAAATCACAATATATTTAATTAACATTACCGATACATTACATATACCAGCTTAGTCTATACCTACTGTATATACATACCAGCTTATAGTGCAGCGGCATAGCAAACCAATTGTGCATTTTGTGATGGAAGCACCAAATTTGGCAGAATGATAGAATATTATATGGAGAACATTTTCAGATATGGAACCACTTTGGAATTCACCCCAATGTGGCCGCCATATTGGATTTCAAAATGGCGGCTTTAAAATCTTTAATTACAAATATTTCTGGTTCTATACCAGCTACAGCCTTGATTTTAGTGTCTGGATGTACAAACTTGAGGTCAAGGAATTTAATGGTTCTACTTAGAAGTTGATTTACTGACGCCATATTGGATTCCAAGATGGCGGCTTCCGAAAATCTGCTGACCGATATCTCTGGTTCTATGCCAGCTAGATACTTGATTCTGGTGTCTAGATGTACATTTCTGAGGTCAATGAATTGAATGGTTGTATTGAAATATGTTTTAATGCACATAAGCAACTGATAATCCCATATTACGTACATTGTATACACACGTTCAGCAAGAGAACTAGCGAGCGTATTGCATCAAGTCATGCCAAGTGTCACAGTTCCAACTCAATGTGAGCAGTCACCATCACAGGCACACAGTGCTGTGCATTTCAGAGCCGCTTTCTTGCACTTGCATCTCAGATTTTCATTTCATTTCTTGCACATCAGATGGCGGAGAAAGCATGCCTAGTCTTCTTGGATGTGAAGTGCCCCGCATGGAACTTGGCAGCAACATCTGGGTGTTTCTCTGCAATGCCAACCATGTCCCTGATGTGGACTGGTAACCAGCGAGCATAGTGGATATGGTCCAATGCAGCGAACCATGTAGCTAGCTCTGGTAGGGTGTCCATGTACAGCGTGAAGTTGGACTCTCTCAGTGAACGTATGTAGAGGAGTATACAGAGCTCCAGGTTAAGTACAGTGGCCCAGTACTGAAACTGTGGACATGCCGCTGCTCTCTGGTCACACCATGCCTCGAACTCCAATGGTTCCTCATCTCTTGCAGTTGCTCTTTCGTTGTATATGTCATATGCACGATGCTGCAGTATGTGTAGGGCAGCAACAGTTACTTGGTGGGCGCGTCTTGTACGGCTGACGTGAGCTGCACGCAAGAAGGAGTCTGCTGTGCCAGCTGTTGCTATCTCTGCCTGAACCAATGCCTGTGTCCAACCGCTGTCTTGCAGCCAGTCTCCTGCTGTCTTCAAAGCTGCCATCTCTGTGTGTAGACCACCCAGCATGACCACAAAGAGATCTTCACCATGTGTGTCTGGCCAGTTCCATTGCACCTGCTTGGCGATCGCATAAAGTGGTTGGTCCAGTGTGACGACGGGTATCTGTCCAGGGTTTAGCTCATTGATCGCTGCTTTCACGACATCCATGGCATGGCGGATCATTGGCACTGAGTGGGCTTGGTCATGGAAGAGGGGAAGCAAGGCAGTGGGTGTGACTGTGATACTAGTATCCTTGGCCGATTGGTTCTCTGCGTGATGTGCAGCCCAAGAAATGTTTCCTGGATTCTGTGTGTCACCACTGTCACATGCATCCTTCACAGTCTGGAGCCACCTCTTCTCTTTATCCAGTTCAGCTTGTGCAGGATTCCTCTGCAGCGACGCCTGGGTTCCAGCTGGTACAGGGTGGCTTTTGGCAAGTGAACTAACTGGTTGTACATCTGTGTAATACCGTGGAAGGTCCTCCACAGTCTTGACATTTGAGACACCCCCGATGATGACAATACCTCGGTCTGTGCCTTGATTGTCATAGTCTGGATGTTGTATCAATGAAATACCAGTTCCGTGGAAGGAGTCGTGTGCTGTCGTGGAACTGGGATTGTGGTCTATATTATCCACAGCTGATGTGGTGAACACTCCACCGCGGAGCTTTGGGGGACAGACCACCTTCTCCGCCCGAAAGCGCTGACAGACCCCGTTCCCCAGCTCTGCAGAGATCCGTAGCACTCTATCATAGGCAATGCTGATCCCTAGTCCAGATAATGTGTCAACCAGTTCCCTCTTTCGCGTATGGGCTTGAAGCATCAAGCCAAGATATATTGGCAAAGGAGTCTCTTGACTAATGCTGTGTCGTACGTCTGTGCCTGCACCTCTCCTCTCATGCTTCACACTGTTGTATTTGAGAAGTTGAGCTATTGTCACAGACGCCGATGCCGATGACTGACATGCCTGATCTTTGATGCCTGCGCCCTCTAAAATCATGGAGACCATTGTCAGCAGCAGTTGTGGCACAGACTCTTCTTGACATTTGTTTGAGAAGGACCCATTGAAAGGCTGAGATGACTGGAACATATCCTTCCTTATAATCCCTGCAGCTCGTGCCAGGTGCACAACATCACTGTCAATATCATGTTGACATGCCTTGGCTAATGCACTGCCAATGTCTTCCTGAAACACCAGCAGGACATCTCTTCCCTGCCTGTGCTCCTGCAGATCAGGGAAGTGTGCCAGGATACGCTCCTTGAGTCTGGTTGTATGGACTCGTGTTTCCAGCACAACTCCGAACTGTTCCATTCTCATTGTGTAGAGCTTGGTGAGGTCTGCCATCTTGAATACAGGAGCAGTGTCTTCTTCTTTAGCAGTTTCCTCTATGTACGTTACCAGTTCAGAAAGGACTATTGCTGAAATGACATCTACCGTGCTCTGGCTTTGCTCAGCAAGCTTTTTTGCTGCCCTCACGCGGTTGTATAGGGATGTCAAACATTTCTTATGGTACTTGGCCTCTCTTGCGACCATGTCCCCAGCACTCAGTTGGGCTAACAAAGTGGTATCCTGAAGAAACTCTGCAGCCTTGCGAACGTGTTTATCTAGTTCCAATGTCGCTGCTTGATGAAACTCCAAACCAAGCTCTTGCTGGCAGAAGAAGCACAAATTGTCGCATATGCTATCAACACAAGCTGCCTGAGACCTAGTAAGCTTGTACTTATCTGTGATTGTACTGGGGATAGGGCTTCCCTCTGAATGACTTCTCTTCTGTACCCGCTGTAGCTTGGTAGTGTTATATTTCACCCTGCATGACTTGTGCCACTTGGCTTGGTGGGCAGCTAGAGTGGCAGCTATCCCTTGGCCTTCATCCAGTCGTTGCAAGTCCACGTCTTGTGGCAGCTTGCCTAGTTTATTGAATGCTGATAGATTGTCTTCAAGTGTCTTGTATCCAGCACCTGCATCAGTTCTTTTCATGACAGCAGGACACTGTAGGGACTCTCCTATATCAACTTGACACAGAACACAGAGTTCCCAGTCCAGTGGCGTCTTTGGCGTTGAAGTTACATGCTTGGTAACATGAACTAACTTGAACTGCTTCGACATGATTGAAACCTGGATGGAGCAAACAAACAAAAAAGTCGTTTAATTAGGGGTTAATCAACGGACCAGCATGTTTTATCTACAGGACAATAAACGACCCCCCCTGAAATTTGACACCAAATGACCTCTTTTAGGGGTATTTTTGGCCGAAATTTTCAAATTTTTCACTCCCCAGACCCCTAGATGTTCCCTTGAGCTCAGAATCGCCGCTGTAATGTGTCTACTGATGTTAGAAAAGATATAGGGTGAATGGGGCAATAATTGTGCCTGTAGGATTTGTTTCCGCCACCCCCCCTAAGGGTTACAGATTTTTAAAGCCGCCATTTTGAAATCCAATATGGCGGCGACCTTGGGTGAATTTCAAAGTGGTTCCATATCTGAAAATGTTCTAAATATAACATTCTATCATTGTGCCAAATTTGGTGCTTCCATCACAAAATGCACAATTCTTCTTAAATTTTTGCTATGCCGCTGCACTATTAGTCTATAACCTATATACATACCAGCTTAGTCTATAACCTATATACATACCAGCTTAGTCTATAACCTATATACATACCAGCTTAGTCTATAACCTATATACATACCAGCTTGGTCTATAACCTATATACATACCAGCTTGGTCTATAACCTATATACATACCAGCTTGGTCTATAACCTATATACATACCAGCTTGGTCTATAACCTATATACATACCAGCTTGGTCTATAACCTATATACATACCAGCTTGGTCTATAACCTATATACATACCAGCTTGGTCTATAACCTATATACATACCAGCTTAGTCTATAACCTATATACATACCAGCTTGGTCTATAACCTATATACATACCAGCTTGGTCTATAACCGACATACATACCAGCTTGGTCTATAACCTATATACATACCAGCTTGGTCTATAACCTATATACATACCAGCTTGGTCTATAACATATATACATACCAGCTTGGTCTATAACCTATATACATACCAGCTTGGTCTATAACATATGTACATACCAGCTTGGTCTATAACCTATATACATACCAGCTTGGTCTATAACCTATATACATACCAGCTTGGTCTATAACCTATATACATACCAGCTTGGTCTATAACCTATATACATACCAGCTTGGTCTATAACCTATATACATACCAGCTTGGTCTATAACCTATATACATACCAGCTTGGCCTATAACCTATATACATACCAGCTTAGCCTATAACCTATATACATACCAGCTTAGTCTATAACCTATATACATACCAGCTTGGTCTATACCTATATACATACCAGCTTAGTCTATAACCTATATACATACCAGCTTGGTCTATAACCTATATACATACCAGCTTAGTCTATAACCTATATACATACCAGCTTGGTCTATAACCTATATACATACCAGCTTAGTCTATAACCTATATACATACTAGCTTGGTCTATAACCTATATACATACCAGCTTAGTCTATAACCTATATACATACCAGCTTAGTCTATAACCTATATACATACCAGCTTAGTCTATAACCTATATACATACCAGCTTGGTCTATAACCTATATACATACCAGCTTGGTCTATAACCGATATACATACCAGCTTGGTCTATAACCTACATACATACCAGCTTGGTCTATAACCTACATACATACCAGCTTAGTCTATAACCTATATACATACCAGCTTGGTCTATAACCTATATACATACCAGCTTGGTCTATACCTATATACATACCAGCTTAGTCTATAACCTATATACATACCAGCTTAGTCTATAACCTATATACATACCAGCTTAGTCTATAACCTATATACATACCAGCTTAGTCTATAACCTATATACATACCAGCTTAGTCTATAACCTATATACATACCAGCTTCGTCTATAACCTATATACATACCAGCTTGGTCTATAACCTATATACATACCAGCTTGGTCTATAACCTATATACATACCAGCTTGGTCTATAACCTATATACATACCAGCTTGGTCTATAACCTATATACATACCAGCTTGGCCTATAACCTATATACATACCAGCTTAGTCTATAACCTATATACATACCAGCTTAGTCTATAACCTATATACATACCAGCTTAGTCTGTAACCTATATACATATCAGCTTAGTCTATAACCTATATACATACCAGCTTGGTCTATAACCTATATACATACCAGCTTAGTCTATAACCTATATACATACCAGCTTGGTCTATAACCTATATACATACCAGCTTGGTCTATAACCTATATACATACCAGCTTGGTCTATAACCTATATACATACCAGCTTGGTCTATAACCTATATACATACCAGCTTGGTCTATAACCTATATACATACCAGCTTGGTCTATAACCTATATACAGACCAGCTTGGTCTATAACCTATATACATACCAGCTTGGTCTATAACCTATATACATACCAGCTTGGTCTATAACCTATATACAGACCAGCTTGGTCTATAACCTATATACATACCAGCTTGGTCTATAACCTATATACATAGCAGCTTAGTCTATAACCTATATACATACCAGCTTGGTCTATAACCTATATACATACCAGCTTGGTCTATAACCTATATACGTACCAGCTTGGCCTATAACCTATATACATACCAGCTTAGTCTATAACCTATATACATACCAGCTGTCTATAACCTATATACATACCAGCTTAGTCTATAACCTATATACATACCAGCTTAGTCTATAACCTATATACATACCAGCTTGGTCTATGCCTATATACATACCAGCTTAGTCTATAACCTATACACATACCAGCTTAGTCTATAACCTATATACATACCAGCTTAGTCTATAACCTATATACATACCAGCTTAGTCTATAACCTATACACATACCAGCTTAGTCTATAACCTATATACATACCAGCTTAGTCTATAACCTATACACATACCAGCTTAGTCTATAACCTATATACATACCAGCTTAGTCTATAACCTATATACATACCAGCTTGGTCTATAACCTATATACATACCAGCTTGGTCTATACCTATATACATACCAGCTTGGTCTATACCTATATACATACCAGATTAGTCTATAACCTATATACATACCAGATTAGTCTATAACCTATATACATACCAGCTTAGTCTATAACCTATATACATACCAGCTTAGTCTATAACCTATATACATACCAGCTTAGTCTATAACCTATATACATACCAGCTTAGTCTATAACCTATATACATACCAGCTTAGTCTATAACCTATATACATACCAGCTTAGTCTATAACCTATATACATACCAGCTTAGTCTATAACCTATATACATACCAGCTTAGTCTATAACCTATACACATACCAGCTTAGTCTATAACCTATATACATACCAGCTTAGTCTATAACCTATATACATACCAGCTTAGTCTATAACCTATATACATACCAGCTTAGTCTATAACCTATACACATACCAGCTTAGTCTATAACCTATACACATACCAGCTTAGTCTATAACCTATATACATACCAGCTTAGTCTATAACCTATATACATACCAGCTTAGTCTATAACCTATATACAAACCAGCTTAGTCTATAACCTATATACATACAAGCTTGGTCTATAACCTATATACATACCAGCTTGGTCTATAACCTATATACATACCAGCTTAGTATATAACCTATATACATACCAGCTTGGTCTATAACCTATATACATACCAGCTTAGTCTATAACCTATATACATACCAGCTTAGTCTATAACCTATATACATACCAGCTTAGTCTATAACCTATATACATACCAGCTTAGTCTATAACCAATATACATACCAGCTTGGTCTATAACCGATATACATACCAGCTTGGTCTATAACCTACATGCATACCAGCTTGGTCTATAACCTATATACATACCAGCTTGGTCTATAACCGATATACATACCAGCTTGGTCTATAACCTATATACATACCAGCTTGGTCTATAACCTATATACATACCAGCTTGGTCTATAACCTATATACATACCAGCTTGGTCTATAACCGATATACATACCAGCTTGGTCTATAACCTACATACATACCAGCTTAGTCTATAACCTATATACATACCAGCTTGGTCTATAACCTATATACATACCAGCTTGGTCTATACCTATATACATACCAGCTTGGTCTATACCTATATACATACCAGATTAGTCTATAACCTATATACATACCAGCTTGGTCTATAACCTATATACATACCACCTTGGTCTATAACCTATATACATACCAGCTTGGTCTATAACCTATATACATACCAGCTTAGTCTATAACCTATATACATACCAGCTTGGTCTATAACCTATATACATACCAGCTTGGTCTATAACCTATATACATACCAGCTTGGTCTATAACATATATACATACCAGCTTGGTCTATAACATATATACATACCAGCTTGGTCTATAACCTATATACATACCAGCTTGGTCTATAACATATATACATACCAGCTTGGTATATAACCTATATACATACCAGCTTGGTCTATAACATATATACATACCAGCTTGGTCTATAACCTATATACATACCAGCTTGGTCTATAACCTATATACATACCAGCTTGGTCTATAACCTATATACATACCAGCTTGGTCTATAACCTATATACATACCAGCTTGGTCTATAACCTATATACATACCAGCTTGGTCTATAACCTATATACATACCAGCTTGGTCTATAACCTATATACATACCAGCTTGGCCTATAACCTATATACATACCAGCTTAGTCTATAACCTATATACATACCAGCTTAGTCTATAACCTATATACATACCAGCTTAGCCTATAAGCTATATACATACCAGCTTAGTCTATAACCTATATACATACCAGCTTGGTCTATACCTATATACATACCAGCTTGGTCTATAACCTATATACATACCAGCTTAGTCTATAACCTATATACATACCACCTTGGTCTATAACCTATATACATACCACCTTGGTCTATAACCTATATACATACCAGCTTAGTCTATAACCTATATACATACCAGCTTAGTCTATAACCTATATACATACCAGCTTGGTCTATAACCTATATACATACCAGCTTGGTCTATAACCGATATACATACCAGCTTGGTCTATAACCTACATACATACCAGCTTTGTCTATAACCTATATACATACCAGCTTGGTCTATAACCTATATACATACCAGCTTGGTCTATAACCTATATACATACCAGCTTGGTCTATAACCTATATACATACCAGCTTGGTCTATACCTATATACATACCAGCTTAGTCTATAACCTATATACATACCAGCTTAGTCTATAACCTATATACATACCAGCTTAGTCTATAACCTATATACATACCAGCTTAGTCTATAACCTATATACATACCAGCTTAGTCTATAACCTATATACATACCAGCTTGGTCTATAACCTATATACATACCAGCTTGGTCTATAACCTATATACATACCAGCTTGGTCTATAACCTATATACATACCAGCTTAGTCTATAACCTATATACATACCAGCTTAGTCTATAACCTATATACATACCAGCTTAGTCTATAACCTATATACATACCAGCTTGGTCTATAACCTATATACATACCAGCTTGGTCTATAACCTATATACATACCAGCTTGGTCTATAACCTATATACATACCAGCTTGGTCTATAACCTATATACATACCAGCATGGTCTATAACCTATATACATACCAGCTTGGTCTATAACCTATATACATACCAGCTTGGTCTATAACCTATATACATACCAGCTTGGCCTATAACCTATATACATACCAGCTTAGTCTATAACCTATATACATACCAGCTGTCTATAACCTATATACATACCAGCTTAGTCTATAACCTATATACATACCAGCTTAGTCTATAACCTATATACATACCAGCTTGGTCTATGCCTATATACATACCAGCTTAGTCTATAACCTATACACATACCAGCTTAGTCTATAACCTATATACATACCAGCTTAGTCTATAACCTATATACATACCAGCTTAGTCTATAACCTATATACATACCAGCTTAGTCTATAACCTATACACATACCAGCTTAGTCTATAACCTATATACATACCAGCTTAGTCTATAACCTATACACATACCAGCTTAGTCTATAACCTATACACATACCAGCTTAGTCTATAACCTATATACATACCAGCTTAGTCTATAACCTATATACATACCAGCTTGGTCTATAACCTATATACATACCAGCTTGGTCTATACCTATATACATACCAGCTTGGTCTATACCTATATACATACCAGATTGGTCTATAACCTATATACATACCAGATTAGTCTATAACCTATATACATACCAGCTTAGTCTATAACCTATATACATACCAGCTTAGTCTATAACCTATATACATACTAGCTTAGTCTATAACCTATATACATACCAGCTTAGTCTATAACCTATATACATACCAGCTTAGTCTATAACCTATATACATACCAGCTTAGTCTATAACCTATATACATACCAGCTTAGTCTATAACCTATATACATACCAGCTTAGTCTATAACCTATACACATACCAGCTTAGTCTATAACCTATACACATACCAGCTTAGTCTATAACCTATATACATACCAGCTTAGTCTATAACCTATATACATACCAGCTTAGTCTATAACCTATATACAAACCAGCTTAGTCTATAACCTATATACATACCAGCTTGGTCTATAACCTATATACATACCAGCTTGGTCTATAACCTATATACATACCAGCTTGGTCTATAACCTATATACATACCAGCTTAGTCTATAACCTATATACATACCAGCTTAGTTTATAACCTATATACATACCAGCTTAGTCTATAACCTATATACATACCAGCTTAGTCTATAACCAATATACATACCAGCTTGGTCTATAACCGATATACATACCAGCTTGGTCTATAACCGATATACATACCAGCTTGGTCTATAACCGATATACATACCAGCTTGGTCTATAACCTACATGCATACCAGCTTGGTCTATAACCTATATACATACCAGCTTGGTCTATAACCGATATACATACCAGCTTGGTCTATAACCTATATACATACCAGCTTGGTCTATAACCTATATACATACCAGCTTGGTCTATAACCGATATACATACCAGCTTGGTCTATAACCTACATACATACCAGCTTAGTCTATAACCTATATACATACCAGCTTGGTCTATAACCTATATACATACCAGCTTGGTCTATACCTATATACATACCAGCTTGGTCTATACCTATATACATACCAGATTAGTCTATAACCTATATACATACCAGATTAGTCTATAACCTATATACATACCAGCTTAGTCTATAACCTATATACATACCAGCTTAGTCTATAACCTATATACATACCAGATTAGTCTATAACCTATATACATACCAGCTTGGTCTATACCTATATACATACCAGATTAGTCTATAACCTATATACATACCAGATTAGTCTATAACCTATATACATACCAGCTTAGTCTATAAGCTATATACATACCAGCTTGGTCTATAACCTATATACATACCAGCTTGGTCTATAACCTATATACATACCAGCTTAGTCTACAACCTATATACATACCAGCTTGGTCTATAACCTATATACATACCAGCTTGGTCTATAACCTATATACATACCAGCTTGGTCTATAACCTATATACAGACCAGCTTGGTCTATAACCTATATACATACCAGCTTGGTCTATAACCTATATACATACCAGCTTGGTCTATAACCTATATACAGACCAGCTTGGTCTATAACCTATATACATACCAGCTTGGTCTATAACCTATATACATAGCAGCTTAGTCTATAACCTATATACATAACAGCTTGGTCTATAACCTATATACATACCAGCTTGGTCTATAACCTATATACATACCAGCTTGGCCTATAACCTATATACATACCAGCTTAGTCTATAACCTATATACATACCAGCTGTCTATAACCTATATACATACCAGCTTAGTCTATAACCTATATACATACCAGCTTAGTCTATAACCTATATACATACCAGCTTGGTCTATGCCTATATACATACCAGCTTAGTCTATAACCTATACACATACCAGCTTAGTCTATAACCTATATACATACCAGCTTAGTCTAAAACCTATATACATACCACCTTAGTCTATAACCTATACACATACCAGCTTAGTCTATAACCTATATACATACCAGCTTAGTCTATAACCTATACACATACCAGCTTAGTCTATAACCTATATACATACCAGCTTGGTCTATAACCTATATACATACCAGCTTGGTCTATAACCTATATACATACCAGCTTAGTCTATAACCTATATACATACCAGCTTGGTCTATAACCTATATACATACCAGCTTGGTCTATAACCTATATACATACCAGCTTAGTATATAACCTATATACATACCAGCTTGGTCTATAACCTATATACATACCAGCTTAGTCTATAACCTATATACATACCAGCTTAGTCTATAACCTATATACATACCAGCTTAGTCTATAACCTATATACATACCAGCTTAGTCTATAACCTATATACATACCAGCTTAGTCTATAACCTATATACATACCAGCTTAGTCTATAACCTATATACATACCAGCTTGGTCTATAACCTATATACATACCAGCTTGGTCTATAACCTATATACATACCAGCTTGGTCTATAACCTATATACATACCAGCTTGGTCTATAACCTATATACATACCAGCTTGGTCTATAACCTATATACATACCAGCTTGGTCTATAACCTATATACATACCAGCTTGGTCTATAACCTATATACATACCAGCTTAGTCTATAACCTATATACATACCAGCTTGGTCTATAACCTATATACATACCAGCTTGGTCTATAACCGACATACATACCAGCTTGGTCTATAACCTATATACATACCAGCTTGGTCTATAACCTATATACATACCAGCTTGGTCTATAACATATATACATACCAGCTTGGTCTATAACCTATATACATACCAGCTTGGTCTATAACATATGTACATACCAGCTTGGTCTATAACCTATATACATACCAGCTTGGTCTATAACCTATATACATACCAGCTTGGTCTATAACCTATATACATACCAGCTTGGTCTATAACCTATATACATACCAGCTTGGCCTATAACCTATATACATACCAGCTTGGTCTATAACCTATATACATACCAGCTTGGCCTATAACCTATATACATACCAGCTTAGCCTATAACCTATATACATACCAGCTTAGTCTATAACCTATATACATACCAGCTTGGTCTATACCTATATACATACCAGCTTAGTCTATAACCTATATACATACCAGCTTGGTCTATAACCTATATACATACCAGCTTAGTCTATAACCTATATACATACCAGCTTGGTCTATAACCTATATACATACCAGCTTAGTCTATAACCTATATACATACTAGCTTGGTCTATAACCTATATACATACCAGCTTAGTCTATAACCTATATACATACCAGCTTAGTCTATAACCTATATACATACCAGCTTAGTCTATAACCTATATACATACCAGCTTGGTCTATAACCTATATACATACCAGCTTGGTCTATAACCGATATACATACCAGCTTGGTCTATAACCTACATACATACCAGCTTGGTCTATAACCTACATACATACCAGCTTAGTCTATAACCTATATACATACCAGCTTGGTCTATAACCTATATACATACCAGCTTGGTCTATACCTATATACATACCAGCTTAGTCTATAACCTATATACATACCAGCTTAGTCTATAACCTATATACATACCAGCTTAGTCTATAACCTATATACATACCAGCTTAGTCTATAACCTATATACATACCAGCTTAGTCTATAACCTATATACATACCAGCTTCGTCTATAACCTATATACATACCAGCTTGGTCTATAACCTATATACATACCAGCTTGGTCTATAACCTATATACATACCAGCTTGGTCTATAACCTATATACATACCAGCTTGGTCTATAACCTATATACATACCAGCTTGGCCTATAACCTATATACATACCAGCTTAGTCTATAACCTATATACATACCAGCTTAGTCTATAACCTATATACATACCAGCTTAGTCTGTAACCTATATACATATCAGCTTAGTCTATAACCTATATACATACCAGCTTGGTCTATAACCTATATACATACCAGCTTAGTCTATAACCTATATACATACCAGCTTGGTCTATAACCTATATACATACCAGCTTAGTCTATAACCTATATACATACCAGCTTGGTCTATAACCTATATACATACCAGCTTGGTCTATAACCTATATACATACCAGCTTGGTCTATAACCTATATACATACCAGCTTGGTCTATAACCTATATACAGACCAGCTTGGTCTATAACCTATATACATACCAGCTTGGTCTATAACCTATATACATACCAGCTTGGTCTATAACCTATATACAGACCAGCTTGGTCTATAACCTATATACATACCAGCTTGGTCTATAACCTATATACATAGCAGCTTAGTCTATAACCTATATACATACCAGCTTGGTCTATAACCTATATACATACCAGCTTGGTCTATAACCTATATACATACCAGCTTGGCCTATAACCTATATACATACCAGCTTAGTCTATAACCTATATACATACCAGCTGTCTATAACCTATATACATACCAGCTTAGTCTATAACCTATATACATACCAGCTTAGTCTATAACCTATATACATACCAGCTTGGTCTATGCCTATATACATACCAGCTTAGTCTATAACCTATACACATACCAGCTTAGTCTATAACCTATATACATACCAGCTTAGTCTATAACCTATATACATACCAGCTTAGTCTATAACCTATACACATACCAGCTTAGTCTATAACCTATATACATACCAGCTTAGTCTATAACCTATACACATACCAGCTTAGTCTATAACCTATATACATACCAGCTTAGTCTATAACCTATATACATACCAGCTTGGTCTATAACCTATATACATACCAGCTTGGTCTATACCTATATACATACCAGCTTGGTCTATACCTATATACATACCAGATTAGTCTATAACCTATATACATACCAGATTAGTCTATAACCTATATACATACCAGCTTAGTCTATAACCTATATACATACCAGCTTAGTCTATAACCTATATACATACCAGCTTAGTCTATAACCTATATACATACCAGCTTAGTCTATAACCTATATACATACCAGCTTAGTCTATAACCTATATACATACCAGCTTAGTCTATAACCTATATACATACCAGCTTAGTCTATAACCTATATACATACCAGCTTAGTCTATAACCTATACACATACCAGCTTAGTCTATAACCTATATACATACCAGCTTAGTCTATAACCTATATACATACCAGCTTAGTCTATAACCTATATACATACCAGCTTAGTCTATAACCTATACACATACCAGCTTAGTCTATAACCTATACACATACCAGCTTAGTCTATAACCTATATACATACCAGCTTAGTCTATAACCTATATACATACCAGCTTAGTCTATAACCTATATACAAACCAGCTTAGTCTATAACCTATATACATACCAGCTTGGTCTATAACCTATATACATACCAGCTTGGTCTATAACCTATATACATACCAGCTTAGTATATAACCTATATACATACCAGCTTGGTCTATAACCTATATACATACCAGCTTAGTCTATAACCTATATACATACCAGCTTAGTCTATAACCTATATACATACCAGCTTAGTCTATAACCTATATACATACCAGCTTAGTCTATAACCAATATACATACCAGCTTGGTCTATAACCGATATACATACCAGCTTGGTCTATAACCTACATGCATACCAGCTTGGTCTATAACCTATATACATACCAGCTTGGTCTATAACCGATATACATACCAGCTTGGTCTATAACCTATATACATACCAGCTTGGTCTATAACCTATATACATACCAGCTTGGTCTATAACCGATATACATACCAGCTTGGTCTATAACCTACATACATACCAGCTTAGTCTATAACCTATATACATACCAGCTTGGTCTCTAACCTATATACATACCAGCTTGGTCTATACCTATATACATACCAGCTTGGTCTATACCTATATACATACCAGATTAGTCTATAACCTATATACATACCAGCTTGGTCTATAACCTATATACATACCACCTTGGTCTATAACCTATATACATACCAGCTTGGTCTATAACCTATATACATACCAGCTTAGTCTATAACCTATATACATACCAGCTTGGTCTATAACCTATATACATACCAGCTTGGTCTATAACCTATATACATACCAGCTTGGTCTATAACATATATACATACCAGCTTGGTCTATAACATATATACATACCAGCTTGGTCTATAACCTATATACATACCAGCTTGGTCTATAACATATATACATACCAGCTTGGTATATAACCTATATACATACCAGCTTGGTCTATAACATATATACATACCAGCTTGGTCTATAACCTATATACATACCAGCTTGGTCTATAACCTATATACATACCAGCTTGGTCTATAACCTATATACATACCAGCTTGGTCTATAACCTATATACATACCAGCTTGGTCTATAACCTATATACATACCAGCTTGGTCTATAACCTATATACATACCAGCTTGGTCTATAACCTATATACATACCACCTTGGCCTATAACCTATATACATACCAGCTTAGTCTATAACCTATATACATACCAGCTTAGTCTATAACCTATATACATACCAGCTTAGCCTATAAGCTATATACATACCAGCTTAGTCTATAACCTATATACATACCAGCTTGGTCTATACCTATATACATACCAGCTTGGTCTATAACCTATATACATACCAGCTTAGTCTATAACCTATATACATACCACCTTGGTCTATAACCTATATACATACCACCTTGGTCTATAACCTATATACATACCAGCTTAGTCTATAACCTATATACATACCAGCTTAGTCTATAACCTATATACATACCAGCTTGGTCTATAACCTATATACATACCAGCTTGGTCTATAACCGATATACATACCAGCTTGGTCTATAACCTACATACATACCAGCTTTGTCTATAACCTATATACATACCAGCTTGGTCTATAACCTATATACATACCAGCTTGGTCTATAACCTATATACATACCAGCTTGGTCTATAACCTATATACATACCAGCTTGGTCTATACCTATATACATACCAGCTTAGTCTATAACCTATATACATACCAGCTTAGTCTATAACCTATATACATACCAGCTTAGTCTATAACCTATATACATACCAGCTTAGTCTATAACCTATATACATACCAGCTTAGTCTATAACCTATATACATACCAGCTTGGTCTATAACCTATATACATACCAGCTTGGTCTATAACCTATATACATACCAGCTTGGTCTATAACCTATATACATACCAGCTTAGTCTATAACCTATATACATACCAGCTTAGTCTATAACCTATATACATACCAGCTTAGTCTATAACCTATATACATACCAGCTTGGTCTATAACCTATATACATACCAGCTTGGTCTATAACCTATATACATACCAGCTTGGTCTATAACCTATATACATACCAGCTTGGTCTATAACCTATATACATACCAGCATGGTCTATAACCTATATACATACCAGCTTGGTCTATAACCTATATACATACCAGCTTGGTCTATAACCTATATACATACCAGCTTGGTCTATAACCTATATACATACCAGCTTGGCCTATAACCTATATACATACCAGCTTAGTCTATAACCTATATACATACCAGCTGTCTATAACCTATATACATACCAGCTTAGTCTATAACCTATATACATACCAGCTTAGTCTATAACCTATATACATACCAGCTTGGTCTATGCCTATATACATACCAGCTTAGTCTATAACCTATACACATACCAGCTTAGTCTATAACCTATATACATACCAGCTTAGTCTATAACCTATATACATACCAGCTTAGTCTATAACCTATATACATACCAGCTTAGTCTATAACCTATACACATACCAGCTTAGTCTATAACCTATATACATACCAGCTTAGTCTATAACCTATACACATACCAGCTTAGTCTATAACCTATACACATACCAGCTTAGTCTATAACCTATATACATACCAGCTTAGTCTATAACCTATATACATACCAGCTTGGTCTATAACCTATATACATACCAGCTTGGTCTATACCTATATACATACCAGCTTGGTCTATACCTATATACATACCAGATTGGTCTATAACCTATATACATACCACATTAGTCTATAACCTATATACATACCAGCTTAGTCTATAACCTATATACATACCAGCTTAGTCTATAACCTATATACATACTAGCTTAGTCTATAACCTATATACATACCAGCTTAGTCTATAACCTATATACATACCAGCTTAGTCTATAACCTATATACATACCAGCTTAGTCTATAACCTATATACATACCAGCTTAGTCTATAACCTATATACATACCAGCTTAGTCTATAACCTATACACATACCAGCTTAGTCTATAACCTATACACATACCAGCTTAGTCTATAACCTATATACATACCAGCTTAGTCTATAACCTATATACATACCAGCTTAGTCTATAACCTATATACAAACCAGCTTAGTCTATAACCTATATACATACCAGCTTGGTCTATAACCTATATACATACCAGCTTGGTCTATAACCTATATACATACCAGCTTGGTCTATAACCTATATACATACCAGCTTAGTCTATAACCTATATACATACCAGCTTAGTTTATAACCTATATACATACCAGCTTAGTCTATAACCTATATACATACCAGCTTAGTCTATAACCAATATACATACCAGCTTGGTCTATAACCGATATACATACCAGCTTGGTCTATAACCGATATACATACCAGCTTGGTCTATAACCGATATACATACCAGCTTGGTCTATAACCTACATGCATACCAGCTTGGTCTATAACCTATATACATACCAGCTTGGTCTATAACCGATATACATACCAGCTTGGTCTATAACCTATATACATACCAGCTTGGTCTATAACCTATATACATACCAGCTTGGTCTATAACCGATATACATACCAGCTTGGTCTATAACCTACATACATACCAGCTTAGTCTATAACCTATATACATACCAGCTTGGTCTATAACCTATATACATACCAGCTTGGTCTATACCTATATACATACCAGCTTGGTCTATACCTATATACATACCAGATTAGTCTATAACCTATATACATACCAGATTAGTCTATAACCTATATACATACCAGCTTAGTCTATAACCTATATACATACCAGCTTAGTCTATAACCTATATACATACCAGATTAGTCTATAACCTATATACATACCAGCTTGGTCTATACCTATATACATACCAGATTAGTCTATAACCTATATACATACCAGATTAGTCTATAACCTATATACATACCAGCTTAGTCTATAACCTATATACATACCAGCTTGGTCTATAACCTATATACATACCAGCTTGGTCTATAACCTATATACATACCAGCTTAGTCTATAACCTATATACATACCAGCTTGGTCTATAACCTATATACATACCAGCTTGGTCTATAACCTATATACATACCAGCTTGGTCTATAACCTATATACAGACCAGCTTGGTCTATAACCTATATACATACCAGCTTGGTCTATAACCTATATACATACCAGCTTGGTCTATAACCTATATACAGACCAGCTTGGTCTATAACCTATATACATACCAGCTTGGTCTATAACCTATATACATAGCAGCTTAGTCTATAACCTATATACATACCAGCTTGGTCTATAACCTATATACATACCAGCTTGGTCTATAACCTATATACATACCAGCTTGGCCTATAACCTATATACATACCAGCTTAGTCTATAACCTATATACATACCAGCTGTCTATAACCTATATACATACCAGCTTAGTCTATAACCTATATACATACCAGCTTAGTCTATAACCTATATACATACCAGCTTGGTCTATGCCTATATACATACCAGCTTAGTCTATAACCTATACACATACCAGCTTAGTCTATAACCTATATACATACCAGCTTAGTCTAAAACCTATATACATACCAGCTTAGTCTATAACCTATACACATACCAGCTTAGTCTATAACCTATATACATACCAGCTTAGTCTATAACCTATACACATACCAGCTTAGTCTATAACCTATATACATACCAGCTTGGTCTATAACCTATATACATACCAGCTTGGTCTATAACCTATATACATACCAGCTTAGTCTATAACCTATATACATACCAGCTTGGTCTATAACCTATATACATACCAGCTTGGTCTATAACCTATATACATACCAGCTTAGTATATAACCTATATACATACCAGCTTGGTCTATAACCTATATACATACCAGCTTAGTCTATAACCTATATACATACCAGCTTAGTCTATAACCTATATACATACCAGCTTAGTCTATAACCTATATACATACCAGCTTAGTCTATAACCAATATACATACCAGCTTGGTCTATAACCAATATACATACCAGCTTGGTCTATAACCGATATACATACCAGCTTGGTCTATAACCTACATGCATACCAGCTTGGTCTATAACCTATATACATACCAGCTTGGTCTATAACCGATATACATACCAGCTTGGTCTATAACCTATATACATACCAGCTTGGTCTATAACCTATATACATACCAGCTTGGTCTATAACCGATATACATACCAGCTTGGTCTATAACCTACATACATACCAGCTTAGTCTATAACCTATATACATACCAGCTTGGTCTATAACCTATATACATACCAGCTTGGTCTATAACCTATATACATACCAGCTTGGTCTATAACCTATATACATCCCAGCATGGTCTATAACCTATATACATACCAGCTTGGTCTATAACCTATATACATACCAGCTTGGTCTATAACCTATATACATACCAGCTTGGCCTATAACCTATATACATACCAGCTTAGTCTATAACCTATATACATACCAGCTGTCTATAACCTATATACATACCAGCTTAGTCTATAACCTATATACATACCAGCTTAGTCTATAACCTATATACATACCAGCTTGGTCTATGCCTATATACATACCAGCTTAGTCTATAACCTATACACATACCAGCTTAGTCTATAACCTATATACATACCAGCTTAGTCTATAACCTATATACATACCAGCTTAGTCTATAACCTATATACATACCAGCTTAGTCTATAACCTATACACATACCAGCTTAGTCTATAACCTATATACATACCAGCTTAGTCTATAACCTATACACATACCAGCTTAGTCTATAACCTATACACATACCAGCTTAGTCTATAACCTATATACATACCAGCTTAGTCTATAACCTATATACATACCAGCTTGGTCTATAACCTATATACATACCAGCTTGGTCTATACCTATATACATACCAGCTTGGTCTATACCTATATACATACCAGATTGGTCTATAACCTATATACATACCACATTAGTCTATAACCTATATACATACCAGCTTAGTCTATAACCTATATACATACCAGCTTAGTCTATAACCTATATACATACTAGCTTAGTCTATAACCTATATACATACCAGCTTAGTCTATAACCTATATACATACCAGCTTAGTCTATAACCTATATACATACCAGCTTAGTCTATAACCTATATACATACCAGCTTAGTCTATAACCTATATACATACCAGCTTAGTCTATAACCTATACACATACCAGCTTAGTCTATAACCTATACACATACCAGCTTAGTCTATAACCTATATACATACCAGCTTAGTCTATAACCTATATACATACCAGCTTAGTCTATAACCTATATACAAACCAGCTTAGTCTATAACCTATATACATACCAGCTTGGTCTATAACCTATATACATACCAGCTTGGTCTATAACCTATATACATACCAGCTTGGTCTATAACCTATATACATACCAGCTTAGTCTATAACCTATATACATACCAGCTTAGTTTATAACCTATATACATACCAGCTTAGTCTATAACCTATATACATACCAGCTTAGTCTATAACCAATATACATACCAGCTTGGTCTATAACCGATATACATACCAGCTTGGTCTATAACCGATATACATACCAGCTTGGTCTATAACCGATATACATACCAGCTTGGTCTATAACCTACATGCATACCAGCTTGGTCTATAACCTATATACATACCAGCTTGGTCTATAACCGATATACATACCAGCTTGGTCTATAACCTATATACATACCAGCTTGGTCTATAACCTATATACATACCAGCTTGGTCTATAACCGATATACATACCAGCTTGGTCTATAACCTACATACATACCAGCTTAGTCTATAACCTATATACATACCAGCTTGGTCTATAACCTATATACATACCAGCTTGGTCTATACCTATATACATACCAGCTTGGTCTATACCTATATACATACCAGATTAGTCTATAACCTATATACATACCAGATTAGTCTATAACCTATATACATACCAGCTTAGTCTATAACCTATATACATACCAGCTTAGTCTATAACCTATATACATACCAGCTTGGTCTATACCTATATACATACCAGATTAGTCTATAACCTATATACATACCAGATTAGTCTATAACCTATATACATACCAGCTTAGTCTATAACCTATATACATACCAGCTTGGTCTATAACCTATATACATACCAGCTTGGTCTATAACCTATATACATACCAGCTTAGTCTATAACCTATATACATACCAGCTTGGTCTATAACCTATATACATACCAGCTTGGTCTATAACCTATATACATACCAGCTTGGTCTATAACCTATATACAGACCAGCTTGGTCTATAACCTATATACATACCAGCTTGGTCTATAACCTATATACATACCAGCTTGGTCTATAACCTATATACAGACCAGCTTGGTCTATAACCTATATACATACCAGCTTGGTCTATAACCTATATACATAGTAGCTTAGTCTATAACCTATATACATACCAGCTTGGTCTATAACCTATATACATACCAGCTTGGTCTATAACCTATATACATACCAGCTTGGCCTATAACCTATATACATACCAGCTTAGTCTATAACCTATATACATACCAGCTGTCTATAACCTATATACATACCAGCTTAGTCTATAACCTATATACATACCAGCTTAGTCTATAACCTATATACATACCAGCTTGGTCTATGCCTATATACATACCAGCTTAGTCTATAACCTATACACATACCAGCTTAGTCTATAACCTATATACATACCAGCTTAGTCTAAAACCTATATACATACCAGCTTAGTCTATAACCTATACACATACCAGCTTAGTCTATAACCTATATACATACCAGCTTAGTCTATAACCTATACACATACCAGCTTAGTCTATAACCTATATACATACCAGCTTGGTCTATAACCTATATACATACCAGCTTGGTCTATAACCTATATACATACCAGCTTAGTCTATAACCTATATACATACCAGCTTGGTCTATAACCTATATACATACCAGCTTGGTCTATAACCTATATACATACCAGCTTAGTATATAACCTATATACATACCAGCTTGGTCTATAACCTATATACATACCAGCTTAGTCTATAACCTATATACATACCAGCTTAGTCTATAACCTATATACATACCAGCTTAGTCTATAACCTATATACATACCAGCTTAGTCTATAACCAATATACATACCAGCTTGGTCTATAACCAATATACATACCAGCTTGGTCTATAACCGATATACATACCAGCTTGGTCTATAACCTACATGCATACCAGCTTGGTCTATAACCTATATACATACCAGCTTGGTCTATAACCGATATACATACCAGCTTGGTCTATAACCTATATACATACCAGCTTGGTCTATAACCTATATACATACCAGCTTGGTCTATAACCGATATACATACCAGCTTGGTCTATAACCTACATACATACCAGCTTAGTCTATAACCTATATACATACCAGCTTGGTCTATAACCTATATACATACCAGCTTGGTCTATACCTATATACATACCAGCTTGGTCTATACCTATATACATACCAGATTAGTCTATAACCTATATACATACCAGCTTGGTCTATAACCTATATACATACCACCTTGGTCTATAACCTATATACATACCAGCTTGGTCTATAACCTATATACATACCAGCTTAGTCTATAACCTATATACATACCAGCTTGGTCTATAACCTATATACATACCAGCTTGGTCTATAACCTATATACATACCAGCTTGGTCTATAACATATATACATACCAGCTTGGTCTATAACATATATACATACCAGCTTGGTCTATAACCTATATACATACCAGCTTGGTCTATAACATATATACATACCAGCTTGGTATATAACCTATATACATACCAGCTTGGTCTATAACATATATACATACCAGCTTGGTCTATAACCTATATACATACCAGCTTGGTCTATAACCTATATACATACCAGCTTGGTCTATAACCTATATACATACCAGCTTGGTCTATAACCTATATACATACCAGCTTGGTCTATAACCTATATACATACCAGCTTGGTCTATAACCTATATACATACCAGCTTGGTCTATAACCTATATACATACCAGCTTGGCCTATAACCTATATACATACCAGCTTAGTCTATAACCTATATACATACCAGCTTAGTCTATAACCTATATACATACCAGCTTAGCCTATAAGCTATATACATACCAGCTTAGTCTATAACCTATATACATACCAGCTTGGTCTATACCTATATACATACCAGCTTGGTCTATAACCTATATACATACCAGCTTAGTCTATAACCTATATACATACCACCTTGGTCTATAACCTATATACATACCACCTTGGTCTATAACCTATATACATACCAGCTTAGTCTATAACCTATATACATACCAGCTTAGTCTATAACCTATATACATACCAGCTTAGTCTATAACCTATATACATACCAGCTTGGTCTATAACCTATATACATACCAGCTTGGTCTATAACCGATATACATACCAGCTTGGTCTATAACCTACATACATACCAGCTTTGTCTATAACCTATATACATACCAGCTTGGTCTATAACCTATATACATACCAGCTTGGTCTATAACCTATATACATACCAGCTTGGTCTATAACCTATATACATACCAGCTTGGTCTATACCTATATACATACCAGCTTAGTCTATAACCTATATACATACCAGCTTAGTCTATAACCTATATACATACCAGCTTAGTCTATAACCTATATACATACCAGCTTAGTCTATAACCTATATACATACCAGCTTAGTCTATAACCTATATACATACCAGCTTGGTCTATAACCTATATACATACGAGCTTGGTCTATAACCTATATACATACCAGCTTGGTCTATAACCTATATACATACCAGCTTGGTCTATAACCTATATACATACCAGCTTAGTCTATAACCTATATACATACCAGCTTAGTCTATAACCTATATACATACCAGCTTAGTCTATAACCTATATACATACCAGCTTAGTCTATAACCTATATACATACCAGCTTGGTCTATAACCTATATACATACCAGCTTGGTCTATAACCTATATACATACCAGCTTGGTCTATAACCGATATACATACCAGCATGGTCTATAACCTATATACATACCAGCTTGGTCTATAACCTATATACATACCAGCTTGGTCTATAACCTATATACATACCAGCTTGGCCTATAACCTATATACATCCCAGCTTAGTCTATAACCTATATACATACCAGCTGTCTATAACCTATATACATACCAGCTTAGTCTATAACCTATATACATACCAACTTAGTCTATAACCTATATACATACCAGCTTGGTCTATGCCTATATACATACCAGCTTAGTCTATAACCTATACACATACCAGCTTAGTCTATAACCTATATACATACCAGCTTAGTCTATAACCTATATACATACCAGCTTAGTCTATAACCTATATACATACCAGCTTAGTCTATAACCTATACACATACCAGCTTAGTCTATAACCTATATACATACCAGCTTAGTCTATAACCTATACACATACCAGCTTAGTCTATAACCTATACACATACCAGCTTAGTCTATAACCTATATACATACCAGCTTAGTCTATAACCTATATACATACCAGCTTGGTCTATAACCTATATACATACCAGCTTGGTCTATACCTATATACATACCAGCTTGGTCTATACCTATATACATACCAGATTGGTCTATAACCTATATACATACCAGATTAGTCTATAACCTATATACATACCAGCTTAGTCTATAACCTATATACATACCAGCTTAGTCTATAACCTATATACATACCAGCTTAGTCTATAACCTATATACATACCAGCTTAGTCTATAACCTATATACATACCAGCTTAGTCTATAACCTATATACATACCAGCTTAGTCTATAACCTATATACATACCAGCTTAGTCTATAACCTATATACATACCAGCTTAGTCTATAACCTATACACATACCAGCTTAGTCTATAACCTATACACATACCAGCTTAGTCTATAACCTATATACATACCAGCTTAGTCTATAACCTATATACATACCAGCTTAGTCTATAACCTATATACAAACCAGCTTAGTCTATAACCTATATACATACCAGCTTGGTCTATAACCTATATACATACCAGCTTGGTCTATAACCTATATACATACCAGCTTGGTCTATAACCTATATACATACCAGCTTAGTCTATAACCTATATACATACCAGCTTAGTCTATAACCTATATACATACCAGCTTAGTCTATAACCTATATACATACCAGCTTAGTCTATAACCAATATACATACCAGCTTGGTCTATAACCGATATACATACCAGCTTGGTCTATAACCGATATACATACCAGCTTGGTCTATAACCTACATGCATACCAGCTTGGTCTATAACCTATATACATACCAGCTTGGTCTATAACCGATATACATACCAGCTTGGTCTATAACCTATATACATACCAGCTTGGTCTATAACCTATATACATACCAGCTTGGTCTATAACCGATATACATACCAGCTTGGTCTATAACCTACATACATACCAGCTTAGTCTATAACCTATATACATACCAGCTTGGTCTATAACCTATATACATACCAGCTTGGTCTATACCTATATACATACCAGCTTGGTCTATACCTATATACATACCAGATTAGTCTATAACCTATATACATACCAGATTAGTCTATAACCTATATACATACCAGCTTAGTCTATAACCTATATACATACCAGCTTAGTCTATAACCTATATACATACCAGCTTGGTCTATAACCTATATACATACCAGCTTGGTCTATAACCGATATACATACCAGCTTGGTCTATAACCTACATACATACCAGCTTTGTCTATAACCTATATACATACCAGCTTGGTCTATAACCTATATACATACCAGCTTGGTCTATAACCTATATACATACCAGCTTGGTCTATAACCTATATACATACCAGCTTGGTCTATACCTATATACATACCAGCTTAGTCTATAACCTATATACATACCAGCTTAGTCTATAACCTATATACATACCAGCTTAGTCTATAACCTATATACATACCAGCTTAGTCTATAACCTATATACATACCAGCTTAGTCTATAACCTATATACATACCAGCTTGGTCTATAACCTATATACATACCAGCTTGGTCTATAACCTATATACATACCAGCTTGGTCTATAACCTATATACATACCAGCTTAGTCTATAACCTATATACATACCAGCTTAGTCTATAACCTATATACATACCAGCTTAGTCTATAACCTATATACATACCAGCTTAGTCTATAACCTATATACATACCAGCTTGGTCTATAACCTATATACATACCAGCTTGGTCTATAACCTATATACATACCAGCTTGGTCTATAACCTATATACATACCAGCATGGTCTATAACCTATATACATACCAGCTTGGTCTATAACCTATATACATACCAGCTTGGTCTATAACCTATATACATACCAGCTTGGCCTATAACCTATATACATACCAGCTTAGTCTATAACCTATATACATACCAGCTGTCTATAACCTATATACATACCAGCTTAGTCTATAACCTATATACATACCAGCTTAGTCTATAACCTATATACATACCAGCTTGGTCTATGCCTATATACATACCAGCTTAGTCTATAACCTATACACATACCAGCTTAGTCTATAACCTATATACATACCAGCTTAGTCTATAACCTATATACATACCAGCTTAGTCTATAACCTATATACATACCAGCTTAGTCTATAACCTATACACATACCAGCTTAGTCTATAACCTATATACATACCAGCTTAGTCTATAACCTATACACATACCAGCTTAGTCTATAACCTATACACATACCAGCTTAGTCTATAACCTATATACATACCAGCTTAGTCTATAACCTATATACATACCAGCTTGGTCTATAACCTATATACATACCAGCTTGGTCTATACCTATATACATACCAGCTTGGTCTATACCTATATACATACCAGATTGGTCTATAACCTATATACATACCAGATTAGTCTATAACCTATATACATACCAGCTTAGTCTATAACCTATATACATACCAGCTTAGTCTATAACCTATATACATACCAGCTTAGTCTATAACCTATATACATACCAGCTTAGTCTATAACCTATATACATACCAGCTTAGTCTATAACCTATATACATACCAGCTTAGTCTATAACCTATATACATACCAGCTTAGTCTATAACCTATATACATACCAGCTTAGTCTATAACCTATACACATACCAGCTTAGTCTATAACCTATACACATACCAGCTTAGTCTATAACCTATATACATACCAGCTTAGTCTATAACCTATATACATACCAGCTTAGTCTATAACCTATATACAAACCAGCTTAGTCTATAACCTATATACATACCAGCTTGGTCTATAACCTATATACATACCAGCTTGGTCTATAACCTATATACATACCAGCTTGGTCTATAACCTATATACATACCAGCTTAGTCTATAACCTATATACATACCAGCTTAGTCTATAACCTATATACATACCAGCTTAGTCTATAACCTATATACATACCAGCTTAGTCTATAACCAATATACATACCAGCTTGGTCTATAACCGATATACATACCAGCTTGGTCTATAACCGATATACATACCAGCTTGGTCTATAACCTACATGCATACCAGCTTGGTCTATAACCTATATACATACCAGCTTGGTCTATAACCGATATACATACCAGCTTGGTCTATAACCTATATACATACCAGCTTGGTCTATAACCTATATACATACCAGCTTGGTCTATAACCGATATACATACCAGCTTGGTCTATAACCTACATACATACCAGCTTAGTCTATAACCTATATACATACCAGCTTGGTCTATAACCTATATACATACCAGCTTGGTCTATACCTATATACATACCAGCTTGGTCTATACCTATATACATACCAGATTAGTCTATAACCTATATACATACCAGATTAGTCTATAACCTATATACATACCAGCTTAGTCTATAACCTATATACATACCAGCTTAGTCTATAACCTATATACATACCAGATTAGTCTATAACCTATATACATACCAGCTTGGTCTATACCTATATACATACCAGATTAGTCTATAACCTATATACATACCAGATTAGTCTATAACCTATATACATACCAGCTTAGTCTATAACCTATATACATACCAGCTTAGTCTATAACCTATATACATACCAGCTTGGTCTATAACCTATATACATACCAGCTTGGTCTATAACCTATATACATACCAGCTTGGTCTATAACCTATATACATACCAGCTTAGTCTATAACCTATATACATACCAGCTTGGTCTATAACCTATATACATACCAGCTTGGTCTATAACCTATATACATACCAGCTTGGTCTATAACCTATATACATACCAGCTTAGTCTATAACCTATATACATACCAGCTTGGTCTATAACCTATATACATACCAGCTTGGTCTATAACCTATATACATACCAGCTTGGTCTATAACCTATATACATACCAGCTTAGTCTATAACCTATATACATACCAGCTTAGTCTATAACCTATATACATACCAGCTTTGTCTATAACCTATATACATACCAGTTTAGCCAATAACCTAAACGTACTAGTTTAGCCAAAAACCTATGGATACCAGTTTAGACTATAAACATGCACACATACATACATAGGTACCAGTTTAGTCTATATATAGCCGACATACGTACATACCAGTTTATCCTATGTACTGTAATAAGCTATACATACAAGTTTAGCATATCACGTATACATACCAGTTTATCCTATATAATAACCTATATACATACCAGTTTGGCCTATATAATAACTTATACATACGAGTTTAGCATATAATGTACATTCATACCAGTTTAGCATGTAACCTACAGTGCCTTCAGACAGTATTCACTCCCCTTGACATTTTTTCACATTTGGTTGTGTTACAGCCTGAATTTAAAATGGATTAAATTGACATTTTTATCATTGATACTCCATAATATCAAAGTGGATTTTTTTTTCGAAATTATTGCAAATTAATTAAAAATGAAAAGCTGAAATGTCTTGAGCCAATAGGTATTCAACCCCTTTGCTATGACACTCCAAATTTAGGTCAGGTGCATCAATTTTCCTTTGATCATCCTTGAGATGTCTCTACAACTTGATTGGAGTCCACCTGTGGCCAATTCAATTGATTGGACATGATTTAGAAAGAAACGCACCTTTCTATTTAAGGTCCCGCAGTTGACAGTGCATGTCAGAGCAGAAACTCTCCCATAAGTCCACGGAACTGTCCGTAGAACTCCGAAATATAACTGTGAGGAGGCATCGATCTGGGGAAGGGTATAAAACAATTTCTAGAGTGTTGAAAGTTCCCAAGAGCACAGCGACCTCTATCATGAGGAAATGGAAAGAATATGGAACTTCCCAGACTTTTCCTAGAGCTGGCCATCTGACCAAACAGAGCAACCAGGCAAGAAGGAGCTTGGTCAGGGAGGAGACCAAGAATCCAATTACCACTCTGATAGAACTACAGATTTCCTTGGCTGGGATGGGAGAACCTGCTGGAAGGACAACAATCTCTGCAGCAGTTCACAAATCTAGGCTTTATGGGAGAGTAGCTAGACGGAAGCCACTCCTGAGGACAGCATGCCTTTCCTGAGGAAAAGGCACATGACAGCATGCCTGGAGTTTGCAAAAAGGCACGAGAAAGACTCTGAGACCTGATGAGACAAATCGAACTCTTTGGCCTGAATGCAAAGCGCTACGTCTGGCGGAAACTGAGCACAGCTCATCACCCATCTAACTCCATCCCTACCTGAAGCATGGTGGTGGCAGCATCGTGGTCTATGGGGATGCTTTTCAGCAGCAGGGACTGCGAGACTTGTAAGGATAGAGGGAACAATGAATGGAGCCAAATACAAATACCAAAGAAACAGTGGAATGGCTTCATAACAAGAACGTCAAAGTCCTTAAGTGGTCCAGCCAAAGGCCAGACTTGAATACAATTGAGAATCTGTGCAAAGACAAAGATTGCTGGTCACTTACGCTTCCCATCCAACGTGACAGAGCTTGAGCAAATCTGCAAGGAAGAATGGGAGAAACTCCCAAATCCAAATGTGCAAAGCTGATACAGACATACCAAAGAAGACTCAAAGCTGTAATTGCTGCCAAAGGCACTTCTACAACATATTGCCTCACTGCCTCAGGGGGTTGAATACTTGTGTAAATTAGATTGTGTAAATTTTACTTGTGTAAATTAGAATACTTGTGTGAATTAAATATTTCTGCATTTCATTTTTAATTATTTTGCAAAAAGATTCTAAAAAAAGAAAATCCACGTTGACATTATGGGGTATTATATGTTGATCAGTGACAAAAAAATCTGAATTAAATCCATTTAAAATTCAGCCTGGAACACACCAAAATGTGAAAAAAGTCAACGGGTGTGAATACTTTCTGAAGGCACTGTGCACATATCAGTTTAGCCATTAACCTATATACATACATACCTGTTTAGTGTTTAGCCTATAACCCATATACATACCAATTTAGCCTATAATCTATTCATAGCAATTAGGCCTAAAACTGATATACATACTAGCTCAGCCTATAACCTATAAATACAGTACTATTTAGTCTATAACCTATAAATACCAGTTCAATAAATACCAATAATTTCAACTGTTTGTGCGTTTGTTCGTTACTGTTTCACGGCCGAACTGTAGCACCTCGGGGCCCCATATTTTGATGCTAGGTATTTCAGAATCTGGCAAAGGTTTTAAGCGACCAGTCGTTGGCCTTCTTGGCCGTTTGGGGACCATTAAAGGCCTCTACAATGTGTATATTGGGATGTGGGGTCAAGCAGTGTCGCCGACCTGCAGGCAAAAGGTAACCACCATGAGACAACATATATATAGTAACAGCAGGAGTAACCGGCACTGCCGGGCGGGGGGAGGAAGCAGGATAGGGAGGGGTGAGTGGAAGGGGAGACAAAGCAGGAGAGGGAGGGGAGATGAGGGGAAAGATATACTACATATACATCCTTTGGGAAGGGTGGGGGGGGGGGTGGCTTTGACAAGCCCCTCCGTTTTGGGGGAAGGGAGAAAGGGAAGGAGGAAATTTTTCCCTGCAAAGAGTGTTTTAACCTCAGTGTTGCCCAGGTAAAAAAAGGAAATTGTAATACCCTCTGCCACCATCACCAGGTGGCGCTACACGGTACACATTTACATGGAGAATTTACACCCCTCTCCCGGTTCCCCACACCCCCAAATGAGGCCGCAGCCACATAGCTCATGTTACCTCCCAGACAAAGTTGTATTTGTACCCCGAGTAAAGTATGTAAGTGTTTATAGCTGGAGTACCCGGCATTGCTCAAGTCAAAAAGAAACGAACATATTTAAAACGAGCCGAAACCCGTGGAACATCCACGGAAGGGAGGATGTGGTGTATGGATGGAGTGTACCATTATGGATGGCATCGGGGATTTGCTTGTCCAAGTAAGGGTTAGGAAGAAAGATGAGAATGAAGAGTGCGTATATGAACAACGATCGCCGACACCGGCACAAATGCATGCTCTGGATTGTCCACTCAGCGGACGGCTTGCTTCGCCTTCGCCCAGCAGACGCCAATACGATGGCGTCGTAAGATGGCGTCGTATCGGCAGTTAATCGGATGCTTTTGGGCCCCAACGTCGGCTAATTCAGATTTTTCGAGTATGGCTGTACGTGATAAACAGAGCGCGGTTCGTAGATCGTAAATCTATTAGTGCCGTGGGCATCCGGTCCCTGGGTGCAGCGTAAAAGGGATAACAAAGTCGAGTCCTTACGCTATTATTATATAGACTAGCCGAAACCCGTGGAACATCCACGGAAGGGAGGATGTGGTGTATGGATAGAGTGTACCATTATGGATGGCATAGGGGAGCGCTCATGGGATCTTCTTCTTCCGTTAAGCTCCAATTTTTTCTCTTTAAGTTAAGTCCAATCAGTCCTCTCTGCTCGAAGTGCTCAGGCCATGCCTTCCCGCTCTCATACTTTTATTTCCGTTCGGTGTAGAAAGAGATTGACATATCGTTCGTCTGTTTTCAGCTTGTTATCTTTAAGCTTCCTTACGTCTCGCCACCTGCTACACCTCTCTGAGTTACGAGGATTTATGCAACGCACCCCGAGTATCGCAACGTCACTCCATTTAACTTTATTAAAATGACGATAAAGACGTTTCCTTATATATCCTAATTTAAAATGTTCAAGGGAATAAAAAGACCATTTGGTTCACACCACCCAAGTTCACACCACTCGACTGTCCAATCAGCGGACGGCTTGCTTCGCCTTCGCCCAGCAGACGCCAATACGATGGCATCGTAAGATGGCGTCGTATCGGCAGTTAATCGGATGCTTTTGGGCCCCAACGTCGGCTAATTCAGATTTTTCGAGTATGGCTGTACGTGATAAACAAAGAGCGCAGTTCGTAGATCGTAAATCCATTAGTGCCGTGGGCATCGGGTCACTGGGTGCGGCGTAAAAGGGATAACAGAAGTCGAGTTCTTACGCTATTATTATATAGATGAGGGCAAATATAATGGAAAAGCAATTACATCCAAATCAGATTCCATCACAAATGTCAAATATTCATTTTACCTTTTCATTGAATATATGCTGCCGAATGTGACGTTCATCACGTTTCTGAGTTAAGTATGATGACGTTCAGGAAGAAGAAGAAGCCTTACACCAACTTAGACCGCTTCCAGAATTGTTATATTATTTGTGTTCAAATATCTGGTGATTGTTTTGTATTTATTTATGCGAATGTGTACTTGTATATAACTGTCATTAATCAAAAAGGCTTAGGCACTACAGAGCGATTTTTTAAAATCCCAAAAAACTAACTTAAAAAAAATTGCCGAAAACACTCCCAGCCACTCACTGATGAACCTCTGGAAGTTTGACGAAGATCAAGATCCATTCATTCATTTGACGAAGACACGAAGATCCATTCAGTCATCTCTGAGGAAAATGGCGACACACACACACAGGCAGACAGACAGACAGACACACAGACCAACGGCTCTCTTATAAAGTAGATAGTACCTACACACTACAGATAGAGCTACAGCTCCAGGCTTCATTCCCCAATTTGAATTGGGAGTGTCTACATTCCCTGAAATCGCAAAGATAACCTGAGAAGCTGACCTGAAAAACTGGAAAAGTTAACCTGAGACCTGGTAGATGTTAAAGATCACACGGTTTCCTTAGCGAAGAGTAGGCGAGATATCACCGGCACCCTGAACAGATTCAGCACGTAATCTACATGGGGCACAGCACCAGCTGGTAGAGGGATAGGGCAACATACCTGGGGCACTGCATCAGCTGGTATAGGTTTAGGGTAACCTACATGGGGCACAGCACCAGCTGGTAGAGGGTTAGGGCAACATACATGGGGCACTGCATCAGCTGGTATAGGGTTAGGGTAACCTACATGGGGCACTGCATCAGCTGATATAGGTTTAGGGTAATCTACATGGGGCACAGCACCAGCTGGTAGAGGGTTAGGGCAACATACAGGAGGGTCTGGAGAGGACGCTGGCGTTACTTGTTCGCCGCTTCTCCGACTGGGCCATTGTACATAGTTTGCTTTTCTGGTGGTCGTGGCGGATTTTTGACCGTTGGGTCTGCCCTCTGCTCGGTCCCGGCTCTGCTCCTGGCTTCGCCTGCCCGGCTCCTCCACTGTTTCCTCAGGACCGCTCCCGTTGTTTGCGGCGGTGGCTGTTTGCCGCTGTGGTCTTGCTTAGCGGCTGCAGTCGTTTGCCGCTGCGTTTGCCGCTTTGCCTCCTCGACCTTGGCCTCGTACTCGTCCCTTCGCTCCTGCCTGGCATGGCTCTGAGGTACTCCGCCGCAGGGCTTCTTCTGCTCGGTACCCGCTCCACCCCATCATGCATCTCTGCCATTAAATCAAATGGACTCCTCCGACGACCCAGGTACATTCACCGTGGCTCCGGTCGTAAGTTTGTTTATTTGCAATCAGGTCACTCCATCCCCGTCCTCTGGTCGGCTCAGCGCACTCTCACTCTTCGTCCCAGCGCACCTGGTCACAGCAACGCACACGATCGCACCTCCTGCCTACGAACCCTGGCTAAATCACCTGAATTCATCCCTGCTGTTCAAAACAACATCAAGCTCACCCTGTTCAACACCCGGTCCCTCAACAACAAATGCCTCATCCTGAACGAATACATCCTGGATAACAAACTGGACTTTCTCTGTCTCACCGAAACCTGGCAACAACCTCTGGACTACTACACACTTAACCTCACCACACCCAATGGATATTCCTACGTCAATAAACCACGCTCGGAGGGCCGAGGTGGTGGAATTGCCGTTATCCACCGTCAAGACATCAAGACCAACCTCATCTCCATCTCATCTGCTCCATCATTTGAACACCTGGCTTTAAAACTCTCTGGTCGCACGCAGTCAGTCATGGCTGTCGTCTACCGCCCTCCCAAACCACACCCATCATTCCTGTCTGACTTCTCCTACTTTCTGACCCAGCTATGTTCCCTCTCCCCCTCAATCCTCCTCCTTGGTGATTTCAATATCCACATGGACTCCACTGACTCCACAATAACCACTGACTTCACTGATTTACTCACCTGCTTTAACCTCACTCAACATGTCGACTTTCCTACCCATATCCGTGGTCACATTTTGGACCTTGTCTGCTCCACTGGATTAAATTTGCACCATCTCTATGGCTCCGACCTCACCCTCTCTGACCACTTAGCCATCACTCTGACCATCAACATCCCCGCCCCAACACCAAGGCATTATCGCACAATCAACTTCCGTAAGCTAAACGCTCTTTCACCTACCTCATTCTCATCGACCCTCTCTGAAAAAATGTCCACTTCTCCCTTCATTGACCTCCACACCCCTTCCGACCTCACTGACTACTACAACCACACTCTCTCCTCCTGCCTTGACCAGCTTGCGCCTGTAAAAACCAAAACAGTTTCTTTCACCCATTCTGCTCCCTGGTTTACCCCTGAACTCCACCTGATGAAAACTCGTGCTCGCCAACTTGAAAGACTCCGCAATAAAACGGGTCTCACAGTTCACTCCCAAGCCTACAAGGACCACCTACAACACTACAAAGATGCCCTCTCCCGCGCCCGCTCTGCCTACTACTCTCAAATTATCCACTCTGGCTCCGGAAACCCAAAAGCACTCTTCTCGACAATAAACAAACTCCTCCGCCCCCTGAACACCACCACCCAGTCATTCACAGTAGACAACTGCATCTCCTCCTCTCTTTCTTCCAACGCAAAATTGACAACATCTACAACAGCTTGACCACCGCCGCACCCGCTCCCCCTCCAACCACCTGCCCCCCCCCCTTGTCCTGCCATCCCCTGTCTCGGTTCTCCCCAATCTCCCCTACTGACCTCTCTGAACTCCTCATAGGAATGAAAACTGCCACCTGCACTCTTGACCCCATCCCCTCCAGCTTTGTCAAAGCCTCCCTCCCTGCTCTCTCTCCACTTATCATTGCAACAATAAACTCCTCCCTGTCTACAGGCATCGTCCCACCTTCCCTCAAAATTGCTGCTGTTACCCCCATTCTAAAAAAACCTGGTCTAAACCCTGACACCCTAAACAACTTCAGACCCATCTCCAACCTACCCTTTCTGTCAAAAGTTTTGGAACGCGCTGTAGCCACTCAACTCAAACATCATCTCTCTGCCAATAACCTGTATGAAACATTCCAATCCGGATTCCGGTCCAACCACAGTACTGAAACTGCTCTCCTCAAAATCACCAATGACCTTCTCCTCTCCTCTGACGCTGGCAACCTCAACATTCTCGTCCTCCTCGACCTCAGCGCTGCCTTTGACACCATCGATCACACTATCCTCCTCACCCAACTTGAATCCACCTTTAACGTTACCGGCACTGCCCTCTCTTGGATTAAATCATACCTCTCTGACAGATGCCAGTTCATCTCCATCAATAACTGCAAATCCCCCACTGCTCCCCTCCCCCAAGGTGTCCCCCAAGGTTCAGTTCTTGGCCCCCTCCTCTTCATCCTTTACCTGTCCCCGCTCGGTCACTTAATCCGCCGTCATGGTCTCCAATTCCACTGCTTCGCCGATGACATCCAGCTTTTCATCTCCACCAAGTCCGTCTCCACCGACACCCACTCTATCCTGACAAACTGCATCACTGAAATAAAATCCTGGCTTCAAATCAACTTCCTCAAGCTTAACTGTGATAAATCTGAAATAATCATCATTGGCCCAAAAACGCTCACAAAATCCACCCATAACTTTGCCCTCAACATCGACGGTATCCCAGTATCCACCTCCCCTCACATCCGGAATCTTGGCGTCATCTTTGACCAAACCCTTTCCTTCGACAAATACACTAAACAGATCACAAAGTCAGCCTTCTTTCACCTGAAAAACATTGCCCGTCTCCGCTCATCCCTCTCCTCCACGGCTGCAGAAACCCTCATCCACGCCTTCATCACCTCCCGTCTGGACTACTGCAATAGCCTCCTCTATGGTTCACCCTCAAAAATCACCAATAAACTCCAATACATTCAGAACTCCGCTGCCCGTCTACTCACCCATTCCCGGACCCGTGACCACATCACCCCCGTCCTTTACAAGCTTCACTGGCTCCCCATCCCCCAGAGAATCCAGTACAAAATCCTCCTCTTGACATACAAAGCCCTCCATAACCTGGCCCCATCCTACCTGGCTGACCTCCTCTCCAGACACACTCCCACCCGCAACCTCCGCTCTGCTGGTACCAACCTCCTGACCCCCTCCATCCGGACCAAATTCAGATCCTGGGGGGACAGGGCCTTCTCCATCGCTGCTCCCACCCTCTGGAACTCACTACCTCACACCATCAGAGACTCCTCCTCACTCACCACATTCAAAACATCACTAAAGACCCACCTGTTCAACACTGCATTCAACATTCAACCCACAGCATTTAACCCCTGACTATCTCTTCTCCTTCTCCCTCCTTTTGCTTTAAATATTTCCCTATTGATTCTTGTCTTTTTGCAATTGTTGTTTTCATGTATTGTTATGCATTATGTTTGCCACTCTGTCAAAGCGCCTTTGGGCTTCTGGAAAAGCGCTATACAAAATAAATGAATTATTATTATTATTATTATTATACATGGGGCACTGCATCAGCTGGTAGAGGGTTAGGGCAACCTACATGGGGCACTGCATCAGCTGGTATAGGGTTAGGGTAACCTACAAGAGGCACTGCATCAGCTGGTATAGGGTTAGGGTAACCTACATTGGGGCACTGCATCAGCTGATATCGAGTTAGGGTAACCTACAAGAGGCACTGCATCAGCTGGTATAGGTTTAGGGTAACCTACATGGGGCACTGCATCAGCTGGTATAGGGTTAGGGTAACCTACAAGAGGCACTGCATCAACTGGTCTAGAGTTAGTGTTCGAGCATGACGTGCAGTATTGTTAAAACGACTTGCACGACAAGATGAAGTGCTGGGATGTAGAAATGGCAGGGACATGATCGTCCAAATGGCCTCCCCCTGCGTCTTATCTGTGTTTGTTCACATGTGTGGTCTTGGTTGTCAACGTTCTATCGGCAGAACCTCTTTGGGCCGGTTCCCATGTTTTATGACAGTGGCTTGACATTATAACATCGTGGCATTCCTCCGAGGACGAGCAAGAACCTTGTGGATTATTCTGCGCATGCAGTGAACCCAACGAACAAGGCGGACATTAAGGGGTGTGTTATAAGGGGAATAGGGGTGTCGAAATAAAAAAAAGGGGGGACAAGAGATAGGTAAAGGAGAACGATGGAGGGAAGGCTAACAGATAGATGGAGTGAATTCCCTTCGGGAGGTAATATTGGAACAAGTAAAATGAAAATGAACTGCATGTGGAGGACGCAATTGAGCAGTCAATAGTTTTGCTGCACAATCAATGTAGGTGGAGAACTGTGTATGTGTGTGTGTGTGTGTGTGTGTGTGTGTGTGTGTGTGTGTGTGTGTGTGTGTGTGTGAAGAAAAAGAGAGGAAAGAAAAAAGAAAAGAAAGATAAAATAGAGATAGATATGTATTTTTTGACTTTTGAAATATTTTAATGTTAATATACACATATATACAGTATATATACATGATTATATGTATATATATATATACACTGAGGAGATTGTGGCTGGCTCAATAGCGCAGTGGGCTGTTGACGCGTCACCAACAGAGGTCCGTGGTTCGAGCCCCGCATTGAGCCAGAATTTTTTCACACTTAGCCCCTCGCAGGAATTTGATTCCCGTTTATAAAATTGAATTATATATATACAGCATATATATAGGCAGTCCCCGGGTTGCGCAAAGCCCATCTTTATTTAAAAAACAGAGTAAAAAAAAAAAAATTATATATATATATATATATATATTTGGTTGTATACAGAATCGAGGCTCGTGAAAGAGCTAACATTTATCACACAGAAAAAAAAATCAGACACACAAAGTATATAATAAGGGGAGCGGCAGACAAGAGAAATATGAGAAAAGCTCTGTTCAAGCCACCCTTGAAGTTTACTTTAAGAAAATTGACCAGCACCAGGTCCATCCTCTCCAACACCAGGTCCATCCTCTCCAGCACCAGGTCCATCCTCTCCAGCACCAGGCCCATCATCTCGGAGACATATATCAAGGTATGATCGTTTCAAGGTTTTCAAGACATCAATTGGAACGAGAGTAAGTGTTAACCTTTAATCATTATCTTTTCTTTTCTATCTAAACAGTTTAAGAAATGTTTCTTTCATGTTTTTTATACCTATAGATGTTTTAGGTAAAATATATACTATATACTCAGACAAACATTTGACTAATTGACACTAGATGTGAACCGTACGTAACTGTTCCGACTTACATACAAATTCGACTTGCAGACAGACTTAAAAACGGAACTCGTTCGTAACCCGGGGACTGCCTGTATATATATAATGTATCTCGACATACTACGATCGATTGTAGCACACGTTTATTGACTCTCCAGATACAGGCCCGATTCACCGCAGCGCCATCCGAGCTGGGCCGTAACTTCCTGAAAAACGGAAATAAACCCGCGGTCACGGTGTAGGGATACAACGGTGAATATTTGCAGCTTCATACATGACATCCTCCCCTTTAAGTCCAAAATTATCAAGAGCAATATGTGCTAGACTTCCAAAATTGACATTTCAAAAGCAACATTTCCAAAACGTGAAAATATGTGTGCAAATGATTATGAAAATAATGAAAATATGTGAAAATAGAACATATGTCAACGTGAAAATAGAACATATGTCAACGTGAAAATAGAACGTGTGTCAACGTGAAAATAGAACGTGTGTCAACGTGAAAATACAACGTGTGTCAACGAGAAAATAGAACGTGTGTCAACGTGAAAATAGAACACGTGTCAACGTGAAAATAGAACGTGTCAACGAGCAAATAGAACGTATGTCAACGTGAAAATAGAACATGTCAACGTGAAAATAGAACATGTGTCAATGTGAAAATAGAACATGTGTCAACGTGAAAATAGAACATATGTCAACGTGAAAATCGAACACGTGTCAACGTGAAAATAGAACATGTGTCAATGTGAAAATAGAACATGTGTCAACGTGAAAATAGAACATGTGTCAACGTGAAAATAGAACATGTGTCAACGTGAAAATAGAACGTGTGTCAACGTGAAAATAGAACGTGGGTCAACGTGAAAATATAACATATGTCAACGTGAAAATAGAACACGTGTCAACGTGAAAATAGAACGTGTCAACGAGCAAATAGAACGTATGTCAACGTGAAAATAGAACATGTCAACGTGAAAATAGAACATGTGTCAATGTGAAAATAGAACATGTGTCAACGTGAAAATAGAACATATGTCAACGTGAAAATCGAACACGTGTCAACGTGAAAATAGAACATGTGTCAATGTGAAAATAGAACATGTGTCAACGTGAAAATAGAACATGTGTCAACGTGAAAATAGAACGTGTGTCAACGTGAAAATAGAACATGTGTCAACGTGAAAATAGAACGTGTGTCAACGTGAAAATAGAACATATGTCAACGTGAAAATAGAACACGTGTCAACGTGAAAATAGAACGTGTGTCAACGTGAAAATACAACATGTGTCAACGTGAAAATAGAACGTGTGTCAACGTGAAAATAGAACATGTGTCAACGTGAAAATAGAACGTGTGTCAACGTGAAAATAGAACACGTGTCAACGTGAAAATAGAACATGTATCAATGTGAAAATACAACATGTGTCAACGTGAAAATAGAACACGTGTCAACATGAAAATAGAACATGTGTCAACGTGAAAATAGAACACGTGTCAACGTGAAAATATAACGTGTGTCAACGTGAAAATACAACATGTGTCAACGTGAAAATAGAACGTGTGTCAACATGAAAATAGAACATGTGTCAACGTGAAAATAGAACGTGTGTCAACGTGAAAATAGAACACGTGTCAACGTGAAAATAGAACGTGTGTCAATGTGAAAATAGAACATGTGTCAATGTGAAAATAGAACATGTGTCAACGTGAAAATAGAACGTGTGTCAACGTGAAAATAGAACATATGTCAACGTGAAAATAGAACACGTGTCAACGTGAAAATAGAACATGTGTCAATGTGAAAATAGAACATGTGTCAACGTGAAAATAGAACATGTGTCAACGTGAAAATAGAACACGTGTCAACGTGAAAATAGAACACGTGTCAACGTGAAAATAGAACATGTGTCAACGTGAAAATAGAACGTGTGTCAACGTGAAAATAGAACATATGTCAACGTGAAAATAGAACATGTTCAAAGATTCAACCGGTCGGGTGCTTTTCTCTCACACATTGAGCGTCGCGGTGTACCAGTGGATACAGAGTCCGAGGTGATTCCTTTGGTCTCCACGAAGGGTGCAGCGTTCGCAGAGGTTTTCGGGGCATCCGAGCCGGCTGGAGCGGCCACGACGATCTCCGGCAGTGGCGGTCGAACTGTTGTCCTGACTGTGACGATGCTGCAGGCTCTATCGACTGACAGTGACGGTAGGTTATGTGGTCCTGGTGTCGACGAATTTCACGGCCGTCCTGCAGGCGAATCACGCAGGACAGTGGACCTGGCTTCTCGATGATGTCCCCCGGTAGCCACGTCGCACCTGCACCAAAATTTCGGGCAAACACTGGATCTCCGATGTTGATACAGCGACTGTTGGACGACTTATCGTGCACCAACTTTTGATTAAGCTGGCTCTGATAAACTTTTGATGATATGTCTGGTTTGAGAATCAAGTGTCGATCTCAAGTGTCGTTTCATCAATAACTCAGACGGAGCTGCACCGGTTGTTGATTGTGGCGTGATGCGGTATTTGAACAGGAGACGAGAAAGCTTTGTTTCCAGGGTTCCCTCCTGAACTTTCTGCAATCCGGATTTGATGATTCCCATGGATCGTTCAGCCAAACCATTTGAAGCCTGGTGATGTGGGCTGACAAACTTATGTTTGATGGCGTTCCGACGTGTGAACTCGGCAAACTCGGAACTGGAAAAACACGAACCATTATCACTCACGATCATCCTGGGCAGACCATGAGTGGCGAAACAGCGTCTGAGTCTTTCGATGACAATGGCTGACGTAGTACCACGCGTCACATCGGCATCAATCCATTTTGTGTGCGCGTCCGTAATTATTAGAATCATGCTGTCGTTAATAGGCCCAGCATAATCGAGATGCAGGCGATGCCACGGTTTGCTGGGCCATTCCCAGGGATGCAGTGGCGCTTTCGCAGGTGTATTCCGGGTGCTCTGGCAGGGGTAACAATGTCGAACATGATGTTCGATATCAGCATCAAGATTCGGCCACCACACATAGTTTTAGCGAGTGACTTCATCTTCACAATCCCGGGGTGACAGTCATGGATTTAATCCATGATGTTGGAATACAGATTTTCCGGGATCACGACACGACATCCCCAGAGTAGGCAACCATTTTCCACGCTGAGTTCGTTTTTACGTGCTTTAAAATCCGCAAAAGCTGGGTCACCCTCAGGTAGCAAATGCCATCCAAGCTGTACAGCCTGGACAGAACGGGGTCTCGTCGAGTATGAGTGCGGATCTGGCCGGCGTCGACAGCACAATCTTCCAGATGATCCATCAGTGCGATAATGGATCCTGGTGTAGGCGAATCATCAACGGATTCTGGAAGGGGTAACCGACTCATGGCATCTGCATTTGTGATAGACGAACCGGGCTTATAACATATGGTGTAGTCATAAGCAGCGAGAAACAGGGACCAGCGGATGATCCTGGGCGGTAGTGTGTCAGATGTCACCTTAGTTGGACCAAACAGACTGATCAGCGGCTTGTGATCAGTGCGAATCGTGAAATGATGTCCAAGAAGGTACTGGCAAAATTTGCTGACGCTGAAAACAATTCCCAATCCTTCCTTGTCAAGTTGGGAATAGTTCTTCTCTGCCGGGGACAACGTTCTGGATGCAAATACAGTTCAGGTCTTTCCGTACCATCAGGCATCACGTGTGATAATACACTCTCCACTCCATACCGACAGGCATCGCATGTCAGCACAAGATCCTTCTCTGGATCAAAATGAACGAGAACATTGGACGATTTGAGCAGATCCTTGGAGGTCTGGAATGCTGATTGTTCAGTGGACCCCCAGCTCCAGGAGACTCCTTTCCTCAAAAGCCGATAAAGGGGGCCCAAAACGTCGGTCACATTCGGGATGTAACGACCATAGAACTGAAGCAAACCGAGGTATGACTTCAATTCGGTTACGTCTCGTGGAGCAGGAGCATCCTTGATAGCTCGGACTTTCTCATCTGTCGGGTGTAGACCCTCGGCATCAATCGTATGACCCAGGTACGTGACTGATGGCACCATAAACTTGCACTTGTCTCGACGCAAATGTAGGCCTGAGTCCGAAATCTTCTTCAGAACTCTATCTAGGTTTTGTTGATGTTCCGCGTCCATACGACCAGTAACCAGAATATCATCCTGGTAACAAACGACGTTGCGTTCGGCGGCAAACAAACTGTCCATGACACGCTGATAAATTCCAGGTGCAGATTTCACTCCAAAACTGAGTCGGTGGTACCTGTACAACCCACGATGTGTGTTGATGGTAAGATATTGTTTCGAAATCTCGTCCAAGCGGAGCTGTAGATATGCGGATTTGAGATCGAGTTTCGTAAAAGTCTTGCCTCCCATGAGACGAGCATAGAGGTCTTCGATCCTCGGGATTGGATATTTATCCAATGAAGAACACTTGTTCACGGTCATTTTATAATCTCCACATATGCGGATGGACTGGTCCGAGTTTATGACCGGAACATGGGCGCCGCCCATTCGGCATACTGGATTTGCTCGATGATGCCCAGATTTTCAAGATGATCCAGTTCCTTGTCAATCCGCTCCCGCAGGGCGAAAGGGACTGGGCGAGCTCTGCAAAATATATGATTGGCATCCCGGTCAACACTGAGTTTAGCCGTATGTCCTTTCAAGGTTCCAAGCTCATCCTTGAACACATCCGGGTATGTATCCAGCACATTTTTTAGTGTCTACGCTGCGGTAGCAGAAACGTTGGCTGCCCGGAGTTGATGAATGCTTTTCCACTTCAGTTGAATTATGCTCAACCAGTTCCTGCCGAGTAAGGAAGGGCCCTTTCCAGGAATGATGATCAGGGGTAGGTGAAACTCACGGTTATCGTAGCCCACTGTGACGTCACATGTACCGCTGGGAACAATCTTCTCACCTGTATAGGTGGAGAGTCCATAGGTAGTAGGTTTCAGATGGGGTCGGTCAGCATCACTCCACAGGTTTGTGAAAACAGCATGGCTGATGAGCGAGACGGCTGCACCAGAGTCGACCTCCATTTGCAATGGTCGATTGTTGACGACAACAGTGGCAAGAAGAGGGTCCCGCTTATGGTGAGAATCAATACGAAACAGGTCATACGATTCTGAGTTGTCGGAAACAGAGCTCACCTGGTCAAGCTCAGGTTCCTCCGAACCGATAAACTGATGAATCTTCTTGTCAGCAGCTTTCCCTTTTCCAGATTTGCGAGTGATGCAAGCTGGAGCAATATGGCCAGTTTTCGAACAGAAATGGCAGGTTGCATCTTTGAACAGACACGTCTCCGAAGGGTGCTTTCCCTTGCACCGAAAACATTTGTTGTGGGTTTGAGACTACACTGGCTTCTGACGAGGAGCCTTCTTCCAACGTTTTGGCTGATCATGCTCCAACCGATTCACAGCAGGGCTGGTACCAGACGAGCGAGAGGCACCGATGCTTGAAGCGTTGCGTTCAGCACTTCCCATGGAAATGGCGGTGTCTCTGGCATTTTGGAACGTCAGTCGTCTCTCAGCAAGCATGCGTCTACGAGTGCGGTCATCGGACATGCCAACCACCAGCAAATCACGGAGCATGTCATCAATCGTGTCCCCAAACTCACAGATGTGACAGTTTTTTGAGGTGTGCAATGAAGTCTGCGATCGACTGACCTTGCTGCTATCTGCACATGTAAAAATTTAACCGACACAGGATGACTGAAGGAGATGGATTACAATGTTCCTTCAAAGCGGCCTTGAGCTCTGCATACGTGAGCTCCTGGATTGTCCAAGGTCGAATCAGGTTTTTAACGATTGTGAAGGTCTCACCCCCGCAAACGGACAGGCAGACGGCCTTCATCAGGGCTTCGGTCGCGGTGCCGTTCTCCTTGAAGTAGAAAGACAACCACTCAGAATACGTGTCAAAATCTCCCTCATGAGGGTCGAATTCATCGATATGGCCGAAATAAGTCATGGTCTCGATGTTTATCCTCGTCGCCATGTGATGTATCTCGACAGACTACGATCGATTGTCGCACACGTTTATTGACTCTCCCGATACAGGCCCGATTCACCGCAGCGCCATCCGAGCTGGGCTGGTAACCTCCGGAAAACGGAAATAAACCCACGGTCACGGTGTTGGGATAGAACGGTGAATATTTGCAGCTTCATACATGACAATACACACACACACACACACACACACACACACACACACACGAGTCGGTAACAACACCATTCATTACAAGTAATGGCAAAAGGACAGAAAAATGGAACCTCAAACTGCAATGAAAAGGAAAACTTTCCAAGGAGAGAGAGAGAGACAGAGAGATACAGATCAAGAAAAAGGATAGCAAGAGATAGCGAGATAGAGAGATAGAGAGAGATAGAGAGAGATAGAGAGAGATAGAGAGAGATAGAGAGAGATAGAGAAAGATAGAGATAGAGATAGAGATAGAGATAGATAGAGATAGAGATAGAGATAGAGAGAGAGAGAGAGAGAGAGAGAGAGAGAGAGAGAGAGAGAGAGAGAGAGAGAGAGATAAAGAAAAAGGACAGAGACAGGTAAATAAAAAGGATAGAGAGAGAGAGACAGATAAAGAAAAAGGACAGAGACAAACAGACAGATAAAGAAAAAGGACAGAGACAGATAAAGAAAAAGGACAGAGACTAACGAAAAAGGACAGAGACAGAGACAGGAAAATAAAAAGGATAGAGAGAGACAGATAAAGAAAAAGGATAGAGAGAGAGACAGATAAAGAAAAAGGATAGAGAGAGACAGATAAAGAAAAAGGACACAGAGAGACAGATAAAGAAAAAGGATAGAGAGAGACAGATAAAGAAAAAGGATAGGGAGAGAGACAGATAAAGAAAAAAGGATAGGGAGAGAGACAGATAAAGAAAAAGGATAGGGAGAGAGACAGATAAAGAAAAAGGACAGAGAGAGAGACAGATAAAGAAAAAGGACAGAGACAGAGAGACAGATAAAGAAAAAGGACAGAGACAGAAAAACAAAAAGGATAGAGAGAGAGAGACAGATAAAGAAAAAGGATAGAGAGAGATATATAAAGAAAAAGGACAGAGACAGACAGACAGATAAAGAAAAAGGACAGAGACAGACAGACAGATAAAGAAAAAGGACAGAGACAGACAGACAGATAAAGAAAAAGGATAGAGAGAGAGAGACAGATAAAGAAAAAGGATAGAGAGAGAGACAGATAAAGAAAAAGGATGGAGAGAGACAGACAAAGAAAAAGGACAGAGAGAGACAGATAAAGAAAAAGGATAGAGAGAGACAGATAAAGAAAAAGGATAGAGAGAGAGACAGATACAGAAAAAGGACAGAGACAGACAGACAGATAAAGAAAAAGGACAGAGAGAGAGAGAGAGAGACAGATAAAGAAAAAGGATAGAGAGAGAGAGAGACAGATAAAGAAAAAGGATAGAGAGAGAGAGACAGATAAAGAAAAAGGATGGAGAGAGAGACAGATAAAGAAAAAGGATGGAGAGAGAGACAGATAAAGAAAAAGGACAGGGAGAGAGACAGATAAAGAAAAAGGATATGGAGAGAGACAGATAAAGAAAAAGGATAGGGAGAGAGACAGATAAAGAAAAAGGATGGAGAGAGAGACAGATAAAGAAAAAGGATAGAGAGAGAGACAGATAAAGAAAAAGGATAGGGAGAGAGACAGATAAAGAAAAAGGATATGGAGAGAGACAGATAAAGAAAAAGGATAGGGAGAGAGACAGATAAAGAAAAAGGATAGGGAGAGAGACAGATAAAGAAAAAGGATAGAGAGAGAGAGACAGATAAAGAAAAAGGACAGAGACAGATAAAGAAAAAGGACAGAGACAGAGACAGATAAAGAAAAAGGATAGAGAGAGAGAGAGACAGATAAAGAAAAAGGATAGAGAGAGAGAGACAGATAAAGAAAAAGGATAGAGAGAGACAGATAAAGAAAAAGGATAGAGAGAGACAGATAAAGAAAAAGGATAGAGAGAGAGACAGATAAAGAAAAAGGATAGAGAGAGAGACAGATAAAGAAAAAGGATAGAGAGAGAGACAGAGAAAGAAAAAGGATAGGGAGAGAGACAGATAAAGAAAAAGGATAGAGAGAGACAGATAAAGAAAAAGGATAGAGAGAGAGACAGATAAAGAAAAAGGATAGAGAGAGAGACAGATGAAGAAAAAGGATAGAGAGAGAGACAGATGAAGAAAAAGGATAGAGAGAGAGACAGATAAAGAAAAAGGATAGAGGGAGAGATAAAGAAAAAGGATAGAGAGAGAGAGAGAGAGATATAAAGAAAAAGGACAGAGACAGAGACAGATAAAGAAAAAGGATAGGGAGAGAGACAGATAAAGAAAAAGGATAGAGAGAGACAGATAAAGAAAAAGGATAGAGAGAGAGACAGATAAAGAAAAAGGATAGAGAGAGAGACAGATGAAGAAAAAGGATAGAGAGAGAGACAGATGAAGAAAAAGGATAGAGAGAGAGACAGATAAAGAAAAAGGATAGAGGGAGAGATAAAGAAAAAGGATAGAGAGAGAGAGAGAGATATAAAGAAAAAGGACAGAGACAGAGACAGATAAAGAAAAAGGATAGAGAGAGAGAGACAGATAAAGAAAAAGGATAGAGAGAGAGAGATAAAGAAAAAGGATAGAGAGAGACAGATAAAGAAAAAGGATAGGGAGAGAGACAGATAAAGATAAAGGATAGAGAGAGACAGATAAAGAAAAAGGATAGAGAGAGAGAGAGAGATAAAGAAAAAGGATAGAGAGAGAGAGACAGATAAAGAAAAAGGACAGAGACAGAGACAGATAAAGAAAAAGGATAGAGAGAGAGACAGATAAAGAAAAAGGATAGAGAGAGAGACAGATAAAGAAAAAGGATAGAGAGAGAGACAGATAAAGAAAAAGGATAGAGAGCGAGAGAGATAAAGAAAAAGGATAGAGAGAGAGACAGATAAAGAAAAAGGATAGAGAGAGAGACAGATAAAGAAAAAGGATAGAGAGCGAGAGAGATAAAGAAAAAGGATAGAGAGCGAGAGACAGATAAAGAAAAAGGATAGAGAGAGAGACAGATAAAGAAAAAGGATAGAGAGAGAGACAGATAAAGAAAAAGGATAGAGAGAGAGACAGATAAATAAAAAGGATAGAGAGAGAGACAGATAAAGAAAAAGGATAGAGAGAGAGACAGATAAAGAAAAAGGATAGAGAGAGACAGATAAAGAAAAAGGATAGAGAGAGAGACAGATAAAGAAAAAGGATAGAGAGCGAGAGAGATAAAGAAAAAGGATAGAGAGCGAGAGACAGATAAAGAAAAAGGATAGAGAGAGAGACAGATAAAGAAAAAGGATAGAGAGAGAGACAGATAAAGAAAAAGGATAGGGAGAGAGAGAGAGAGAGAGACAGATAAAGAAAAAGGATAGAGAGAGAGACAGATAAAGAAAAAGGATAGAGAGAGAGATAGATAAAGAAAAAGGATAGAGAGCGAGAGAGATAAAGAAAAAGGATAGAGAGAGAGAGAGACAGATAAAGAAAAATGATAGAGAGAGAGAGAGACAGATAAAGAAAAAGGATAGAGAGAGAGACAGATAAAGAAAAAGGATAGAGAGAGAGACAGATATAGAAAAAGGATAGAGAGAGAGACAGATAAAGAAAAAGGATAGAGAGCGAGAGAGATAAAGAAAAAGGATAGAGAGAGAGACAGATAAAGAAAAAGGATAGAGAGAGAGAGACAGATAAAGAAAAAGGATAGAGAGAGAGACAGATATAGAAAAAGGATAGAGAGAGAGACAGATAAAGAAAAAGGATAGAGAGAGAGACAGATAAAGAAAAAGGATAGAGAGAGAGAGACAGATAAAGAAAAAGGATAGAGAGAGAGACAGATAAAGAAAAAGGATAGAGAGAGAGAGAGACAGATAAAGAAAAAGGATAGAGAGAGAGAGACAGATAAAGAAAAAGGATAGAGAGAGAGACAGATAAAGAAAAAGGATAGAGAGAGAGAGAGACAGATAAAGAAAAAGGATAGAGAGAGAGACAGATAAAGAAAAAGGATAGAGAGAGAGACAGATAAAAAAAAGGATAGAGAGAGAGAGACAGATAAAGAAAAAGGATAGAGAGAGAGACAGATAAAGAAAAAGGATAGAGAGAGAGAGACAGATAAAAAAAAGGATAGAGAGAGAGAGACAGATAAAGAAAAAGGATAGAGAGAGAGACAGATAAAGAAAAAGGATAGAGAGAGAGAGACAGATAAAAAAAAAGGATAGAGAGAGAGACAGATAAAGAAAAAGGATAGAGAGAGAGACAGATAAAGAAAAAGGATAGAGAGAGAGAGACAGATAAAAAAAAAAGGATAGAGAGAGAGAGAGACAGATAAAGAAAAAGGATAGAGAGAGAGAGACAGATAAAGAAAAAGGATAGAGAGAGAGAGAGACAGATAAAGAAAAAGGATAGAGAGAGAGACAGATAAAGAAAAAGGATAGAGAGAGAGAGACAGATAAAAAAAAAGGATAGAGAGAGAGAGACAGATAAAGAAAAAGGATAGAGAGAGAGACAGATAAAGAAAAAGGATAGAGAGAGAGAGAGACAGATAAAGAAAAGGATAGAGAGAGAGAGACAGATAAAGAAAAAGGATAGAGAGAGAGAGACAGATAAAGAAAAAGGATAGAGAGAGAGAGACAGATAAAGAAAAAGGATAGAGAGAGAGACAGATAAAGAAAAAGGATAGAGAGAGAGAGACAGATAAAGAAAAAGGATAGAGAGAGAGAGACAGATAAAAAAAAGGATAGAGAGAGAGAGACAGATAAAGAAAAAGGATAGAGAGAGAGAGACAGATTTAAAAAAGGATAGAGAGAGAGAGAGACAGATAAAGAAAAAGGATAGAGAGAGAGAGACAGATAAAGAAAAAGGATAGAGAGAGAGAGACAGATAAAGAAAAAGGATAGAGAGAGAGAGACAGATAAAGAAAAAGGATAGAGAGAGAGAGACAGATAAAGAAAAAGGATAGAGAGAGAGAGACAGATAAAGAAAAAGGATAGAGAGAGAGAGAGACAGATAAAGAAAAAGGATAGAGAGAGAGACAGATAAAGAAAAAGGATAGAGAGAGAGAGACAGATAAAGAAAAAGGATAGAGAGAGAGAGACAGATAAAGAAAAAGGATAGAGAGAGAGAGACAGATAAAGAAAAAGGATAGAGAGAGAGAGACAGATAAAGAAAAAGGATAGAGAGAGAGAGAGACAGATAAAAAAAAGGATAGAGAGAGAGAGACAGATAAAGAAAAAGGATAGAGAGAGAGACAGATAAAGAAAAAGGATAGAGAGAGAGAGACAGATAAAAAAAAGGATAGAGAGAGAGAGAGACAGATAAAGAAAAAGGATAGAGAGAGAGACAGATAAAGAAAAAGGATAGAGAGAGAGAGACAGATAAAAAAAAAGGATAGAGAGAGAGAGACAGATAAAGAAAAAGGATAGAGAGAGAGACAGATAAAGAAAAAGGATAGAGAGAGAGAGACAGATAAAAAAAAAGGATAGAGAGAGAGAGACAGATAAAGAAAAAGGATAGAGAGAGAGAGACAGATAAAGAAAAAGGATAGAGAGAGAGAGAGACAGATAAAGAAAAAGGATAGAGAGAGAGACAGATAAAGAAAAAGGATAGAGAGAGAGAGACAGATAAAAAAAAAGGATAGAGAGAGAGAGACAGATAAAGAAAAAGGATAGAGAGAGAGACAGATAAAGAAAAAGGATAGAGAGAGAGAGAGACAGATAAAGAAAAGGATAGAGAGAGAGAGACAGATAAAGAAAAAGGATAGAGAGAGAGAGACAGATAAAGAAAAAGGATAGAGAGAGAGAGACAGATAAAGAAAAAGGATAGAGAGAGAGACAGATAAAGAAAAAGGATAGAGAGAGAGAGAGACAGATAAAGAAAAAGGATAGAGAGAGAGAGACAGATAAAAAAAAGGATAGAGAGAGAGAGACAGATAAAGAAAAAGGATAGAGAGAGAGAGACTGATAAAGAAAAAGGATAGAGAGAGAGACAGATAAAGAAAAAGGATAGAGAGAGAGAGACAGATAAAGAAAAAGGATAGAGAGAGAGAGACAGATTTAAAAAAGGATAGAGAGAGAGAGACAGATAAAGAAAAAGGATAGAGAGAGAGAGACAGATAAAGAAAAAGGATAGAGAGAGAGAGACAGATAAAGAAAAAGGATAGAGAGAGAGAGACAGATAAAGAAAAAGGATAGAGAGAGAGAGAGACAGATAAAGAAAAAGGATAGAGAGAGAGACAGATAAAGAAAAAGGATAGAGAGAGAGAGAGACAGATAAAGAAAAAGGATAGAGAGAGAGACAGATAAAGAAAAAGGATAGAGAGAGAGAGACAGATAAAGAAAAAGGATAGAGAGAGAGAGACAGATAAAGAAAAAGGATAGAGAGAGAGAGACAGATAAAGAAAAAGGATAGAGAGAGAGAGACAGATAAAGAAAAAGGATAGAGAGAGAGAGACAGATAAAGAAAAAGGATAGAGAGAGAGACAGATAAAGAAAAAGGATAGAGAGAGAGACAGATAAAGAAAAAGGATAGAGAGAGAGACAGATAAAGAAAAAGGATAGAGAGAGAGACAGATAAAGAAAAAGGATAGAGAGAGAGAGACAGATAAAGAAAAAGGATAGAGAGAGAGACAGATAAAGAAAAAGGATAGAGAGAGAGAGACAGATAAAGAAAAAGGATAGAGAGAGAGAGACAGATAAAGAAAAAGGATAGAGAGAGAGAGACAGATAAAGAAAAAGGATAGAGAGAGAGAGAGACAGATAAAGAAAAAGGATAGAGAGAGAGAGACAGATAAAGAAAAAGGATAGAGAGAGAGACAGATAAAGAAAAAGGATAGAGAGAGAGACAGATAAAGAAAAAGGATAGAGAGAGAGACAGATAAAGAAAAAGGATAGAGAGAGAGACAGATAAAGAAAAAGGATAGAGAGAGAGACAGATAAAGAAAAAGGATAGAGAGAGAGACAGATAAAGAAAAAGGATAGAGAGAGAGACAGATAAAGAAAAAGGATAGAGAGAGAGACAGATAAAGAAAAAGGATAGAGAGAGAGACAGATAAAGAAAAAGGATAGAGAGAGAGACAGATAAAGAAAAAGGATAGAGAGAGAGACAGATATAGAAAAAGGATAGAGAGAGAGACAGATAAAGAAAAAGGATAGAGAGCGAGAGAGATAAAGAAAAAGGATAGAGAGAGAGACAGATAAAGAAAAAGGATAGAGAGAGAGAGACAGATAAAGAAAAAGGATAGAGAGAGAGACAGATATAGAAAAAGGATAGAGAGAGAGACAGATAAAGAAAAAGGATAGAGAGAGAGAGACAGATAAAGAAAAAGGATAGAGAGAGAGAGACAGATAAAGAAAAAGGATAGAGAGAGAGACAGATATAGAAAAAGGATAGAGAGAGAGACAGATAAAGAAAAAGGATAGAGAGAGAGAGACAGATAAAGAAAAAGGATAGAGAGAGAGAGACAGATAAAGAAAAAGGATAGAGAGAGAGACAGATAAAGAAAAAGGATAGAGAGAGAGAGAGACAGATAAAGAAAAAGGATAGAGAGAGAGAGACAGATAAAGAAAAAGGATAGAGAGAGAGACAGATAAAGAAAAAGGATAGAGAGAGAGAGAGACAGATAAAGAAAAAGGATAGAGAGAGAGACAGATAAAGAAAAAGGATAGAGAGAGAGACAGATAAAAAAAAGGATAGAGAGAGAGAGACAGATAAAGAAAAAGGATAGAGAGAGAGACAGATAAAGAAAAAGGATAGAGAGAGAGAGACAGATAAAAAAAAAGGATAGAGAGAGAGAGACAGATAAAGAAAAAGGATAGAGAGAGAGACAGATAAAGAAAAAGGATAGAGAGAGAGAGACAGATAAAAAAAAAGGATAGAGAGAGAGAGACAGATAAAGAAAAAGGATAGAGAGAGAGACAGATAAAGAAAAAGGATAGAGAGAGAGAGACAGATAAAAAAAAAAGGATAGAGAGAGAGAGACAGATAAAGAAAAAGGATAGAGAGAGAGAGACAGATAAAGAAAAAGGATAGAGAGAGAGAGAGACAGATAAAGAAAAAGGATAGAGAGAGAGACAGATAAAGAAAAAGGATAGAGAGAGAGAGACAGATAAAAAAAAAAAGGATAGAGAGAGAGAGACAGATAAAGAAAAAGGATAGAGAGAGAGACAGATAAAGAAAAAGGATAGAGAGAGAGAGAGACAGATAAAGAAAAGGATAGAGAGAGAGAGACAGATAAAGAAAAAGGATAGAGAGAGAGAGACAGATAAAGAAAAAGGATAGAGAGAGAGAGACAGATAAAGAAAAAGGATAGAGAGAGAGACAGATAAAGAAAAAGGATAGAGAGAGAGAGACAGATAAAGAAAAAGGATAGAGAGAGAGAGACAGATAAAAAAAAGGATAGAGAGAGAGAGACAGATAAAGAAAAAGGATAGAGAGAGAGAGACAGATTTAAAAAAGGATAGAGAGAGAGAGACAGATAAAGAAAAAGGATAGAGAGAGAGAGACAGATAAAGAAAAAGGATAGAGAGAGAGAGACAGATAAAGAAAAAGGATAGAGAGAGAGAGACAGATAAAGAAAAAGGATAGAGAGAGAGAGACAGATAAAGAAAAAGGATAGAGAGAGAGAGACAGATAAAGAAAAAGGATAGAGAGAGAGAGAGACAGATAAAGAAAAAGGATAGAGAGAGAGACAGATAAAGAAAAAGGATAGAGAGAGAGAGACAGATAAAGAAAAAGGATAGAGAGAGAGAGACAGATAAAGAAAAAGGATAGAGAGAGAGAGACAGATAAAGAAAAAGGATAGAGAGAGAGAGACAGATAAAGAAAAAGGATAGAGAGAGAGAGAGACAGATAAAAAAAAGGATAGAGAGAGAGAGACAGATAAAGAAAAAGGATAGAGAGAGAGACAGATAAAGAAAAAGGATAGAGAGAGAGAGACAGATAAAAAAAAGGATAGAGAGAGAGAGACAGATAAAGAAAAAGGATAGAGAGAGAGACAGATAAAGAAAAAGGATAGAGAGAGAGAGACAGATAAAAAAAAAGGATAGAGAGAGAGAGACAGATAAAGAAAAAGGATAGAGAGAGAGACAGATAAAGAAAAAGGATAGAGAGAGAGAGACAGATAAAAAAAAAGGATAGAGAGAGAGAGACAGATAAAGAAAAAGGATAGAGAGAGAGAGACAGATAAAGAAAAAGGATAGAGAGAGAGAGAGACAGATAAAGAAAAAGGATAGAGAGAGAGACAGATAAAGAAAAAGGATAGAGAGAGAGAGACAGATAAAAAAAAAGGATAGAGAGAGAGAGACAGATAAAGAAAAAGGATAGAGAGAGAGACAGATAAAGAAAAAGGATAGAGAGAGAGAGAGACAGATAAAGAAAAGGATAGAGAGAGAGAGACAGATAAAGAAAAAGGATAGAGAGAGAGAGACAGATAAAGAAAAAGGATAGAGAGAGAGAGACAGATAAAGAAAAAGGATAGAGAGAGAGACAGATAAAGAAAAAGGATAGAGAGAGAGAGACAGATAAAGAAAAAGGATAGAGAGAGAGAGACAGATTAAAAAAAAGGATAGAGAGAGAGAGACAGATAAAGAAAAAGGATAGAGAGAGAGAGACTGATAAAGAAAAAGGATAGAGAGAGAGACAGATAAAGAAAAAGGATAGAGAGAGAGAGACAGATAAAGAAAAAGGATAGAGAGAGAGAGACAGATTTAAAAAAGGATAGAGAGAGAGAGACAGATAAAGAAAAAGGATAGAGAGAGAGAGACAGATAAAGAAAAAGGATAGAGAGAGAGAGACAGATAAAGAAAAAGGATAGAGAGAGAGAGACAGATAAAGAAAAAGGATAGAGAGAGAGAGACAGATAAAGAAAAAGGATAGAGAGAGAGACAGATAAAGAAAAAGGATAGAGAGAGAGAGAGACAGATAAAGAAAAAGGATAGAGAGAGAGACAGATAAAGAAAAAGGATAGAGAGAGAGAGACAGATAAAGAAAAAGGATAGAGAGAGAGAGACAGATAAAGAAAAAGGATAGAGAGAGAGAGACAGATAAAGAAAAAGGATAGAGAGAGAGAGACAGATAAAGAAAAAGGATAGAGAGAGAGAGACAGATAAAGAAAAAGGATAGAGAGAGAGACAGATAAAGAAAAAGGATAGAGAGAGAGACAGATAAAGAAAAAGGATAGAGAGAGAGACAGATAAAGAAAAAGGATAGAGAGAGAGACAGATAAAGAAAAAGGATAGAGAGAGAGAGACAGATAAAGAAAAAGGATAGAGAGAGAGACAGATAAAGAAAAAGGATAGAGAGAGAGAGACAGATAAAGAAAAAGGATAGAGAGAGAGAGAGACAGATAAAGAAAAAGGATAGAGAGAGAGAGACAGATAAAGAAAAAGGATAGAGAGAGAGAGAGAGACAGATAAAGAAAAAGGATAGAGAGAGAGAGACAGATAAAGAAAAAGGATAGAGAGAGAGACAGATAAAGAAAAAGGATAGAGAGAGAGACAGATAAAGAAAAAGGATAGAGAGAGAGACAGATAAAGAAAAAGGATAGAGAGAGAGACAGATAAAGAAAAAGGATAGAGAGAGTGACAGATAAAGAAAAAGGATAGAGAGAGAGACAGATAAAGAAAAAGGATAGAGAGAGAGACAGATAAAGAAAAAGGATAGAGAGAGAGACAGATAAAGAAAAAGGATAGAGAGAGAGACAGATAAAGAAAAAGGATAGAGAGAGAGAGACAGATAAAGAAAAAGGATAGAGAGAGAGACAGATAAAGAAAAAGGATAGAGAGAGAGACAGATAAAGAAAAAGGATAGAGAGAGAGACAGATAAAGAAAAAGGATAGAGAGAGAGACAGATAAAGAAAAAGGATAGAGAGAGAGACAGATAAAGAAAAAGGATAGAGAGAGAGACAGATAAAGAAAAAGGATAGAGAGAGAGACAGATAAAGAAAAAGGATAGAGAGAGAGACAGATAAAGAAAAAGGATAGAGAGAGAGACAGATAAAGAAAAAGGATAGAGAGAGAGACCGCAAGAGTGACAAGACTTATGGCTCGGTGCGCACGTCACCCTCATTACAGGAGGGACTCCCTATGACAGGTATCGAGTTTCTGTGGAAATAGCATCTTAAGAGGACGTGACAATTGTCTACAAAGACGTAACGCACGAGAATCGGTCTCGCAGGGATCGATCGTGTGAGAATTGCCTTCATCTGGTTTCCTTTGGGGAAACCTCATGCTCTTGACTTGTTCAAACACAAGCACTTCCATGTAATAGATAACCAACGGGGTTTATTTGTTATTATTATTATTTATTTAAAAGGAGTGTTGATGTAGATTTAATAAAGGACATGTACTACTACCAGGAAAATAGAAACAGCTGCGGAAGACGAAGATCAATCTCTTGCTTTAAAAAAACTTTTCATTTCTACAACTATAAGAGATAGGTGACCGTTTTGCGTTCATTGTGCAGCTATGGCGATTTGGAGGGGAAATGGGTGGGGGTTGGGGGGAGGGAGGTTCAAATAGGAGGCCGTGTCGCTATTGGACGGCGAGGAGATGAAACCGGCCGGGGTGGGCTCGGTTTGCTGAGCTTGGGAGGGGGTAGTGCAAGGGGGGTGGGAGACGGAGCGGCTGAGGATGCACGATTTATACCCCGAGGCGCCATGGCGCCCGCTAACTCTAATGTACCTGGTTCCACTCCGTTTCCCGGCTCCCCGCCATCCGTTTCTTCAACGCGCTTTTTTAGTAATATCAAGCGGCGACGTTCACTCGTTTGCATTTCCCCGCCGCCTGCATCCATCGCCGGGTAACAAGATAGATTAGAGGCGAGGAGAAAATCGGGCTCGAAATGAGGTCGTTTTTCTTCCTCTGACGGGCTTTTCAACCCACCCTGATGTACTCTTCCATCTGACTCCGCGCGCTGCGCACGACGCGCCGCTGCCTCTGAGCGCAGAGCGAACCCGCGAGAGCACAGCGAGGAATCGCACCTGCACCAAGCACTTCTCTATACCCGTGCGAGTCCAAATTATACTTCCTGACCAAATGTCTGCATCAAATAAACTCGTCTGAGAACACCCCCCACACCATGTGACAGCAGCACCCCCACACCATGTGCAGCAGCACCCCCACACCATGTGACAGCAGCACCCCCACACCATATAACAGCAGCACCGCCACACCATATAACAGCAGCACCCCCGCACCATATAACAGCAGCACCCCCACACCATATAACAGCATCACCCCACACCATATAACAGCAGCACCCCCACACCATATAACAGCAGCACCCCCACACCATATAACAGCAGCACCCCCACACCATATAACAGCAGCACCCCCACACCATATAACAGCAGCACCCCCACAGCATATAACAGCATCACCCCCACACCATATAACAGCAGCACCCCCACACCATATAACAGCATCACCCCACACCATATAACAGCAGCACCCCCACACCATATAACAGTATCACCCCCAAACCATATAACATCATCACCCCCACACCATATAACAGCAGCACCCCCACACCATATAACAGCATCACCCCCACACCATATAACAGCAGCACCCCCACACCATATAACAGTATCACCCCCAAACCATATAACAGCAGCACCCCCACACCATATAACAGCATCACCCCCACACCATATAACAGCAGCACCCCCACACCATATAACAGCATCACCCCACACCATATAACAGCAGCACCCCCACACCATATAACAGTATCACCCCCAAACCATATAACATCATCACCCCCACAACCATATAACAGCAGCACCCCCACACCATATAACAGCAGCACCCCCACACCATATAACAGCAGCACCCCCACACCATATAACAGCATCACCCCCACACCATATAACAGCAGCACCCCCACACCATATAACAGTATCACCCCCACACCATATAACAGCAGCACCCCCACACCATATAACAGCAGCACCCCCAAACCATATAACAGCAGCACCCCCACACCATATAACAGCAGCACCCCCACACCATATAACAGCAGCACCCCCAAACCATATAACAGCAGCACCCCCACACCATATAACAGCAGCACCCCAACACTATATAACAGCAGCACCCCCACACCATATAACAGCAGCACCCCCACACCATGTAACAGCATCACCCCCACACCATATAACATCATCACCCCCACAACATATAACAGCAGCACCCCCACACCATATAACAGTATCACCCCCACACCATATAACAGCATCACCCCCACACCATATAACAGCAAGCACCCCCACACCATCTAACAGCAGCACCCCCCACACCATCTAACAGCAGCACCCCCACACCATCTAACAACAGCACCCCCACACCATCTAACAACAGCACCCCCACACCAAATAACAGCAGCACCCCCACACCATATAACAATCACCCCCACACCATATAACAGCAGCACCCCCGCACCATATAACAGCAGCACCCCCACACCATATAACAGCAGCACCCCCACACCATATAACAGCATCAGCCCCACACCATATAACAGCAAGTACCCCCACACCATCTAACAGCAGCACCCCCACACCATCCAAAACCAGCACCCCAATACACCTCAATATCCTTTACATCAAACAGTCATGCACCATTCATTATAGATTATACGATGGTCGATTTTCATGTCTCGGTGTCTTTGTGGGGTCTCGGTCTCTCCTATGCTTCACAGTTCAACAACAAGAAGAAAGAGCAATCAAAGACTGCAGACCCTCACCAGGATGTGTTTTCAGTGGTTTTTAAGGCTTTTGTGTTGAAACAAATATGGCGGCCGAACCACGTGACCGAGACGTCATCATTATTTATTTTTTCTCCACCAATTTATCCCGAGATTGGGCTCAATAAATTTCATCTTGATCGGATGAAGTTTTGTACTTGTTGAATTATGACATCATAATGAAGGCACCTATGACATCATCATTAACAGATGTTATTCCACATGGAGAGTTCTTCACAATGAGCCACGTCTCAATTTTTTTCTATGCAGCGCTTTCGGAGATATAGAGGTGCAATTTTTTCGGTTTTTCCAAGATGGCGGCCGAACCACGTGTCCTATGACATCATCATTAACAGATGTTATTCCCCATGGAGCGGTCTTTACAATAAGCCATGTCTCAATTTTTTCTATTCAGCATTTCCTGGGAGATATAGAGGTGCAGAGTTTTTCAGTTTTTCCAAGATGGCGGCCGAACCACGTGACCGATGACATTATCATTAATTATTTTTTTTCCCACCAATTTATTGCCGACAGGACACTCAAGAAATTTCATCTTGATCGGATGTTTTGTACTTGTCGAATTATGACGTCATAATGGAGGCACCTATGACATCATCATTAACATATTTTACTCCCCATGGAGAGTTCTTTACAATGAGCCATGTCTCAATTTTTTCTATTCAGCGCTTTCAGAAATATAGAGGTGCAAAATTTTCATTAATTGGTGGTTGGTGATTGAATTCAGTTCGCTGATATGAAAATATCATTTAAATCTCAAGTCAATCAGATGAAAATTGAGGATTTTAGAAATTTGAAAAAAGTGGTTGACTTTTGGCCGATGTTGACCTTTTGGCCGATGCTTATCTCAAAAATAGTTGGTGGTTGATTTCAGTTAGTCGATATGTAAATCCTATTCAAATATCAAGTCAATCGGATGAAAATTGAGGATTTTAGAAATTTGGAAGAGTGGTTGACCTTTGGCCAAAATTGACCTTTTCACCTTTTCACCTCAAAAATATATAGGATTTTGTCGGACCACGAACTCTACCATTTTGTGAAGTTTCGTGAAAATCGGTTTAAAATTGTGACCTGTAGGCAAGTATAAGTGAGTGCACAGACAAACACACAAACATACTGTTGCGGATCTCACCGTCGGCCCCTTTTCCCCTTACCAAGGGGGGATTAATCCCCTTGTCTGCGACTGACTGACGTGAGTCCTGAAGCTGCCCAGCTCCCTCCAGAGAGGCAGGTGAGCAACCTCGTTCGAGACCGCGGGCAAGATGTTATTTGCCGAGCGGATTAGCAGCCGCAGCTCGAACCATTAACAAAAACTAGACCCGATTCTTATTCGTTGGCCAAATCGTGCCACAGGTATTCAATGGGGAAATCACAAAGACGATCGGACGAGGAAGAAGAAGAAGACAAAAGTAGGAAATAACAGGGATTTATTACCAATATTTACAAGACCAAAGAAACCAAGGAAGAAGGAAAAATACGAAAATAATTTACAGAAGAGGAAGGAGACACAGTGCAATACTAGCTTACCTATACAGTCTTACTTATTCCCAGGGACAACATAAAGGACAGACGACAATCAGACTTACACGGGGAATCAAGCAGAAATGAATGGCAGGAGGTGGATGGCTGGACGGACGAGAAGGTGGGATCACAGGGCGGGAAGGATGCGGGCCCGGTTGGTGTGATGGCGCGGCTCGAGGTGAGCAGCCGCCGACCCTCCTCAATCGGTTTCGCACGGCGGCGTTCCTTTGTAGCCGCGGCCGAAACCGCTGTCAAAGCTCAACTCCTTCTTGGCTAGACTCAGCTGCGGTGGATTCAAAGCTGCGGTGGATTCCTTACTCATCTGCTGTGGGGGGGCTTCCTCGGTCATCTGACGTCCCTCGCTCATCTGACTCCGCAGTCCTTCCCCACCCCCTTTTATGAGGCGCGTGGCGATCAAGCCGCCGGCCTTTTAGAAACGCCCATCGGTGAGCTCGCCTCGGCCTGGATTGGTCGCGAGGGCTCACCGATCCCGCCCCCTTGATGAGGCGTTGGCAAAGCCACGCCTCGTTCCTGGCGCTTGGTTGACTCCTCCCACCTTCTTCTCCGAGATGACCTCGCCGTAATGGCGGCAAATGCAGTTGGCAATGAAAGGGAATCTATCTTATTTCAATTCGGTGCAATGCAGTGTCAATTAATGGGAGACAGAGCCTTAACTGATACACATAATAAGGAAATAACTATTTAGAAGGGTATATGGTGGCCTACGTGCTTGTACATGGACTAGCTACGGTGCACTCATTTCAATCAACAGCCACTTAAAGGGGAAATGTACATAGGAAATTTTAATACTAAATTTACAAAGTGAAGGTTCTAAGAACCGTAACAATACACACAAACACACAAACCAGAGTGATCAACATACTTGCAAATAAAAAAAAAAAATTGACCAAGTAACAAACACACACACACACACACACAAACAAACACACACAAACAAACACACACAAACAAACAAACACACACAAACAAACACACAAACCAGTGATCAACATACTTGCAAAATTGTTTTGTTTTTTTTCCCAAGTAACAAACAGACAAACAAACGGACTCAAATGCAATACCCTCTCCTCAGTAAAAATATTAACCTTAAATAAAAAAAAATTTTTTTACCAAGTCATGAAAAATCCCTCAGAGCGACACTTGGCAAAACAAAACAAAATAGAATGGCACTCAGTGGAGCATCCTTTTGACCTCAAAAATAATTTGTGGTTGAATTCAGTGACCTCATATGCAAATCATTTTCAAAGTTTAAGTTAATCGGATGAAAATTGAAAATTTTAGAAATTTGGCCTATGTTGACCTTTTGGCCTATGTTGACCTAAAAAATAGTTGGTGGTTGGTTTCAGTAAGCTGATATGCAAATCCGATTCAAATTTCAAGTCAATCGGATTAAAATTGAGGATTTTAGAAATTTGAAAAGAAGTGGTTGACCTTTGGCCTATGTTGACATTTTGGCCTATGTTGACCTCAAAAATAGTTGGTGGTTGGTTTCAGTAAGCTGTAATGTAAATCCTATTCAGATTTCAAGTCAATCAGATGAAAATTGAGGATTTTAGAAATTCAATGTTTTTTATTTTTGTTTGGTCAATACTGGCCTATTTATATATATATAAAAAAAAAACAATTTTTTGCCAAGTAACACGCACACAAACCGGAGTGATCAACGTACTTGCAAAATTGTTTTTTTTTTCCTAAGTAACAAACCGACGAAGAAACGGTCTCAAATGCAATACCGTCTCCTCTGACGAGGGTAAAAATATGAACCTTTTCCTGGATAAACCTGAATGAAGTCCATTCAGTGGCCAAAACGTCACCCCGAACGGAGCCTTGGCTCACTGAAAGATTCACTTTAGTTAGTGGTGTATTCATTTGTTGGAACTTTATTTTGGACATACGTGTGACTGGTCAACTCATGGCAATTAAGACTTACTCTTACTTTCACCTATCAATTGCTAATTTGCATACAAGTCACGCTACCATTGAGTTGGATGTTTTACGCCACAATTATTCATTATTTTTGACAGAACAGGCAACTTATGATATCTTGCCATGCCATGATATCTTGAATAAACCATAAAATTTCACCATGTTACACCTGGACTTTATGAATATATATTTGCTGGGCACTCCAAAAGTTCTCGTAACGAGATACTCACAATAGGCCAGGAAATGCCAGTTTTCTTTTTTAACATGTAAGTATATTTTGTAATCGGGATGAAAAAATGTTTCCTTACTAATATGTATATATATATATATATATATATATATATATATATATATATATAGTTACAGACGCGGTTTTGGATGTTAGTTTACCGAGCGGTTTGGTATGACCGCGTCTGCACAGTTTACCCGATTCCACTCGAACGTTGGCCAAATCGCGCTATGCTAAATCAATTAAGGAAAGGACACAACGGCTGGGTTAGATGCCACGACACCAGGGGTACAGTTCTCAAGACCTCCGGAGGAGGTTATAATATTTGTATGCAGAACGTTTAGATTACACTGACAAGAGGTACAGCATAGGAAGGTGGGCACTTAAACACGGTCTTATATTAGCCCCGACAGACCACAGATAAACGGGACAAGACTGACTCACACAGGGATTGATGGCAAGGAAGGGCAGGTAGTCGATGGATAGCACAAGGTGCACCTTGGCTCAGGGACAGGATAAAGCGCGGTCCAAAAGATGCAGGGAGGTCTCTCAGCGCTCGGAGGTGGCGACTTCTCTCTCCAAGCTGGGGGCGCATCTGACATCACCTCCGGTAAGTGGCTGCCTATATCCAGCGGGGAGTGACACGCCCTCGGCTCGTTAGCTCCGCCCCAGATGGAATCGGTCCGCCGCTTCCATTGGGTGCGGGGGTTACCGGGCTCCGCCCTTGACGAGGAGCTGACAGGGAGCCCCTATTTGGTAACCCCGTCGAGCACATGGGCAATGGCGGCTAACCAAGCCGGAGTGAGGACGCACACTCCCCGCGCGCTGTTGTTGTAGTTGTTGTTGTTGTTGTAGTTTCATGAGGAAGATGGGAGGAGGTATGGGGAGGTCCTAAACTCACTACTGGTGCCATACAATCACATTCTGGTGCAACGAAGAGTCAGAATTAATGGAAACGAGTCCTTAACTGACATAGACTAAGAATAACTAGCAAGATGTCCTATAGTTGTCTACGTGAGATGCGGTGAACCTGGGCACGACATTTAATGGGGGAAAAAGGGGAAGGTCGGTTCTACAGAGTGTTGTTTACAGACAATGGGACTAGGGAATGGGGGATTGGGGATAGTTGGGGAGTATTGGGGAAATAGGGGAATATTTACAAGCGGATATGGATGGAGGCCAAATCCCATATCCGCAACAATATATATATATATATATATACAAATATATATATACAAATATATATATATATACAGTGGTACCTCGGCTTACGAGTGCCCCAACGTACGAGTTTTTCGGGATACGAGCCGTCGCTCGGGCGGTTTGTTGCTTTGGGATACGAGCCGAGATCCGATGTACGAGCTCAAAAAATTTATTTTTTTGAATTTTCCGGTTGTGGCTTCCGGTTCCGGTCACGTGGTTATCTTGCCGTGAAAGCATCTCTGCTTGGATATAAAACACGCAATCGTCGAAATACATTAGCGAGGAATCTCCTTGCTCCAGCCGGTGACGTCATCGGCGGGGATCCCCGCCTCCAGAGTGGCTGGTCACGTGACCGCCAAAGCGTGTCGCGCGTGCGGGTATAATGAGCTACACCTGTGGATCACGTGACCACGGAAGCACGCCTCGCTTGAGAGGCATGGCTTTCGGTTTGCGTTTTGCTTTATAAGGCGCGATAAATGGGCTTTTGAGTGTTAGCGGTTCATGGCGTTGACGGTTCATGACGGTTCATGGCGTTGACGGTCAAAAACCCATTACATCAATTTTACCAGGCACTGTACAGTAAGTACAGTGGACACCAAATGCACGGTGGAAGGCTAGAAGTAGAAGATCGTCCAAGACAAGTGAGAATAAGCCATACTTTGGAGATGACGTCATTCGCTGGTCCGATAACCAAAGATGTGGTATAAAAAACCAGGTGAGCTAACAATGCAGCAATGAAGGAATTCGGCCAAGGCACCGGCACACAACGACCTACCTACATCGAAAGACTCAATGCCAATGGTGACAGAAGCCAAGACGGCCGGCTTAAACACCGCCGAAAGACCACGGTGTACCAACTTACGATGCAGAACATCTTGCACTTAATATGATGACAACAGGTGCCATCCTCTGACGTACCATTACAGGTACAGGTACAGTACACGTGAGCACAGAGCAAAAGTTCACTGAAACCGAGATTAAGAAAAAAGAAAAAACACCTCGTGGTCCGTGCTCGATATCCGAGTTTCAATCTTTTCAAACACATGATGCTCTCGGTCACGGTATCTCCTGCGAGCTGCTTCTCCTTCAACCACACAAACAACAACTTCTCCATATCTTCATGGATAGAGGTCCAGTTTATTTCTTTACATTCTCTTGTATTATGTACAGTATATACGAGGTCGTGCTTGTTTATACATTATTTGTTATTTATAAAGTACATTTTTGTTATTTAAAAGCACCTAACAAAAAAAATTGGTGTTTTTTTTTTGAGGCTGGAACGGATTAATAGCATTTCAATGCATTTGAATGGGAAAATTTGCTTTGACTTACGAGCGATTTGGCTTACGAGCTCCGTCACGGAACGGATTAAACTCGTAAGCCGAGGTACCACTGTATATATATATATATATATATATATATATATATATATATATATTGTTACGGCCCGCGGATAAGGATGTTGGTTTGCCGAGCGGATGGCACCGTGGCCTAACAGTTACCCCGATTAACCCCATCCCCGAACGTTGGCCGGATCGCGCCACAGCTATTCAATATGGAAACAACAAAAGCGACACGGATGTGAAGAAGAAGAAGAAGAAGAAGACGAAAGAAAGGTTGAAAATACTACTAAATTTATTCCTACTATATACAGGCTCAAAAAAACCAAGGAGAAGGAAAGATAATAAAATAATATACAAAAGAATTAGAGACACAGTGCAAATTCCTTATACAAGCTTAATTAAATCCCCAGGGACAAAACAAACAGAACAAACTCACGTACACAAAAGGATGGAAAGGCAGGAGGTGGATGCCTGGAGGGAGAGGAAGGTCCAAGGGGTCCTGCAGCACGATCGGCGCGTTTAGCAGCCGCCGTTCCTTCGCGGCCCTGCTCAAAACCGCCGTCCAGGCCCCAAACGGCTGTTGTTGCTGCTGTGGCCGCCGCTGCTGCTGCTGTTGTCTGCTGCTGCTGCGGTGGACGTCGCGTGCTTTGCCAGGACTACAACAGGCTTCTTGCTGTTAACTACTGCTCAGTCCAACTTTGGCGAGCAAGGTGACGAATAGCAGGCGTTGTGCTTCCCTGGATGCTGATCTCTCTCTCTTGGTCCAACAACTCTTTCTCTTTCTTGGTCCAACCACTCCTCACCATCGACAACCCAACGCAACCACTTTGCTTCTTGCGCGCGCGCTTTTATAGCGCCTCCGGCGATCAAGCCGCCGGCCTTCAGGACACGCCCCTCGGTGTGCTCACCTCGGCCCTGGTTGGTCGCGCGACCCTCTGGCTCCACCCTTGATGACGACGGGCGGGCACGCCCTTCTTCCCCGAACCGAGCACATGTTCAATGGTGGTTTTGGAGGGGATGTAATTGGCAATCAAGGCTTGGCAATGATGAAAGGGGAATGTGAAAGGAAGGGGATCTACTCTTATTTAATGCAGTGCAATGGAGTGTCATCTTAATGGAAGACAAGGCCTTACCCTAATACACATAATAAAGATATAACTATCAACCAGGGGGAAATCTATGATTGGCTGACGTGTATGCTTTATGGACTAATTATGGGACGCCCTTTGACCTTTATACATAACTGGAGGCAGGAGGGTCCAGACTAAAGCAATAATTCACAACAAATAATTCACAACAATTTACTACACAATACAACACAATAAAAAAAACACAATCCTCATATCCGCAACACTGCACCCTCCTCCTCTTAGGCACGTCCCGGGCCTATAACTTTAACTTAGTGTGACACGTAGGTGTAGTTCCCTCTACTTTTAACCTGACCCTGAGGGCGACAGTTTTAAAACATAAATAAATATGTCTCGCTGCTCCATTGCACCCTACCTAACAGACTTACGCCCACAGCTAACCGAATTGCAGAATGGTCTTCAAACTCTACACTGACGGTGGGGAGCATTATTTACAATGGCGCTACTTTATTTACAAAACGCAACCCAGGACCTGTGATTGTTCTTTCTGGGGGGGAGACAGTCTGCTCTGCATCAATGCACCATGAAAGCACCCATAAACGCACCAAAACACCCTCAAGCACCAATCGGTACACAGTCATCATTGTTCAAGAAAATAAAAACAACAACCCCTAACCCTGCAGGTGGTCTCTTGCTCTTCGGTTCCCTCTGCTGGCTATTACTATCTTCCTGGTGTTGTCATCTTCCTTTGCTGGCGGCCTATTTGCAATAAAAAATGCACCCAATGTGTCCATGTCTATTTATTTTATTTATGGCCCACAGGGCCGACTAGTGTGGTTCACCTGTGGGGCATCGGTGCCCTGTGGCCAAGGTCCGCCAGCAAGATCTTGGGCCTTCATGGCCGGTTCCAGCAGAGGGGCCATGCCCCAACCCATGGGGACCATAAGTGGTGCTCGGCCACAGACATGTGGTCCATAATGTGGTGCATCGATGCAGACAGCTGGTTCTGGGAGTTCCGGGTGCACAATGGCGGGCTCACGCACTCTCCCCTCGGCGCCCAGTGGCGCACAGGTCCTCATGTGGGAGACAAGGGGGGGAAAGACAGATGAGCGAGGGGTAAGGTCACAAGGGTACACATCAATCAAGGCAATGCAAGGCGAAGTGCGTACGGAGAGCGAAGTGAGAAAGCTCGTCCCTACCGTACGGCACCCCCCCTGTCACCTACTCTACCCTTGCCCTTACCCCATATTTACAAACTCTACACATTTACAAATTCGTCACTACTGTCACGTCTCCCCCATATTTCCCCTATACCAAATTCGTCACCACAATCCCTCTAACCAAAATTTGCCATCACCCAATTCGTCATCAATCCTCATAAGGAGGGAGAGATGGAACAACAGCACAATGTCACACCCACGTCATGATGCGTCTCACATTCCAAACACTTGCATCACTCAAAATAATAAAACAACCTGGCATGGTGTGGAGTACCATCGTTACCTCAGGTGAGTGGATATAGATGGTGCGAGGAGATCTTCATCCTAACTACTTTCTAAATGACTTTAATACACTTTACACTACCCGGGGTCTTTCCCTGCCAATCCATTGGCCATCTTACACTATGGGTTCTAAAAACCAATTCCCATTGACCAAACTGTGGTGCTTCTCAATTTGGGGTCTCACTCCCCCGATTCAACTCCCTGTGCCCTTGCACAATTTAAGGACTGGGGCATGTAGCTCTCCCAGCAGGTCTACCCACCTGCACACCTCCACCACTGCAGTTGCCACCCGAGCTTACCTAGCTCCTCACCCTAACCTATCTAATTGGGGAAGGTTCCTCCTGGCTCTGTCACCCCTCGGTGCCCTCTGGCACTGGACTACCCAGGTCCGTCCTCCGGATCCTCAGGCCCCATCCACAACAACTCTACCGGCTCCCAGAGCCCACCTGCGGCCTCACCTGGCCGACATCCTCACAGTGGTGGAGTGCCAAAACCAACTACACACACTAACAGGCTACACGCCCAGCCATTTCCACAACACTAATGCACCCATCCAAATACCATTCTTTCACCCACACCACAGATGCCAATATCCAACCACAATGTACCTATACCCTCTACCTAACACTTACACTACCCTCCCCGGGTATTCGTGATGGGGGTCCTTCCTTCCCCCATTCACACCTTCGCACCATCCACTCCACTCCATTGTTTCCACCACACTCACTCCATGACCATCCATTCCAATACTCCATATATTCCACACTCCATGTATTCCACACAACCATTCTCCATACACCTGTTGTTGCATACCTGTGCAATCACACCTGGTGCCACCTGCACCCTCCTTCCTCCCTGGACCATTTGGTCAACACAATACACATCACTATCACTCACTCATACACTGCTCCATACACCTGTTCAGTTGCACACCTGTGCAATCACACCTGTTCACCATACACACGGCATCATCTAATCTATCTGTTGCCCTGCTAACTTAGTGCTCCCCGTCTTCCCTTTAAACTAAGCACATACCACGTCATTATCATCCACTGTAATCTTCCTGCGTCCCCACGACAGGTATCATTGTCACTAACTAATCTTAACGTTACCTAAGGTCATCTTCTCTAGATCCCTATCATTATATCCTAACCCTCCCGGGCTAGTTTTCACTGCCATAAACCCCATAACTAGTGCTCCTTTGCCCCCGTATGTGAGAGATGGCAGAGTTGCCATCCCATCACATCGGGTATCTCTCACTACCAATTTGGCACCTCAAATTTCAACCAATCAAAAATTTGCCAATCACTACCCATCATCTGCCAATCATCACTCTGCCAATCCTTTGCCAATCATCAAATTTTGTTTTCCTAATTTCGGGTCCAAAACACTATCCTCATCATCACAGTCTACTCACTAGTGCTTCTCGGTGCGCCAATTCACTTCTAAAGCTCGGCTTCGTAAAGCCGAGCAATGAATGCGGGTTGTTTGGTGCCGGCGGCTGGATACGTCCGGCACTCGGTGCAGGGAAGGAGGTTTACCCGGGCCGAGATCCCACGCACCACCTCGGCACAGAGCCGTCCAATGGCCCGATCTCGACCTGCCGGAACGCCTCAACAAAAAGGGGTCGCCATGACGACCCTTCCTATCGGGCTGCCCGCTCCGCCTAGTGGAGCACGGACGCGGCAGTTCAAAGCGAGGCCCAGCGTGGATCGCGTATGGCAGTTCTTTCGAAACCGCCGTGGTTCGGCTCCCCGCTGGTCCTCGCGGCACGCGAAGCTGCCCGGCGCGCACCGAAGGCCCGATTCGGCTATACGTCGCTCTAACCACTAACCCGGTTACCGTCGATGCTTCACCTGCATGCTCACACGCATACGCTACCCCTTTCACCCTCACCGAGCTCGGTGCTCCAACGCCGCCCGTACACCCCGCGTACTTCGCTATTGCACTCGTTCTTTCGCTCACAGACTTGGTCACACACCTGACCACCGCACACCTTTGCACACACTCGTCGTTCGCACACCTCACCAACACACCTCTTCGCGCCCCCTTCTCGGTCACCTCCTCTGTGACAATCACAGGTGCGCTCTCACTAGCACACCCAACCACGTGCCTCACTACCAACTCAAGTGTGCATTCCCACACACGCTCTACCATTCCAGGTGTGCATCCTTCCATTCCAGGGGTACATCCTCTCTCACCTGCCACAACCAACTCACGCTCCGTGTCACTCTCACTACTCTCACCACCACTCTTGGTCGCGCACTCACCCTTACTCTCGACAGCGTACTCTGTACTCATGCACCCGTCCATTACACACCTTTCTTGCGCATCCTCTTGCGCACACTCTCTCTCGTTACTCCCTCCGTAACACTCACCACAGGTGTGCATTCTTCCTTACTTTTGACAGCGCACTCTTTCCTCATGCACCTGTCTGTTACACACCTTTCTCGCGAATCCTCTTGCGCACACTCTCTCGTTACTCACTCTGTAACACTCACCACAGGTGTACACTCTCTCGTTACATCCTCTGTAACACTCCCCACTACGCGCTTCCATGTGCTCCCTCGCACACGCGCTACGACCGACTCACTCTCGACAGCACCCTCACTCCTCGGCGCGCACTTTTTCCTCACACACCCCAGAGTCGGACATTCTCGCACACCTCCTCTCTCGTACTCCGTACCTATCGCACACTTCACCAACGGCCTCTCACGAACACCCGGATCCAAATCAACCCCCAAGCCGACTGAAGCTCCCCTCACATCATATACATTTCCACGTATATCGCCACTCACCTTGGCACCTCGTCTCCGCACCTCCTTCGCCACCTACAAACTCTTTATTTGGGTAGTGAGCACACCATTATGAGTTGAGCACCGACCTTGCACATATTCCATTACTTCCTCCTTTATCTCCCTCTTAGTTTCCCTCCGTCTCTTCTTAATTTCACTCACCTCGTCTCCCACTTCCTCTAACTTTTGCTTCACCTCTTTTATTTCCCGGTGCGTCTCCTCTATCTCGTCCTCTAAGGCTACCTTGACCGTTTCTATGTGCGTCCTCACCTCCCGGTCCTTCGTCTCCATTACTTCTGTCACCTCTTCCCACTTCTTCGTCAACCTCTCATATACCATCTGACATTCCTTCTTTGTCGCTATTAATTCATTTTTAATGTCTTTTTGTGTCGCTTTTAACCCCCCGATTATTGCAGTGTTCTTTTCCACTTGGTCCACTAGTTCCTTTTGTCCCACTGTCAGCTGTTCTACTCCCTTCGTCAGACCCTCTATGCCCCCCTGTAACCTAGCCGTATTATTCCTCACTTCTTTCTCCATACGCTTCTCACCTCGCTTTACCTCCTCGCGTACCCCCGAGACCTCCTCGCTTACACCTCGTCATATCTCCTCCTTCATCTCCTCCCTCTCTTTTGTAGATGCCACCCTCATCTGTCCCAATTCATCCCTCTGAGCATCCAATTTGGTTTCTACCCCGATTTTCACCTCCTCTATCTGCTCTCCCATTTGTTTAATTTCTCGGGCGGATTGCTCCCCTATTTCCCGCAATTTGTTTTCCATCTTGTTTTCTAACCCCTCTAACCCATTTTTCACCCCCTCTATCTGATTCTCCTGGGCAGCCATTCTATTTTCCACCCCCGTTAACCCATGTTTCACCCTTTCTATCCCATTGTCTAACCCCTCAAGTTTCTTGTCTAACCCCTCAAATTTCTTGTCTAACCCCTCAAATTTCTTGTCTATCTTCCCAATTTGGGCACTGGTACCCCTCGCTTTGTCCCTCATTCTGATTTCCATCCCTTCCATTTGGTTTCTCATCCCCCTGTTCTCTTCCCTCTCCTCATCCGCCTTGACCATGAAGGCCTGCATCTGCTGCATGAATAGGCCCCAGTTCATTGGTGCTGCGGCCGCTGCTACGGTCACGGGCGCGGCAAAATTTGGTGCCGCTACAATCACGTGCGCGAGAGCGCCATTTTGCGCGCCTGAAACCTCCTCAACAACATTGCCATTTTTCTCCTCCTCCCTTTCCTCCACATACATTTCCCCGAGGTCCTGGGTCGATTCTACCCCGTCTATCTCTCCCAACGGCATCCCGTCGCCTTGACCAGCCATGGCGCGATTTCAAAATTCGGGTTTTGTAAAACAAAACAAATTTCAGTAGCTCGTAATTTTGAGCGCGTTAAGCGCGCTTCGGGTCCGTTCCCGCTCCCGACACCAATTGTTACGGCCCGCGGATAAGGATGTTGGTTTGCCGAGCGGATGGCACCGCGGCCTAACAGTTACCCCAATTAACCCGATCCCCGAACGTTGGCCGGATCGCGCCACAGCTATTCAATATGGAAAAGACAAAAGCGACATGGATGTGAAGAAGAAGAAGAAGACAGAAAGGTTGAAAATACTACTAAATTTATTCCTACTATATACAGGCTCAAAAAAACCAAGGAGAAGGAAAGATAATAAAATAATATACAGAAGAATTAGAGACACAGTGCAAATTCCTTATACAAGCTTAATTAAATCCCCAGGGACAAAACAAACAGAACAAACTCACGTACACAAAAGGATGGAAAGGCAGGAGGTGGATGGCTGGAGGGAGAGGAAGGTCCAAGGGGTCCTGCAGCATGATCGGCGCGTTTAGCAGCCGCCGTTCCTTCGCGGCCCTGCTCAAAACCGCCGTCCAGGCCCCAAACGGCTGTTGTTGCTGCTGTGGCCGCTGCTGCTGCTGCTGTGGTCTGCTGCTGCTGCGGTGGACATCGCGCGCTTTGCCAGGACTACAACAGGCTTCTTGCTGTTAACTACTGCTCAGTCCAACTTTGGCGAGCAAGGCGACGAATAGCAGGCGTTGTGCTTCCCTGGATGATGATCTCTCTCTCTTGGTCCAACAACTCTTTCTCTTTCTTGGTCCAACCACTCCTCACCATCGACAACCCAACGCAACCACTTTGCTTCTTGCGCGCGCGCTTTTATAACGCCTCCGGCGATCAAGCCGCCGGCCTTCAGGACACGCCCCTCGGTGTGCTCACCTCGGCCCTGGTTGGTCGCGCGACCCTCTGGCTCCGCCCTTGATGACGACGGGCGGGCACGCCCTTCTTCCCCGACCCGAGCACATGTTCAATGGTGGTTTTGGAGGGGATGTAATTGGCAATCGAGGCTTGGCAATGATGAAAGGGGAATGTGAAAGGAAGGGGATCTACTCTTATTTAATGCAGTGCAATGGAGTGTCATCTTAATGGAAGACAAGGCCTTACCCTAATACACATAATAAAGATATAACTATCAACCAGGGGGAAATCTATGATTGGCTGACGTGTATGCTTTATGGACTAATTATGGAATGCCCTTTGACCTTTATACATAACTGGAGGCAGGAGGGTCCAGACTAAAGCAATAATTCACAACAAATAATTCACAACAATTTACTACACAATACAACACAATAAAAAAAACACAATCCTCATATCCGCAACAATATATATATATATATATATATATATTGTTACGGACGCGGCTAGGATATTAATTGGCCGAGCGGATGGCCGCCGCACCCGAACAGTTACCCCGACGAACCCGATTCCTGAACGTTGGCCAAATCGTGCCACAGATATTCAATGAGGGAAAAGACAAAGGCGACACGGATGTGAAGAAGAGGAAGACAGAAGTAGGGAATACGAATATAATTTATTTGCTATTTACAACCAAAAGTAACCAAGGAGAAGGAAGGATAATAAAATAATTTACAGAAGAAATCAAGGAGACACAGTGAAAATTGCTAGCTTATCTAAACAGGCTTAACTTATACCCTGGACAGAACAAACAAAGACGGACTCACACGGGGAATTGCAGAGTGGATTGGCTGGAAGGAGGAATGGGAAGGCCCTGGCCACTGCAGGCGTCGAGGTCCCGCTCCAGGAGTCGACTCGTGTTCTTGGCGGGAAAGCCTTCGTGTGCAGCGGCGCGTATTGTTCACCGTGAGCGGATGGGCACTTCGTGCTGGACTCCGGGCTCTTCAGCTCCACTTTTATTGCCACTTAACGCCACACTCAACTCGTCATCCTCCCACGCCACTCTCTTTCTTCATCAACCCTTCCTCCTTCAACAACAACTGTACTTTTAGCCACCCACTACCAACCAACTCCTCACCACCGACAACCACCCGTTCTGACGCATGTGCACCCGTTTTATAGCGTGCCTGGCGATCAAGACGCCGGCCGCTAGGACACGCCCATCGGTGAGCTCGCCTCGGCCCTGATTGGTCACGAGGCTCACCGACCCCGCCCTTAGAGGAGGCATTGGCTAGGCCACGCCTTGTCCCCGGCGCTGGGCCGACTCCTCCCACCTCCTGCTCCGATGACCTCGTGGCTGATGGAGTCTTGCGGCGATGGAAAACCACTCGCAACGCTGGGATGAAAATGAAAGAGGACCGAGCTTATTTGACTTCGGTGCAATGGAGTATCAATTAATGGATGACATAGCCTTAACCTAATACACAGAATAAGGAAATAACTGTCAACAAGGGGGAAATCTATTATTGGCTAACATGAGTGCTTATGAACTAATTACGGGACGCACTTGGACCTTTATACATAACTGGAGTAAGGAGGGCGATATTTTTACAACAATTTATACAACAACAACAACAAAAAAAAACATTCTCATATCCACAACACTGCACCCTCCTCCTCTTAGGCACGTCCCGGGACTCTTACCTTGACTTTTAGTGTGGCACGTAGGTGTAGTTCCCTCTCCATTTAACCTGACCCTGAGTGTGACAGTTTTAAAACATAGATAAATATGTCCCGCTGCTCCATTGCACCCTGCCTAACAGATTCACGCCCACAGCTAACCGAATTGCGGAATGGTCTTCAAACTATACATTTACGGTGGGGGCGCATTATTTACAATGGCTCTGCTTTTATTTACAATACTAACCCAGGACCTGTGATCGTTCTTTTGGGGGGGGGGGGGAGGGAGACAGTCTGCCCTGCATCGATGCACCATGAAAGCACCCACAATGCACCAATACACCCTCAAGCACCAATCGGTGCACAGTCACCACAGTTCAATAAAAAATAAAACCAACAAACCCTGCTGGTGGTCTCTTGCTCTTCGGCTCCCTCTGCTGGCTATTGCTATCTTCCTGGTGTTGTCATCTTCTTTGCTGGCGGCCTATTTGCAATAGTAAAATGAAACTTACACAGAACGTGTCCATTTTTATTTTATTTATTTATGGCCCACAGGGCCGACTACGTGTGGTTCACCTGTGGGGCATCGGTGCCCTATGACCAAGGTCCGCCAGCAAGATCTCGGGCCTTCATGGCCGGTTCCAGCAGAGGGGCCATGCCCCAACCCATGGGGTCCATAAGTGGTGCTCAGCCACAGACATGTGGTCCATAAGGTGGTGCATCGATGCAGACAGTTGTGGTTGCGAGAGGTTCGGGCGCCCAATGGCGGACTCTCGCACGCTCCCCTCGGCACCCAGTGGCGCACAGTCCTCATGTGGGAGACAAAAGGGGGAAAAGACAGATGAGCGAGGGGTAAGGTCACAAGGGTACACATCAATACAGGCAATGCAAGGCGAGGTGCGTATGGAGACGGAGCGGGGAAAAGCTCGTCCCTACCGTACTTCACCCCCCCTGTCACCTACTCTACCCTTGCCCTTACCCCATATGTACAAAATCTACACATTACAAATTCGTCACGATCGTCACGTCTTCCCCATTTTTCCCCGATACCAAATTCGTCTCCTCAATCCCTCTAACCAAAATTTGCCATCACCCAATTCATCATCAATCCTCATGAGGAGGAAGAGATGGAACACAGCACAATGTCACACCCATGTCATGATGCGTCTCACAATCCAAAACATTTGCACATTAAAATAATAAAACAACCTGGCATGGTGTGGAGTACCATCGTTACCGAGGTGAGTGGATGTAGATGTTGCGAGGAGATCTTAATCCTAACTATCCTCTAAATGACATTAACACACTTTACACTACCCTGGGTCTTTCCCTGCCAAACCATTGGCCATCTTACTCCATGTGGTTTTAAGAACCAAATTCCCATTGGCCAAACTGTGGTGCTTCTCAATTTGGAGTCTCACTCCCCCGATTCATCTCCCGGTGCCCTTGCACAATTTCCGGGCTGAGTCGTGTAGCTCTCCCAGCAGGTCTACCCACCTGCACACCTCCACCACTGTAGTTGACACCCGAGCTTACCTAGCCCCTCACCCTAACCTATCTAACTGGGGAAGGCCCCTCTTGGCTCTGTCACCCCTCGGTGCCCTCTGGCACTGGGCTACCCGGGTCCGTCCTCCGAATCCTCGGGCCCCATCCACAACAACTCTACCGGCTCCCAGAGCCCACCTGCGGCCTCACCTGGCCGACATCCTCACAGTGGTGGAGTGCCCAACCAACTACACACACTAACAGGCTACACGCCCAGCCATTTCCACAACACTAATTCACCCATCACTACACTCCTGTGCAACTACCCGCACCACAGATGCCAATATCCAACCACAATTTACCTGTACCCTCTACCTAACTCTTACACTACCCTCCCCGGGTATTCGTGATGGGGTCCATCCTCCTTTCCCCCATCCACACCTTCGCACCATCCACTCCACTCCACAGTTTCCACCATACTCACTCCACGACCATTCATTCCAATACTCCATTTACTCCAGACCATTTATTCCATACACCTGTTTTTCATACACCTGTCGTTGCACACCTGTGCAATCACACCTGGTGCCACCTGCACCCTCCTTCCTTCCTGGACCATTTGGTCAGCACAACTCACATCACTATCACTCACTCACACACTGCTCCATACACCTGTTCAGTTGCACACCTGTGCAATCTCACTACAACTCACAATCACAATCATTTACTCATACCCTGCTCAATACACTTCCGATCCTCAAACACACGGCATCATCTCATCTAACTACTCCCCTTTGGAACTTGCGCTTCCCAGTCGCCCCTTTAAACTATTGCGCTCCCTCGTCATTATCATCCAAACTAATCTACCTGCGTCCCCACTACAGGTATCATGGTCACTACCTAAACCTTACCGTTACCTATTGTCAATCTCCAGGTCCCTACACACCATATCCTAACCCTCCCGGGCTAGTTTTCACTGCCAAACCCCATAAGACTAGTGCTCCTTTGCCCCCCGGTGTGAGAGATGGCAGAGTTGCCATCCCACCACATCGGGTATCTTCCACTACCAATTTTGCACACCAAATTCCAGCTAATTAAAAATTTGCCAATCACTACCAATCATCTGCCAATCATCACTCTGCCAATCCTTTGCCAATCATCAAATTTTGCTTTTTTTCAATTTTGGGTCCAAAACACTATTCTCATCATCACAGTCTACTCACTCGTGCCTCTCGGTGCGCCAATTCATCTCTAAAGCCCGGCTTCGTAAAGCCGAGCAATGAATGCGGGTTGTTTGGTGCCGGCGGCTGAATCCGTCCGGCACTCGGTGCAGGGAAGTAGGTTTGCCCGGGCCGAGATCCCACGCACCACCTCGGCAAGGAGCCGTCCAATGGCCCGATCTCGACCTGCCAGAACGCTTCAACAAAAAGGGGTCGCCATGACGACCCTTCCTATCGGGCTGCCCGCTCCGCCTAGTGGAGCACGGACGCGGCCGTTCAAAGCGCGGCCCGGCGTGGATCCCGCACGGCGGTTCTTTCGAAACCGCCACAGATCCCCGCGGCACGCATAGCTGCCCGGCGAGCACCGAGGGCCCGATTCGGCTATACGTCGCTCTAACCGCTAACCCGGTTACCGTCGATGCTCCACTTGCATGCTCACACCCCGCAGCCCATTCCTTGCTCATACATCCAGCCGTCTCCATGCTCTTTGTCATTGCACCTTCCCTGACACACCCAGGTACACTCATCCCGCTTACAGACTTGGTCACACACCTGACCACCGCACACCTTTGCACACACTCATCGTTCGCACACCTCACCAACACACCTCTTCGCGCCCCCTCCTCGGTCACCTCCTCTGTGACAACTACAGGTGTGCTCTCACTTGCACACCCAACCATGTGCCTCACTACCAACTCCAGCATGCATTCCCATACGCGCTCTACCATTCCAGGTGTGCATCCTTCCATTCCAGGTGTACATCCTCTCTCACCTGCCACAACCAACTCACGCTCCGTGTCACTCTCACTACTTTCACCACCACACTCGGTCGCGCACTCACCCTTACTCTCGACAGCGCACTCTTTCCTCATGCACCCATCCGTTACACACCTTTCTCGCGCATCCTCTTGCGCACTCTCTCCCGTTACACCCTCCGTAACACTCACCACCGGTGTGCACTCTCTCGTTACATCCTCTGTAACACTCCCCACTACGCGCTTCCATGTGCTCCCTCGCACACGCGCTACGACCAACTCACTCTTCGGCACGCACTTTTTCCTCACACACCCCAGAGTCGGACATTCTCGCACCCCTCCTCCATCGCACTCCGTACCTGTCGCACACTTCACCAACGGCCTCTCACGAACACCCGGATCCAAATCAACCCCCAAGCTGACTGAAGCTTCCCTCACACCATATACATTTCCGCGTATATCGCCACTCACCTTGGTACCTTGTCTCCGTACCTCCTCTGCCACCTGCAAACTCTTTATTTGGTTAGCAAGCACACCATCACGATTTGAGCACCGACCGTGCACATATTCCATGACTTCCTCCTTTATCTCCCTCTTAGTTTCCCTCCGTCTCTTCTTAATTTCACTCACCCCCTCTTCCACCTCCTCTAATTTTTGCTTCACCTCTTTTATTTCCCGGTGCGTCTCCTCAATTTCGTCCTCTAACGCCACCTTGACCGTTTCTATGTGCGTCCTCACCTCTCGGTCCTTTGTCTCCATTGCCTCCGTCACCTCGTCCAACCTCGTTGTCAGTCCCTCACGTACCATCTGACATTCCCTCTTCGTCGCTATCAAGTCATTTTTTAGTTCTTTTTGTGTCGCCTTTAACCCTCCTAGTACCGCAGTGTTCTTTTGTACCTGCTCCACTAACTCCGTCTGTCCCACCGTCAGCTGTTCCACCTCCTGCGTCAGGTCCTCTATGCCCCCTTGTAACTTTGCTGTATTATTCCTAATCTCTTTCTCCATATGCTTCTCACCTCGCTTTACCTCCTCGCGTACCCCCGAGACCTCCTCGCTTACACCTCGTCTTATTTCCTCCTTCATTTCACCCATCTCTTTGGTAGATGCTACCCTCATCTGTCCCAATTCATCCCTCTGAGCATCCAATTTACTTTCTAACCCGATTTTGACCTCCTCTATCTGGTTCCCCATCTGTTCGATTTCCCGGGCGGATTGCTCCCCTATTTCCCGCAGTTTGTCATCCATTGTATTTTCCAACCCCATTAACCCATTCTTCACCTCTTTTATCCCGTTGTCGAACCCTTCAAATTTATTGTCTAACCCCTCAAATTTATTGTCTAACCCCGCAAATTTATTGTCTAACTTCCCAAATTTCTTGTCTAACCCCTCAAAATTATTGTCTAACTTCCCAAATTTCTTGTCTAACCCCTCAAAATTATTGTCTAACTTCCCAAATTTCTTGTCTAACCCCTCACCAGTACCCCTCGCTTCATCCCTCATTACCCCCAATTGCTCACTCTGAGCCCTCATTTGCTCACTCTGAGCATCCATCCGGTTCCCCATTTGTCCCATTCGCTCACCCTGAGCATCCATTTTTGCTTCTAGCCCCATATTTGCCATTAGTATGGCTGCATTAATCTGCGCCATGAGGTCCCGCACATCAATTCCCGCTATTTGCGCAGCGGGCGCGGCTACCCCGCGCTCGTGCGAGCTGCCACTTTGTGCGTCTGATACCACGTGCGCGAGAGCGCCATTTTGTGCGTCTGATACTCCCTCAACCGCCTCCTCATTGCTCCCCTCCATTTGATCCTGGGTTACTCCTAACCCCTCCTCTAGCTCACCCACCGGCATCCGATCGCCTTGACCAGCCATGGCGCGATTTCAAAATTCGGGTTTTCCTTTACAACAACACAAATTTCCAGCACTTTGTAATTTTGAGCGCGTTAAGCGCGCTTCGGGCCTCGTATCCCACTCCTGACACCAATTGTTGCGGACGCGGTTAAGATGTTATTTTGACCGAGCGGTGGTGTATTACCGCGACCGAACAGTTATTCCCCGACTCTAACACCCGATTTACCCCAAACTTTGGCTGGATCGCGCCACCGCTATTCAATCGGGAAACCTCTAAAGCGACCGAATACAAAGAGGAAAAAGGAATAAGATGAGAAGACGTGCAGAAGAGTAATTGGATTTATTATACACACAAGCAAAAAGAAAGCAGTCACGTTTATTTACAGACGAGATTAGATACACAGTGCAACGCTAGCTTACCTACAGTCTTAATTAACCCAGGGACAGAACAAACAAAAGACAGACTCACGCGGGGAATGCTGACAGGAATCGCAGGAGGTGGATCGCTGGAGGTGAACGCTTGGTGGAGCCAATGCGGAGCTTGGTGGAGCGTTGGTGGAGCTGAACGCTTGGTGGAGCCAACGCGGAGCTTGGTGGAGGCGAACGCTTGGTGGAGCCAACGCGGAGCTTGGTGGAGCCTTGGTGGAGGTGAACGCTTGGTGGAGCCAACGCGGAGCTTGGTGGAGCCAACGCGGCTGGTGGGGAGTTGGTGTGACGGGTTCTCTCTCCTTCCCTCACAAGCTTCAGGACTCTTTCTCTCTCTTTCTTAGTCCCACCCAGTCCAACAACTTCCTCTCTTGCTTAGTCCAACTCAAGGCCTTCCTGTCTTCTGATCTCCTCCCTCCTCGACTCTACTCAAAGCGCATCTCCTCGGGAAACGCCCTGCCCTGGGTTATATAGGCCCCGCCCCTCAACCTTTGCGAACCTCCCCGATCGCTCTTCCTCCGCCCTCTCTAGCCAAACCCCTGGCTCATGGTTGGTCGAGTGGGGCTGGCTCACTCCTCCCCTCTATGACGAGGTGGAGACACGCCTTTCTTCTCCGACCCTGCCTCGTGGTCAATGGCGGTAATTGGAGCGGAGGTAGTTTCTAATCGACGAAAAGGGGGAATGGAGGTTTTGGGAATGGGAATGAAAGTTTTGGGAGTGGGAATGAAGTTTTTGGGAGTGGGAATGAAGGGAATCTATCTCTTTCACTGGTGCAATGGAGTATTTCAATTAATGGGAGACACAGCCTTACCCTAAAACACAGAATAAGATATAACTATCGAACAGGGGTATTCTATGATTAGCTGACGTGTATGCTTGTGGACTAATTATGGGACGCCCTTTTGACCTTTACACAGCTCCGGAGGCAGGAGGCGCAGACTCAAGCAATATTCATTACCAATTTACCACAATACAACACAATCAAAAAAAATACAGTCCTCATATCCGCAACAATATATACAGAGTTTGTTTAAAGCGAGTGAACTCTTTTTCAACTATGGAATTCAACAATACAGTACTTCAAAAATGTACATAATAATGTAAACTAACTATGGAATACTATATTTATTGATAACGTTTCGTTTTTAATCTATTTATACTCTGTAAAGCAAACAGTTTTCGATACATTCAAGTTTTAAAATGAACAAGCATTCTGAGTATTGCGCTGCAATACATGTCCCCTACCAAAGTTCAAAGTGCCATAACTTTGTCAAAAATGATCAAATATGCAAATTATGCATGGTTGATGCTGGTTTTCAAACTTGATCTGAGGTATGCTGAGACACATGTGTGTCACGCCTCGCCTCGTTGATAAGCTCGCAAGGTCGCTCCATGGAGCGGCCTGCACGTATTGCACTGTGTGAATTATATAATTACCAACTCACGGTCTGAGGTACTGGCGATTCAAAAGATATCCTCTTTTTTTTTCTTTTTTTTTTCGTTTAATTAACGATATCTGCAAAACCACGTGCCCCATCGCAAATTCCAAAATGACATTTTAGTAGACTGACATGCTGAACAGATCTATGAAGTTTTCCCTCGAATGGATCAAAAATGAGGGAGTAGCTCGGTTTTAAAGGTTCATGCTTAAAAACGTGATAACTCTGAAACCATGTGACGCATGACGTCATGCTCGCTGACGTTTTTGTTCGTCATGGGTATGCGATTCTGCCTGCAAAGTTTGGCCTCGATCTGTTCAGCCATTGCCGAGAAAAAGAGGTTTTCGTGTTTTCATGAAAAACAATATGGCGGCCGAACCACGTGACCTGTGAGGTCATAATTACCATTAAAGTATTCTGCAGACCGAGTCCCCCCTACGGTGAAAATTTTATCTCAATCGGTCCTATTATTGCAGAGAAAATGGTTTTTAAAGGAAATGAAAACTTAAAATGGCACTGAGTTAAGGATCATCAGAATTATCAAAATTCCCAAAGTTCAAAGTGCCATAACTTTGTCAAAAATGATCGTAACGTCGTGAAGTTCGAACCTGATCTGTAACTTATCATGTGGAAACCATGTACCAAGTTTGAAATCATTAGCATTAAGCGTTTAGAAAATAAGTCCGGAAAACTGTTCTTTGTGCGACGGACTGACAGACTGACGGACTGACGGACTGACAGATGGAGGGACGGCGTGCCCTCGGGTGTCCCCTCGGGTGTAAACCGGTAGGGGACTAATAAGAGTCAAGGCTCCATTGGCCTATGATAGGTCTCTGATGTGCATTTTAAGACTGAATCAACATGTCTTCGATCATGTTACTTTTTGAAGAAACAAAGGTACATTGTGATTACAACTCAAGCAAAGGAAACCAGGTAATGCCTGTTTCGTTCGGAGCGATTATACACAGCTCAAAGAAGATGAGTTTCATAGCTATAGGAAATAAAATCGTGAAATCTTTAATAAGAATTATTTTGTTTTTGCACGAGTTTTCAAGGCTGAATCGTGTTCACATCCAGGATTAATAGCCAGCGAAGCCGGTGTTGTGAATGAACGCGTATTATGTTGAAAAGCCAGATTTTGCTGGATCCTTTGAGAATTTCGAAGCTTTGACACACCAAATCGCTCCATGGAGGCCGCCATCTTGCGGATGCAGAAGTATACATGCATAAACAATTGCGAAAAAGTTCAATAGAGGCTTTGGCTTCGCCGGCTCATTGCGGCTTTGCAGTAGGGTCAAATTAAAGAAACTCCATTTCACGTGTGCATGGACATGCAATTCACAGATGTGAAATAAATAAATAAATAAACACAGACGGGAAATAATCTGGTGTGGTAATTATGATGATAATCGCTGCTGAAATGGCCGCTGCCATTCGTCGTGATCTCGTGCTGTCACGTGTTGCACACGTTGTTTTGTCAGGTTCTTTGTGCAAATTGCTCTTGACGTCAGAATATGCTCCATATGCGTTGCGTGCATCCGAGCTGTCTTTTGCTCAAGGTTATGTAATGTGGGGCATGTGGGTGGTCATTCCTGCTTCTTTATGTCAGCGCTATCTCAATGAGTTGCATGCGGGTCATTTGTAACTGTCATTTTCAAAATGAATAAAATAATGTGGGAACAGAACGAGACACCAATGAACGTCGTGATCCTCTCCCACTCCCCCATGTGTGTGTGACCCACTCCCGTGTGTGTGTGTGTGTGTGTGTGTCACCCACTCCCGTGTGTATGTGTGTGTGTGTCACCCACTCCCCCATGTGTGTGTGATGCACTCCCCCGTGTGTGTGTAACCTTACTCCCCCATGTGTGTGTGTGACCCACACCCCCATGTGTGTGTGTGTGTGTGTGTGTGTGTGTGCCCCCCGCCCCCCCCCCCCCGTGTGTGTGATCCACTCCCCGGTGTGTGTGACCCACTCCCCCGTGTGTGTGTGATCCACTCACCCGTGTGTGTGTGACCCACTCCCCCGTGTGTGTGTGTGTGTGTGTGTGTGTGTGTGTGTGAGACCCACTCCCCCCCGTGTGTGTGTGTGTGTGTGTGTGTGAGACCCACTCCCCCCCCCCCCCCCCGTGTGTGTGTGTGTGTGTGAGACCCACTCCCACGTGTGTGTGTGTGTGTGTGTGTGTGTGTGCGTGTGTGTGTGTGACCCACTCCCGTGTGTGTGTGTGACCCACTCCCCCATGTGTGTGTGTGTGACCCACTCCCGTGTGTGTGTGTGTGTGTGACCCACTCCCGTGTGTGTGTGTGTGTGTGACCCACTCCCCCGTGTGTGTGTGTGTGTGTGTGACCCACTCCCCCGTGTGTGTGTGTGTGTGTGTGTGTGTGTGTGTGTGTGTGTGTGACCCACTCCCCCATGTGTGTGTGTGTGTGTGTGTGTGTGTGTGTGTGTGTGACCCACTCCCGTGTGTGTGTGTGTGTTTTGTGTGCCACTCCCCCATGTGTGACCCACTCCCTCATATGTGACCCACTTCCATGTGTGTGACCCACTCCCCTGTGTGTGACCCACTCCACTGTGTGTGACACTCCCCTGTGTGTGACACACTCCCTGTGTGTGACACACTCCCCTATGTGTGACCCACTCCCATGTGCAGTGTGCGTGATGTGGGAGGGATGGGGGTGGGGAGGGAGAGGATTAGAGCTCTTGAAGTCACATTTTACATGAGATGTATTTACACATTTCAAACTGTATTTCCCATGTGCACGCACATGCATTCACATGTTATCAGAAGTAAATATATTGTGTCGATTACATCATTTGTGGATCTGATATATTGCCAGTAACCATTTTGTAAAACTGAATGTGCAGCATCTAAATAAAGATGTCCAAATGTCACACACGTCCATGCCCTTGGGATTCCCATGGGTGACCCCACTAGTCTTATTACCCTGTGCTCGCGAAGGGAAAAGCAGGGTTAAGCATTCAGGTACTTACGTGTCTGCATTTCAGTAAAGTAAAGTGTGCCGTGTCTGCATTTTAAAAATTCATTTTCTCGGCAACTGTTGATCCAATTGACATGAAATTTTGACCATCGGAGGGCCTCCTCCTGCAGAATATTTTAGTGAATATTATGACGTCATAGGTCACGTGGTACAGGCGCCATCTTGGAAAAACGTTACACCTCTATATCTCCTAAACCGCTCAATGGTAAATATTGGAAACATGGCTCATTGTCAAGTACTCACCATGTGGAATAAGATATGTTGATGATGATATCATCGGTGCCTTAAATATGACGTCATAATTCGACAAGTACAACACTTGATCTGATGAGTATGAAAAAAATAAAATTCCTCTGCAACTGTTAGTCCGATTGGCACGAAATTTTTAGAATATGAGCGGCCTCTGTTGAATCTTATTATAATTCACCAAATGTCCGTCCGTCTGTCTGTCTGTCTGTCCGTTCGAAGGTACCGCAAAAACCGCTGAACCGATCGCAACGATATTTTGGGTGGGTAATCCTGGGATCTCCAGGAGTAAAATAGGCTATTTAGTTTTTCCAATTTCAGCTTTGGTCTCCAGCATTCTCAGGTTTGGACTCCCGCATAACATTTGCGTTCGCATAACGTTCATTGTGACGATGTTGTTTCCCCGGGTGCCGCACAAACGGCTGCACCGATCGCTGCCTGGCTACACCGATCAGACTCGGTGACCTCGGACAAAGACCTTTTATAAGGACACGGGTTGAATCCCTGCTTGAGATCATTCTAACCCCCTCCCGCCATCACGGCCGTCTCTCCAACTCACAATCCCACGAGATATGTGGAAAGGACGACCCAAAACCAATATAAACATCATTAAACATCATTCGTTAAACGAACATGAAACTAACAACTAACCCTAACAACGTACAGTTGATATCACAATTTGAAACACGATGGAATAATATTTACCGATATGAACAGTGATGTGGCTTTTATTGAAATTCTACAAATACTGTTTAGATGTGATTTGATGATTTGCGTGTGATATGATTTAACGGATGTTTATATGAATCGTTTGAAATAAAAAAAAGCCTTCAATTTCTGATATTTTGCCTTTTCATTTGGGCCTCCCAATTGAAGCCCCGCCCATAGGGCGGGTACCGTTGCTAGTTTTTTAAATGATAATTATGACATAATATATCACATGGTACAGGCGCCATCCTGGAAAATCAAAAAAAGGTTGCACCTCTATATCTCCGAAACCGCTCCATGGGGAAAAAACTGAAACATTGCTCATTGTCAAGTACTCCGCTTGGGGAATAAGATATGTTAATCATGATGCCATCGGTACTTTAATTATGACGTCATAATTCGACTAGTACAATGCTTGATTCGATCAGTATGAATTTTTTTTCTCTGCAATTCTTGGTCCGATTGACACGAAATTTTCACCATAGGAGCGCCGCCTCCTGAAGAATATTTCAATGATTATTATGACGTCATAGGTCATGTGGTACAGGCGCCATCTTGGTAAAACTTGGCACCTCTATAGCTCTGAAACCACTCCATGGTAAAAATTGAGACCTGGCTCATTGTCACCTACTCCCCATGGGGAACAAGATATGTTAATGATGATTTCATCGGTGCCTTCGTTATGACGTCATAATTTGACAAATACAACACTTATCCATGTGATCATTATTTAAAAAATTTCAGTAACTGTTGGTCTGATGGACACAAAATTTTCACCATAGGAGCGCCTCCTCCTTTGGAATATTTTAATGATAATCATGACGTCATAGGTCATGTGTTACAAATGCCATCTTGGAAAAACCGAAAAACGTTGCACCTCTATATCTCCAAAACCGCTCTATGGAAAAAATTGAAACGTTGCTCATTGTAAATAACTCCATATGTGGAATAGGTGTTGTTAACGATGACGTCATTGGTGCCATAATTATGACGTCATAATTTTACAGGGACAATGCTTAGTCTGATCAGTTTGAAATGTATTGAGCATGATCTATGCAACAATTATTTAGAGAATATAAATTTATGATGTCATCGCTCAAGTGGTTTGGCAGCCATATCGGATCAAAAAAACAAAGAAACGTTCAAAAACAGAAGAGTTGGCTCACACCAAGTTGACTGTGCAGGGTAAGTATTCTATGAATACCATCTAGTTATAATAGAGCAAACGTATATGGTTATGTTTGTTTATATGCGACCAAAACGTCTTCCCCGAAGATCCAAAAGACCCCAAAGACCCAAATGGCCCCGAAGACCCAAAACACCATGAAGACCCAAAAGACCCTGAAAAACCCAAAATACCCCGAAGACCCAAAAGATTCTTGAAGACTGAGATGAATCAAAAGACCCTTAAGACCTAAAAGCCCCTGAAGACCCAAAAGACCCTGAAGACCCCAAAGACCCTGAAGACCCCAAAGACCCAAAACACCACGAAGACCCAAAATACCCCAAAGACCCAAAACACCCAAAGACCCAAACACCCCGAAGACCCAAAACACCATGAAGACCCAAAACACCCCAAAGACCCAAAACCACCCCGAAGACCCAAAACACCCAGAGAACCCAAAACACCCAGAGAACCCAAAACACCCGAAGAACCAAAACACCCCGAAGAACCAAAACACCCGAAAACCAAAACACCCCCAAAGACCAAAACACCCCAAAGACCCAAAACACCCCAAAGACCCAAATCACCCCAAAGACCCAAAACACCCCAAAGACTCAAAACACCCCAAAGACCCAAAACACCCCAAAGATCCAAAACACCCCAAAGACCCAAAATACCCGAAAAGGCCCAGAGGATCCAAAGGAAACTGAAGACCTAAATGGCGCCGAAGACCTAGAAGACCCAAAAACCCCAAAGACCCAAAAGACCTCTATGCTTCAAAATACCTCGAAGACCCTGAAGACCCCAAAAAGATCCAAATACCCTTAAAGACCCAGATGAACCAAAAGAGCCTTGAGACCCAAAATCCCCTGAAGACCCCCTCATAATCTTGATGCGCAAGATTGGAGGTCTCGTCTCTTCAAAGCTGTCCATGCGCGCTCGCTTTCGAAGTTAAGTAACTTTTCACAATTGTGTTTTTGTCGAAACTGTATCTTTCTCTCGGTGTGTGTAACTATTGGGGTGTCTTTAATAGTATTCTTGGTGTTGGTTTTTCATACCTGTGTACAGAATCGTCGGTCTTTCGTATCGCGTATTCTGAGGCCTAAGTGTAGTACTAGGCTACCGTGTCCGACCTTGGCTTGAGGCTTTGTTTTTGTCTCAGCGGTTCTCCGATCGCGCTGCAATTACTTTCCGGTCTCTGTTTTTCACGGTCTTTTCACCCCATACTTTCTTGTTTTAAAATCTCCAAAAAAAAAAAAAAAACCAAAAAACATTTCCTTTGTTCTTATTCGTTTATTCGTTCTTATTTGTTCATTGTTCTTCGACCACGTTGTTTGTGATCACGTGATCACGTTGTTAAAAAATGTCTCATCTGTCCCCTGAAGACCTGTACTCTGTCATATTCTATAACACATTTTTCTTCTTCTTCTATAAAAGGATGCTTTCGACATGCTCACCAAATCTATTCATTCCAAAAAAAAATCCATCTCTTATAGTGCATCTTTCATTCATTCCCTAAACTCTCCAACACTCCATCCTCCCTCCAGCGTCCTCAAACGTATTTTTGACTCGAATGTCTCAAGAAACTCATTTTGCAATAAATGTTCGTTTCCCATTAATCGTACAATTTTCAAAATCCCATCACCCCAAAATCCCATTTCCCATCACCCATCTCTTTCAAATCTTCCCCCTTGCCCCTCCCCTACAAATCTTCCCAATCACCCATTCCTTTCAAATCTCCCCCCACACCCCTCCCCTCCGAGACTCTCCCTCGCTCCTCCCCTCCTAGACTCCCCTCTCACCCCTCCTCCTCAAAGCGTCCTCCCCGCTTCTTCCCCCTTCCAACTTTCACCTTCATCTCCCTCAACCTTCTGCCTCGCTCTTCCCCCTCGTCAAATAACACCTCACTGCGCCTCTCCCAATCACCATCAAACCTTTTGTCCGCCCCATTCATCCCTTTCTCCAAGCTATTCTGTAATCTCCGACACACCTTCAACAGCTCTCCCTACCTCTTCCTCCTCTTCCACATCTTACCCTACCGCTCCCCCCCCCCCCCCCCTGTTCTGTATCCGATGCTCCCCCTTCCTCTTCCTTAACAGTATGGACCTCAAACATCCGGGGCCTTCGCTCAAACTTATCTGATCTCTCCATACAGGTTGCTTCTGACAAACCAGACGTGATCTGCTTAACAGAACTTTCCTCCTTCATGATGTCTCTGATTCCTTGGTATCTCTCCCAGGTTACTCCCTCCTCCGGTATGATAGACCTGAGCCTCGTCCTGGAGGTGGGGTTGCTATCTTTATGAAAAACTCTCTTCCTCACTCGCCCTGCACTGCCCTCTCTCCACCTCACCCCCAGGAATACCTTTGGCTACGGCTTCCCCTTCGCTCCCACCTTTTGTTCATATGTGTGTTGTACCGTCCACCAAACAGTGATGACTCCATCTACATCTCGCTGTCTGAGAATATGGACCAACTTCTATCTACCCATCCCAACTCTCTCTTCCTCATATGTGGTGATTTCAACTGTCACCATGCCAGTTGGCTGGGTGTGGGTAACCCTCTCACCAGTCATGGCTCTTCAGCAAAGGACTTCTGTGACTCACTGGGACTGACACAATCTGTCAATTTCCCGACCCGGATTTCAGTCAACGGAGCATCTTCTCTTTTGGACTTGGTTATGACTAACTTCCCTGAAAATGTCTGCTGCGCTTCTTCTGCTCCAATCGGCTCTTCTGATCATGTGCTTGTTAAAGTGGACATCTCTCTGACCATTCTCAGAGAGCCTCCTCAGCGTCAACGAGTCTGGCATTTCACTCAGGCCAACTGGCACCGTCTTCAAGCAGCCATCAATCATCTGGCCTGGTCTCCCATCTCTACTGCCTCTGACATAAATTCTTCCTGGGAATTCTTCCAAAGCAAACTGCTCTCTCTCATGCACAGATTTATCCCATCTCGTCTTCTGTTGTCATACCCTTCCTCCTGTCCATGGTACACGGAATCTTGTGGTGAGGCTATTGCCCAGAAACAACTTGCTTTCGTCTCCTGGAAAGCAAATCCAACGGAAGTAAATCTCATTTCCTTTCACAAAGCCCGAAACAAGTGTGTGGCCACCCTCAGGAGAGCCAGGAAACAATATCTCTCCGTTCTCAGGACCGAACTCTCTTATCTGTCTCCCTCTTCCAAATCCTGATGGCGTCTGGTCAAATCTGTTTCTGGTGTTTGTTCCCCTCCATCCTCTCCCTCACCTCAAATGGCCACACGGCTGACTCCGCACGTGAAAAAGCTGAATGCCTCAACTCTGTGTTTGCCTCTAAATCTTGTGTCCCAAACCCATCCCTCTCTGTACCCACCATACCCAGTCGTACCCAGCTGCTCCTGGACTCTGTGTTCTTTCCTCCTGACAAGGTGGAAAAGTTTCTGTCAACCCTCGACTCTGATTCTGCAACTGGACCTGACGGCATCAGCCCACGGGTCCTAAAATCATGTTCTTCCGCTCTTTCACTCCCTCTCTCTGTTCTCTTCACCCTCTCTTTTGCTCAAGGTCATCTTCCATCTGCTTGGAAATCTGCCAACATCACCGCTTTGCACAAAAAAGGTGCAAAAACAGATCCCAGCAACTACAGACCAATCAGCCTTCTCCCAATTATCAGCAAAGTCATGGAATCCATCATTGCTTCAGATATGAAATCTTTCCTCTTCTCCAATGGCTTGATCTCTGATCATCAATTTGGTTTCAGACCTGGACACTTTACTCTGGACATGCTGCTTCTGCTTTCTCAACAATGGATGGAGGTCCTCAATGCCAAACAGGAAATTAGAGCAGTCTCCCTTGACATATCACGTGCCTTCGATACGGTCTGGCACCCCGCTCTGCTTACCAAACTCTCCTCTTTTGGTATCCATGGAAATCTCCACGCATGGCTGGCGGACTTCCTCTCTAGTCGTAGTCAACGTGTGGCCCTGAATGGGTTTCTCTCATCTCCTCTTCCTGTTAGGGCTGGAGTTCCACAAGGCAGTGTTCTGGGCCCTGTGCTTTTTCTGGTCTTCATCAATGATCTCTCTGACTCTCTTGAAAATCCTCTGTATCTCTTTGCTGATGACTCTACTCTCTGTCGCTCCATTCTTCATCCCTCAGATCGGCAGTCTGCAGCCTCCTCACTCTCTGCAGACCTGGACAAAATCACAGACTGGGCAAACAAGTGGAACATGTCTTTCAATCCTGACAAATCTCACACTCTTACGATGTCTCTCCGAAAAGACCGACTGGACAACCCTCCCATCCACTTTCTGAATAATCCTCTCCAAGAAGTTCTGTCACTCAAGCTTTTGGGTCTCACTATCTGCCATGATCTTTCCTGGGAAAACCACATTTCAAATCTGGCCTCCAAAGCCAGTCGCCGACTGGGCATCCTCCGTCGTGCGAAGTCCTTCCTTGGCACACCTGAGCTCCTCACCACATACAAGGCTTTCATCCGCAGCTCAATGGAATACTGCTCTCCCCTCTGGGCTGGTGCTCCTGCCTCACACCTAGCTCGTCTTCACGCTGTTGAAACCAAAGCATTCAGAATCATTGGAATCTACCGCGATGAAGCTAACTCCAAGGGCCTCTCACTCACTCACCGCAGGCAGGTTGGTGGTCTTTCCATCTTCTACGACGCCTCTTTGGCCTTGCCCCCCCAGCTCTCTCTGGGCTCTGTCCCACAAATATTCCTACAGGTCGCACAAGATCTGCCTGCAACCCTCTTATGGTCAAACTGCCAAAATCAATACTCTCTGCTCACCTTCACTCCTTCATTCCTCTTTTCTCCCACCTCTGGAACAAACTCCCTCACTCTCTTCAATCCCACTCCACCCTCCAGGTCTTTAACACAGCTGTTCACCACCATCTCTTATCTTCCCCCATCCAAAACCTTGATCTTTTCTACCCCCGCTAATTTCACCCCAATTCCACTTTTTTGAAATACCAACTTCTGTCCTGGAAGTCCTTGGTGTCCTTGTGTTTTATACTTCTCCCTCCCCCCCCCCCCCCCTTCCCACGCCTCCTACCTCCAAGCCCTCTCCCTTCCACACATCTCCCTGCTCTCAAATGTTGTGTTTGTGTGCTTCCCCTTCTCTCCCCATCTTGTTTTCCGCTCCCTCTTGTTATATATTTTGTTTGTCTGGTTGATTTGTTTGTGAAGTAAATGTTAGCTCTTTCACGAGCATCGATTCAGTATCCAAAAAAAAAAAAAAAAAAAGACAACCAAGACACAAAAGATGCAGAAGACCCAAAAGGCACCGAATACCCAAAGACCCAAATACCCTGAAGACCCAAAACACCCCGAAGACCAAAAAAGTCCCTAAAGACTCAAAAAGACCCCGAAGACCAAAAAAGACCCCAAAGACTCAAAAAGACCCCAAAGACGCAAAACACCCTGAAGACCCAAAAGACCCTGAACACACACACACACACACACACACACACACACAAACACACATACACACACACACACACACACACACACACACACACACACACACACACACACACACATACACACTCGGCTCGCTGCACTCGCCTCACCATGAGTCATTATGGAGGAACGGGCTTGTTTTAGCTGAGGATAATGACTGCACCGGAGCTGCTGTTATGATATACAGCAATCATAATACAAACAATAATTTTGCACAAATGTATTTGTCGTGTTTGTGATATTACATTTTATAAGGAATTTAGGTTGAAGATTTAGGTTCTAAAAATATTTAGAAATTCAAAATGAACCCTTCCGCACATACACAGTAAGGGTAGGGGCAAACTGTAGGTTTGGGACGATTACATCTCATCACCACGTTACTAAAAGCACCCCACCTCCACGAAATTTACAATGCCTCACCACCACGTAATTCAAAACACCTCACAACCACATAATTCAAAACACCTCACCACCACATAATTCAAAACATCTCACCACCACGTAATTCAAAACACCTCACCACCACGTAATTCAAAACACCTCACCACCACATAATTCAAAACACCTCACCACCACATAATTCAAAACACCTCACCACCACGAAATTCAAAACATCTCACCACCACATAATTCAAAACACCTCACCACCACGTAATTCAAAACACCTCACCACTACATAATTCAAAATATCTCACCACCACGTAATTCAAAACACCTCACCACCAAGTAATTCAAAACACCTCACCACCACGTCATTCAAAACACTTCACCACCACGTGATTCAAAACACCTCACCACCACGTGATTCAAAACACCTCACCACCACGTGATTCAAAACACCTCACCAACAACGTTATTAAAAACACTTCACAACCACGGAAACAAAAGTTTGAGGAAGTAGTTTAGTGACAACACAGACACTGCCCACATATGTTGATATATAGAGAGATGACTGTACCTGAGTTGCTCTTTTGTCATGGTTTACACCAATCATAATACAAACAATTATTTTGCACAATATATTTGTAATATACGTGATATTACATTTTATAAACAATTGAAGTTGAAGATTGATGTTGAAAAAAAAAAAAAAAATTAAAAAAAACAACAACAAAATTTTTCAAAAAAAGAATACCCTTAGGACATACACACGTGAGAGGTAGGTGCATACCAGAAGTTTGGTAGGATTTCACAAAAGTTTGAGGGAGTAGTTCAGTGACAACACAACACAGGACAGGATAGGACAGAAACTGCACAGATATATATATATATATATATATATATATATATATATATATATATATATATATATATATATATATATATATATATATATATAACTGTAAGAAATAGTAGAAACTCCAAAGTACGAGCAGGGCGTCTCATTTGTATTGAATATATAATCGTTAGATTAAATAAGACGCGGACGTAGCTTCAGGACGTCGATCTTTAATTGTCGACAAGCTTTCGACCAACAAAGGTCTTCTTCTGAGTCAGCCCCAAACTTGGGGCTGACTCAGAAGAAGACCTTTGTTGGTCGAAAGCTTGTCGACAATTAAAGATCGACGTCCTGAAGCTACGTCCGCGTCTTATTTAATCTAACGATTATATATATATATATATATATATATATATATATATATATATATATATATATATATATATATATATATATATATATATATATATATATATATATATATATATCTATCTATCTATCTATATATATATATCTATATATATATATATACATATTCTCAAAAATGGCTTACCAAAGTCAACACAGTATTGAAGAACGAATAGTATTGAGCACGTGGGCTCATGAAAGACCACACACAGGGAAGGGAAAATGAAATCCAAAAAGACTTTCAAGCCAGGTTCAAAAGGGATGCGTATCCAAAAAAGAGCAAACTGAGATGGTTTATATTTTCGCTCTCCCAGGTTGTGAGGAAGGGGTAACGAGACTTTGTGTATGCACACCCAAACAATGGCCAAATAATTACGCTCTTCGCTTCATGTGAAACGTAAGAAGAAATGTGCAGGTCAAGGAGAAATATGAACTCAACAGGTGACCAATCTTCCTTCCTCTTCCAATATCACCCGACAAACTCACTCCCACCCTTTAGCTTTGCCCTATGCATTCCTTTTTCTCACAACCTCAGTGCTATCGTTTCGTCTTTCTCCTGTTTGCATCAGCCCCTATCGATAACCATTCCTAAACTTAATTAAAACGCCAGGTAACCAGATCCTAATCGAGCACATGGATTATCAAAGGAACGAGTTACCTTATGCCGATTGTTCATGAATCGTTAGTGAAAGAAAGTTATTCTTTCAACAAAGAGACGCTTTTGATGTCTTCAACTTCGATAAAGTGCAAACGCAGCAAAACTGTCTTGGTATATCAACTCCAGAACATGGAACCTAACTGCTATCTCAACTCCAGAACATGGAACCTAATTGGTTTATCAACTCCAGAACACGGAACCTAACTGCTTTCTCAACTCCAGAACATGGAACCTAATTGGTTTATCAACTCCAGAACATCGAACCTACTTAGTATATCAACTCCAGAACATTGAACTGTTTTGGTATGTCAACTCCAGAGCATTGATTAGACTTGGTATATAAATTCCAGAACACTGATCTGACTTGGCATATCAACTCCAGGGCGTTGATCTGACTTGGTATACCAACTACAGAACATTGATCTCAGTTGGTCTATCAACTCCAGAACTCGGATCTCACTTGGTATATCAGCTCCAGCACATTTATCTCACTTGCTCTATCAACTTCAGAACATTGATCTCACTTGGTATATCAACTCCAGAACACTGATCTGACTTGGTCGATCAACTCCAGAGCATTGATCTGACTTGGTATCTCAACTCCAGAACATTGATCTGTCTTGGTACATCAACTCCAGGACATTTATCTGACTTGGCATGTCAACTCCAGGACATTGATCTCACTTGGTACATCAACTCCAGCACATTGATCTCATTTGGTCTATCAACTCCAAAACATTGATCTGACTTGGTTTATCAACTCCAGAACACCGATCTCATTTGGTCTATCATCTCCAAAACATTGATGTGACTTGGTTTATCAACTCCAGCACATTGATCTCACTTGGTATGTCAACTCCAGAGCATTAATCTGACTTGGAATATTAACTCCAGGACATTGATCTGACTTGGTATATCAACTCCAGGACATTGCTATGACTTGGCATATCAACTCCAGGACATTGATCTGACTTGGTTTATCGACTCCAGAACATTGATCTGACTTGGTATATCAACTCCAGGACATTGATCTGACTTGGTATATCAATTCCAGGACATTGATCTGACTTGGTATATCACATCCAGAGCATTGATCTCACTTGGTATATCAACTCCAGAGCATTGATCTGACTTGGTATATCAACTTTGCTGATGACTCCACTCTCTGCCGCTCCATTCCTCTTCCCTCAGATCGGCAGTCTGCAGCCTCTTTACTCTCTGAAGACCTGGACAAAATCACAGACTGGTCAAACAAGTGGCACATGTCTTTCAATCCTGACAAATCTCACACTCTTACTATGTCTCTCTGAAAAGATCGACTGGACAACCCTCCCATCTACTTTCTCAACAATCCTCTCCAAGAAGTTCTGTCGTTCAAGCTTTTGGGTCTCACTATCTGCCATGATCTTTCTTGGGAAAACCACATTTCCAAGCTGGCCTCCAAAGCCAGTCGCCAACTGGGCATCCTCCGTCGTGCGAAGTCCTTCCTCGGCACACCTGAGCTCCTCACCGCATACAAGGCTTTCATCCGCAGCTCAATGGAATACTCTTCTCCCCTATGGGCCGGTGATCCTGCCTCACACCTAGCTCGGCTTCACGCTGTTGAAACCAAAGCTTTCAGAATCATTGGAATCTCCCGTGATGAAGCTATCTCCGAGGGCCTTTCACTCACTCACCGCAGACAGGTAGGTGGTCTTTCTGTCTTCTATCGACTCCTCTCCGGCCTTGCTCCCCCAGCTCTCTCTGTGCTTTGTCCCCCAAATATTCGTACAGGTCGCACAAGATCTGCCAGCAACCCTCTGATGGTTAAACTGCCGAAATCTCGGCTCTCTGCTCACCTTCATTCTTTCATTCCTCTTTTCTCCCGCCTCTGGAACAAACTCCCACACTCCCTTCAATCCCACTCCTCCCTCCAGGTCTTTAAAACAGCTGTTCACCACCATCTCTTATCTTTCCCCATCCAAAACCTTGATCATTTCTACCCCACTAATTCACCCCAGATCCACCTTGTTTGAAATTCCAACTTCTTTCCTGGAAGTCCCGGCAGTGTCCATATGTTTTATACCTCTCCCACCCCCCCCCCCCTTCCCATACCTACCCCCCCAAAACCCTCTCCCTCCCACAGATCTCTCGATGTCCCTGCTCTCAGATGTTGTGTTTGCCTTCCTCCCCCTCTCACCCCATCTTGTCTACCGCTCCCCATGTTAAATGTTTTATGTGTCGGTTTGTCTTTCTGTGTGATTAATGTTAGCTCTTTCACGAGCCTCGATTTGTATACAAAGAAAAAAGAAAAAAAACTCCAGGACATTGATCTGACTTGGTATATCAACTCCAGGACATTGATCTCACTTGGTATGTCAACTCGAGAGCATTGATCTCACTTGGAATATCAACTCCAGAGCATTATTCTCCCTTGGTATATCAACCCCAGAGCATTGATCTCACTTGATATATCAACTCCAGGACATTGATCTCACTTGGTATATCAACTCCAAAGCATTGATCTCACTTGGTATATCAACTCCAGAGCATTGATCTCACTTGGTATATCAACTCCAGAGCATTGATCTCACTTGGTATATCAACTCCAGAGCATTAATCTCACTTGGTCTATCAACTGCAGAACATTGATCTCACCTGGTCTATCAACTGCAGAACATTGATCTCACTTGGTATATCACGTGCCTTCAATACGTTCTGGCACCCCGCTCTGCTCACCAAACTCTCCTCTTATGGTATCCATGGAAATCTCCACGCATGGCTTGCGGGCTTCCTCTCTCGTCGTAGTCAACGTGTGGCCCTGAATGGGTTTCTCTCATCTCCCCTTCCTGTTCAGGCTGAAGTTCCCCAAGGCAGTGTTCTGGGCCCTGTGCTTTTTCTGGTCTTCATCAATGATCTCTCTGACTCTCTTGAAAATCCTATCTCTTTGCTGATGACTCCACTCTCTGCTGCTCCAGTCCTCATCCCTCAGATTGGCAGTCTGCAGCCTCCTCACTCTCTGCAGACCTGGACAAAATCACAGACTGCTCAAACACGTGGAACATGTCTTTCAATCCTGACAAATCTCACACTCTTACTATGTCTCTCCGAAAAGACCGACTGGACAACCCTCCCATCTACTTTCTGATCAATCCTCTCCAATAAGTTCTGTCACTCAAGCTTTTGGGTCTCACTATCTGCCATGATCTTTCCTGGGAAAACCACATTTCCAATCTGGCCTCCAAAGCCAGTCGCCGACTGGGTATTGTTACGTGCTCCTCCCCAGAAACCCGGTCACGGTGTACCTCCGAGCCCCGAGAGGAGTCACGGCAGAAAGATGTGTTATTCTGTATGTCAAAGATCAATGGTGAAGCCACACCAATTGTTACAAACAAACAAATATTGTATTAAGATCACACAAGAATAACAGTACAACAACAATAGTAATCCATTGTACAACCAATATATATTTCCTATGATGGTACCATCAGGTTCGTACAATATAACTCACTGTGCTCCAAGTGAGCGAAAAGAAGAACATTCCCCAATGTCTCTATTCCGGCATCAACCCAAAGTCGATCCGCTCCAGCGATCGTCAGAACGATGTCCAATCGAGACCAGAATCCCGTTCGGATGACAGTCACAGTCCCGCTGCCAACGCTGCGCAAAGGTGCCCTCAAGGCGACTGGGAAATCACACCCTCGAGCATTGACATTCCACGGCTCCAAATCGGCGAACCACAGATTTCCCACTCAAAAGTCACGTGACACACGCACACCAGATTAACGTCTGAATGCGGAGAAAATGGTTGAAATGAAGTGAAAAACCTTGAGCGATGCGCAAAGCGTGCGAGTCAAAATGGCCGACGGCCCGTTCTCGTGGTGTAACGGCACTACGATGATTCTCCTCGGAATCAACCGCAAAACCTGACACGCAGGTGGATCTGTCACAGCGATAACAACTCTGTCCCAGGAATCCCTTTCCCGGGAAACCCGAAGTTCACTCGTGACCCTCGTTCGTCAACGTTCACTCCAGACCTCGAAGCAGCTCGGCTTCTTGTCCAACTCACTCGCTCCGCCTTCTCTCCCTCCCCTTCCTCTTCGTCGTCGTCCAGTTCCGGTTTCAGTTAAAACATTAACTTTTTTACCTTTTGAAAATAGTAATCTCTATTTCCCCCAAACGACAACAATAATAGTACATGGAATCAAGAATGTTTACAGTGGATGAAAACCACAACAACAGAAGTGACGAATCCGTAACAGTATCCTCCGTCGTGCGAAGTCCTTCCTTGGCACACCTGAGCTCCTCACCACATGCAAGGAAGGCTTTCATCCACAGCTCAATGGAATACTGCTCTCCCCTCTGGGCTGGTGCTCCTTCCTCACACCTCGCTCGGCTTCACGCTATTGAAACCAAAGCTTTCAGAATCATTGGAATCTCCTGCGAGGAAGTTAACTCCGAGGGCCTTTCACTTACTCACCACAGGCAGGTTGGTGGTCTTTCTGTCTTCTTCCGACTCCTCTCCGGCCTTGCTCCCCCAGCTCTCTCTGGGCTCTGTCCCCCAAATATTCCTACAGGTCGCACAAGATCTGCCAGCAACCCTCTTCTGGTTAAACTGCCAAAATCAAAAATCTCTGCTCGCCTTCACTCCTTCATTCCTCTTTTTCCCACCTCTGGAACAAACTCCCTCACTCCCTTCAATCCCACTCCTCCCTCCAAGTCTTTAAAACAGCTGTTCACCCCCATCTCTTATCTTCCCCCATCCAAAACCTTGATCTTTTCTACCCCCGCTAATTTCACCCCCAGATCCACTTTGAAATACCAACTTCTTTCCTGGAAGTCCTTGCAGTGCCCTTGTGTTTTATACTTCTCCCACCCCCCACCCCCGCATTCCCACGCCTCCTCCCCCTAAGTCCTCTCCCTCCCACAGATCTCCCGATGTCCCTACTCCCAAATGTTGTGTTTGTGTGCTTCCCCTTCTCTCCCCACCATGTCTACCGCTCCCCTTATTATATGTTTTATGTGTCTGTTTGATTTTTTGTGTGATAAATGTTAGCTCTTTCACGAGCCTCGATACTGTATCCAAAAAAAAAACTCCAGAGAATATCAACTCCAGAGCATTGATCTCACTTGGTCTATCAACTCCAGAGCATTGATCTTACTTGGTCTATCAACTCCAGAGCATTGATCTTACTTGGTATATCAACTCCAGAATACTTGCATTGACCTACCCTGAACAAGTTTCTCACTGTATCACATTTAGTAGAGAATTTTTGGAAGGAACAAATTATGAAACTATATTGCAGGGGAGATAAAAGAGCCAACACTACTTTTGAATAGAGCAGGTAACCATGTGCTCGAAAATCAGCTAAAATTTCCAAATCCTTGCCCTAATCGATTGAAACAGATTTGAAGATGGCGTCTGCGGACTAGCTGAGCCTCTGTCTAACTATGCAATCAGCAGACAGAGCTTGTAATCGAATCCCATGAATCGACAATGTTTTTCCAAGGTATATAAGAAATATACTGCAGAAATATACTGCACCTGCCACTGAGCTGTCTAGCATGGGTTTGAATCTCATCCCACCTATAAACTGTCAGACAGCGCGATAAACTGTCAGACAGGTATTTGGCAGACAGGGCCATTTATCAATGTGTCCACCATCACTTGTACGAATGTTAAACTGAGCATCCCATCTGCCAACATTAGTTAGAAATGTTAATGATCCCATGGTGTCATTCACAAAGAGTCGGAGAGATATCTATAGCACCCTGCACAAATTCCAAATTACTGATCTAGCCTACAGGGGGGGGGGGGGTGGGGGGGGCGCTGCTTTAGCAGCACTGCCATGCCGCTGTGAGAACTGATGCTATCTGGCAGCTACGAACGCCAACAAAGAAATTGCGGTTGTCACATGACGATTTGTGCTCGAAAAAAAAAAAAAGGTTGTAGTTGGGAAGACAAATTAAAAAACTAGAGCAATGCGACTGTGTCGCCAATATGCCTCCGCGAAGTCCCCGTGACAACGGGTAGGTGCCCTCATTCACTGTCCTAAAAACAAACAAGTCTGAAATCCCTTCAGCTGTTTTCAAGTATCACATTTTTACCAGACAGAACAGGTTTCACATCGATCGGTGAAGCGGTTTCGGAGAAGATATTTTTTTAAATGTTGGCTTTCAAGCTAATATACTGCACCTGCCTCTGAGCTGTCTAGCCTGGGTTTGAATCTCATCACACCTATAAACTGTCAGACAGGGAGATAAACTGTCAGACAGGTGTTGGCCAAACCATATATTGGCCAAACCACCATATTGGTTTGGCCAACCCACCAAACCACCAAACCATAAACACCATTTGGCCAAACCACACTACATAATACATCAAAAATGTTAACTCTACATATTGTTACAGACGCGGCTTTTAGATGTTATATTGACCGAGCGGTGGTGTATTTAACCGCGTCCGAACAGTTACTCCCCGATTAAAACCCGATTCCACCCGACGTTGACCAGATCGCCCCACAGATATTCAATCGGGAAATCTCTAAAGCGACCGAAAGAGAAGGAAAAAGAAGAAGAAGAATACGGAGGAAGAACAGATTTATTATACACACACAGCGATGGATGGAAGAAGCAGTAACACAGCGAATGGTTAACTTACACTATTCATTTTTACTTAGCCCCAAGACAAACGAACAGGACAGGACGTTCACACTTACACAGGGGATAATTGCAGGCAGGTAAGGCTTGAGATGGATCGCTTGGTCGGGAGCGCGCAGTTCGCAATCCCTCGCGGTTTTGGCGGGAAACCCTCCGTCGGGTATCCACCGCGGCAGACGTCACGCGCTGGTTCGGCACACCTGCTCCTTTTCTTGGGGCGGGGCCGTCTCCCTCCTTTCAGCGCGTCTCTCCAAAGCTGGTCTCCTTGCCGAGTACCTCTCCTCGTTGGCTTGGAGCGTTTCGCATCTCACCGCCTCTCTTTGGTGCAGCCTCGTTGCTCCTCTCCGGCTCATCTCTCAAAGCAGTCCCCTGCAGTCGCTTTTATCACCTCGAGCGAAATCAAGCCGCCGGCTCCGAGGGCACGCCTACCGGGTCGATCACCGCGGTGTTGATTGGCTGTTAGGGCCGGTTCACTCCTTCCCTCTTCTGACGAGGTGGAGACACGCCTTTCTTCTCCAACCTTACCTCGTGGCCAATGGTGGTTGAAGAGAAAAACCGACCAAAATGCGGAAGGCAAATGGAAGGGAGGTTTTGGGGAAATTGGAAGGGCCTACGCTTATTTTGTTTGATACAATGCAAAGTCAATCTAGTGGGAAAACACATACTTAGCCTACATGGAATAAGGAAATACACTATTTAAAAGATATATCGTGACCTGCGTGTATATTTCATGCAATTAACTAGGACGCTGACTGCGACCATTATTTACATTACAGGGTGGTACCGTACGTTTGTAACGTTCACATTGTAACGTTTCCATTGTAACGTTTTCACATTCATTACACTTCCTCCAAAATTGTTACACTTCTCAAAAACCGCTACACTTCTCAAATTCGTTACACACTTCTCAAAATCGTTACAATATGTATGGGAAGGTGATCAGGTTTGTGAAGTTTCGTGCTGATATTTTCCTTCAATCCAATATGGCTGCCAAACCATGTGACCTATAATGTCATAAATTTAATATTTTAATACAAATGGGTCATAGATCATGTGGAGATTTTTTTCTTCTCAATCAGCCACTCCAGCGTTGCCTTACCTTTGTGCTTTGGATCATTGTCCTGCGGAAATGTGAATCTCCTACCCAGTTTCAGGTTCATGGCTGACTAATATTATGGATTCGGCACTTCCGTGGTTGTGGTTTTCATCCACTTGAGACATTTCTGGTTCTAGGTATTATGGTTATTGTTGTTTAAGGGAAATGGTTATTGTGGTTAAAAGGTTAAAAGCGCTCATTATAAAAAAGAGACAGGAAGCCGGATCGAGAACCAGAAGACGACAAGAGAGAGGAGGAAGAAGAAGGCGGGAGGAGAAAAAGTGGAGGGAAGATGCGTGTCTTGAAGCTCCGTAGCGAGCGTGATCGAACGAAAGCCGCGAGTAACCTTTGAGTCTCCTTGAAAGGAATTTCCTGCGATAGGTGTTATCGCTGGAGTATTGAGAAACCTGTGTAGTCAGGTATAGGCGTTGAGGTTCCGGAGAATCCTCGCCTAGGTGCTTCGACTCAAGTAAGAGCCGTCGGCCATTTTGCACCGCGCGCTGCGTTCACCGAAAAAGGTTTTGCTACACGTCAGCTTTTCTCACCCTCCGGTCGTCTGCCGGGGATGTGTGTGCTCAATAGCGGCGTTTGAAGAATACGTTGCGGTTCACTGATTGAACTGCGAACGTGCACGTCTGGATCGCGCCTTTGGGATTTCCCTTTCCGCCGCCAGTTTGATGTTGGTTTGGACCACGTGACTGACCACGCTTTGCCTATGCCTCATTACTCGCTCGCCTCATCGCCTCTTCGCCGGGATCACCTTCGAGTTATAGAGACATTGAGGAGGGTTATTTTCCCGTCACTGGGAGGGCGCAATGAGTTATCTTATTTTAGCGGATGGTACCATCTTAAGATATATTGAGTGCACTTTGATTGCTATTGGTTGTACCTTTATGATTGTGTGTGATTTTTTATACAACATCTGTTCGTTTATAATCGTTGGTGTGGTTTCACTATTGTTTACTGAAACAGAATAACATATTTTTCTGCCGTGGCTCCTCTCGGGGTTCAGAGGTATACCAAGACCAGGAGGTTGGGGAGGAACACGTAACAGAAATTGGGGGCTCGTCCAATTGACTCGTGGGTTCGAAATTGGGTCTTCGTCCTGGATCAAAAATTCCCTAATAACATTCGTTTGGGATTGACCCAGATTGAAATTGGGGGCTAGTACTGTGGAGAAATTGGGGGCTCGGCTTTGCTGATTAAATTCCCTAAACCTCGTACTGTGGAATAAATTCCCTAAATTTCGCCTGGGAAAGAATTCCCTAACATTCCCAGAATTCCCAAATTTGGAAATTTTTTCCAACATTCCCAAATTTTTTAAAAATTGGAAAAATTTTGTGTGAAGATTAACAGGTGTTAACGAATAGCCACCATGGTGTTTGACGCAGAAAAGTTTGTGGCGTCCCCTAGTGAGGCACAGTTCCAAGCATTAAAAAAATCGGAACTCTTGGTATTGGCCAGACATTTTAGCTTGGAGGTCCAAGCGAATGAGAAAAGCAGAGATGCAGAGATTGGTGATGGAATCTCTGGTGGGACAAGGAACATGGGAAGAGGGAGCCTTGGATTGGTTACCCGAGGAACAAGAAAATGTGGAGCTCCGGAAAATGGAGATGCAATTGCAGAGGCAGGAAAGGTTAAAAGCAGAGGAAAGGAGAGCTGCAAGAGAACTCGAGGAAAGAAAAGCAGAGGAAAGGAGAGATGCAAGAGAACTCGAGGAAAGAAGAGAACAGGAAAGAACAGAGGAAAGGAGAGCTGCAAGGGAACTCGAAGCAGAGGAGAGAAAAGCCGAAAGGGAGTTAAGGGAACGTGAAATGGCGCTTCAGCAGGAAATTAATCTTGAGGAGCTGGATTTAATGAAAGAACGGGGAGCGGTACCATTCATGCCAACTGGTTCAACACCTAGTCAGAACACCTGGGATGTTGGCAGACATGTGAGGCTGGTTCCACCCTTCAATGAAAAGGAGGTAGCCAATTTTTTTTCACACTTTGAGAAAGTGGCGCAACTGCTAAAATGGCCTGAGGAGTCCTGGACCATGTTAGTGCAAAGTCCTTTCCCTCGCGGTCCCCCTGTACTGTCTTTCCCTCACGGTCCCCCTGTGCTGTCTTTCCATCGTGGTCCCCCTGTACTGTCTTTCCCTCGCGGTCCCCCTGTGCTGTCTTTCCCTCGCGGTCCCCCTGTACTGTCTTTCCCTCATGGTCCCCCTGTGCTGTCTTTCCCTCGTGGTCCCCCTGTGCTGTCTTTCCCTCGCGGCCCCCCTGTGCTGACTTTCCCTCACGGTCCCCCTGTGCTGTCTTTCCCTCGCGGTCCCCCTGCGCTGTCTTTCCCTCGCGGTCCCCCTGTACTGTCTTTCCCTTGCGGTTCCCCTGTACTGCCTTTCCCTCGTGGTCCCCCTGTGCTGTCTTTCCCTCGTGGTCCCCCTGTGCTGTCTTTCCCTCGCGGTCCCCCTGTACTGTCTTTCCCTCGTGGTCCCCCTGTACTGTCTTTCCCTCGTGGTCCCCCTGCACTGTCTTTCCCTCATGGTCCCCCTGCACTGTCTTTCCCTCACGGTCCCCCTGTACTGTCTTTCCCTCGCGGTCCCACTGTACTGTCTTTCCCTCGTGGTCCCCCTGTGCTGTCTTTCCCTCGTGGTCCCCCTGTACTGTCTTTCCCTCGTGGTCCCCCTGTGCTGTCTTTCCCTCACGGTCCCCCTGTACTGTCTTTCCCTCGCGGTGCCCCTGTACTGTCTTTCCCTCGCGGTCCCCCTGTACTGTCTTTCCCTCGTGGTCCCCCTGTACTGTCTTTCCCTCATGATCCCCCTCTACTGTCTTTCCCTCGCGGTCCCCCTGTACTGTCTTTCCCTCGTGGTCCCCCTGTACTGTCTTTCCCTCGCAGTCCCCCTGTACTGTCTTTCCCTCGTGGTCCCCCTGTGCTGTCTTTCCGTCGTGGTCCCCTTGTACTGTCTTTCCCTCATGGTCCCCCTGTACTGTCTTTCCCTCGTGGTCCCCCTGTGCTGTCTTTCCCTCGTGGTCCCCCTATACTGTCTTTCCGTCGTGGTCCCCCTGTGCTGTCTTTCCCTCGCGGTTGTCAGCTCTTTCACGAGCCTCGATTCAGTATACAAAAAAGTGTTCTGGTGGGCAAAGCTCAAGATATTTATTCGGCTTTACCGATTGACCAATGTGCAGATTATGAGATAGTGAAGAAAACCATTCTCAAAGCCTATGAATTGGTCCCTGAAGCTTACCGGCAAAAATTCCGGAATGCCAGGAAGAGGGAGAGTGAGACCCATGTGGAGTTTGCCAGAGTAAAAGAAACCATGTTTGATCGGTGGTGTGATTCAAAAGGGGTTGGGAAAGACTTCGAACTATTGCGACAATTGATCCTGGTGGAGGAATTCCAACAGTGTGTCCACAAGGACATTAAAGTACATCTGGAGGAAAGGAAATTACAAAAGTTGTATGAGGCAGCAACCATGGCAGATGACTATGCCTTAACACACAGGATGGGGTTCCACAAACCTAACTTCTCGCCTAGACTTAAACAGGGGAGCTATGGTACATCTGGTGCAGAGAACGAAAATTCATGGGGTCGGCCTCGAGATGACTATGAGGACAACTCTGATACCACGACTTCTAGAAATCAGAAGACAACAGTTCCAAGGCAGACTTATCCTCCGGGGGGCTCGAGACAAACCACGAGTTTCTCCTCCGGGCCTACTTACGCTTTTTGCAATAAACCTGGACACTTGATGTCCCGATGTTATGCTATGGAAAGGCAAAATCAGTGGCGTAGTCAGACTAGTACAACTCCGAATGCAATGGCAAATGTGAGAAATCGCCCTCAAAAGGGTGACCAACCATTTATTTCAGAGGGGTTTGTGTCATTGGATGGAGACTCGACTAACAAGAAACCGGTTAGGGTATTTGAGGGACACAGGAGCACATCAATCTTTGATGCTTGAAGGCATTTTGCCATTGTCAGAGAAGACGGCAACTGGTGTTAGTGTTCGTTTACAGGGGGTTGGTGGCTGTGTTAAAGCTCCACTTCATGTCATCCATTTAGAGTCTGATTTGGTGTCAGGACCGGTCACGGTAGGTTTACAAGCCACTCTTCCTGTAGAGGGAGTATCTTTTGTTATCGGGAATGATTTGGCCGGTGGTCAAGTTTCTGGTAACCCGATGGTTGTTAAAAAGCCCAGTCGGGAAAATAACACCACACCAGTTAGGGATGGCAGCAAATTTGGCAAGTTATTTGTAGGGGGAATGAACTTCAAAACAAAGGAAGAAGTTCTGACCTCTGTCTTCAGCAACTATGGACCGCTTTTTGAAGTGCGGCTGGTAAAAGACAGGGAAACGCAAAAGTCAAGAGGGTTTGGCTTTGTCACGTTTGAAAACACAAAGGACGCCGAAGAGGCAGATAAGGATTGGAATGGCAAGGATTTGGATGGTCAGACCACAGCCGTAAAGAAGGCAGGCCGTAGGCATCGAGGAGGCTCCCAGAGTTACCGCAGCTCCCGAAGGAATGATTATCAGGTTAGTGGCCGAGAAGGAGACCGCTATTCATGTGACTACAGTGACAAGCGGTCCAACCGTGATTATTATGAAAGTTAGAAAGAGTTGAAGCACTGAATGCTGCGGAGCAGCCGAGCAAAAATTCCTACATGGATTAACCGTGAACGGTTCCTAAAGGCGTCCATGTTGTGAACTTTCCTACATGGATTAACCATGAACTCCACATTCCTAAAGGCGTCCATGTAGTGAACTTTCCTGCATGGACTAACCGTGAACTCCACGTTCCTAAAGGCGTCCATGTAGTGAATACTTCCAGGCCTCACCACCCAACCACCATGGAACCTGGCTTCCAGCTCGGCCTCCCAGGAAAAGTGCTGTAGATTTGCTTGACTTTGGATTTTGATCACTACCCCTTAAGCTTCATTCAAAAGAAACTAAAAGTAAATAATCAGAGGGTGATGAGATGGAGTTTGGCTTTGCAGGAGTCTAACTGGGAAATTGAACATGTAAAGGGCAGGGACAATGTCGTTGCTGATGCTTTGTCCAGAGTGAATTAACTTTGGAAATGTCTGTGGGTTGTTCAAAGTTTTGTTGCTTTATTTTTCGGAAATATTGATTATTGTTGTTCACTGGAATTGATGATTTGGGTTGCGAGTTTACTTTTGTTTGTTTAAAGAGTTTGCCTGCAAAGAAAGTTTTCGCTTTGTTCAAACTTTCTTTCTTGAGGGGGGGAAGTGTTACGGATTCGACGCTTCCGTGGTTGTGGTTTTCATCCACTTGAGACATTTCTGGTTCTAGGTATTATGGTTATTGTTGTTTAAGGGAAATGGTTGTTGTGGTTAAAAGGTTAAAAGCGCTCATGATAAAAAAGAGACAGGAAGCTGGATCGAGAACCGGAAGACGACGAGAGAGAGGAGGAAGAAGAAGGTGGGAGGAGAAAAAGTGGAAGAAGACGCGTGTCTTGAAGCTCCGTAGCGAGCGTGATCGAACGAAAGCTGCAAGTAACCTTTGAGTCTCCTTGAAAGGAATTTCCTGCGATAGGTGTTATCGCTGGAGTATTGAGAAACCTGCGTAGTCAGGTATAGGCATTGAGGTTCCGGAGAATCCTCGCCTAGGTGCTTCGACTCAAGTAAGAGCCGTCGGCCATTTTGCACCACGCGCTGCGTTCACCAAAAAAGGTTTTACTATGCGTCAGCTTTTCTCACCCTACGGTCGTCTGCCGGGGATGTGTGTGCGTGATAGCGGCGTTTGAAGAATACGTTGCGGTTCGCTGATTGAACTGTGAACGTGCACGTCTGGATCGCGCCTTTGGGATTTCCCTTTCCGCCACCAGTTTGATGTTGGTTTGGACCACGTGACTGGCCACGCTTTGCCTACACCTCATTACTCGCCTCATCGCCTCTTCGCCTCTTCACCGGGATCACCTTTGAGTTATAGAGACATTGAGGAGGGTTCTTTTCCCGTCACTGGGAGGGCGCAGTGAGTTATCTTATTTTAGCGGATCGTACCATTTTAAGATATATTGAGTGCACTTTGATTGCTATTGGTTGTACCTTTATTATTGTGTGTGATTTTTAATACAACATCTTTTCGTTTATAATCGTTGGTGTGGTTTCACTATTGATTACTGACACAGAATAACATATTTTTCTGCCGTGGCTCCTCTTGGGGTTCGGAGGTATACCGAGACCAGGAGGTCGGGGAGGAACACGTAACACTGAGCACGTTTTCATCAGGGATTTTCCTGTACTTTGCACCATCCATTGCCCTTCTATCTTGACAAGCTTGTCAGTCCCTGCTGCTGAAAAACAGCCCCATAAAATGATGCTGCCACCACCATGCCAGACAGTATTGATGGTGTTGACTGGATGATGTACAGTGTTAGGCTTGTGCAAGACATAACGCTTTGAATTTCTTCCAACAAGTTCAATTTTAGTCTCGTCTGCTCACAGATATTTTCTCCACATGCCTGGAGTATCACCCAGATGCTGTTTCGCAACTCCGTACGAGCTTTTATATGCGCCTTTTTCAGTAATGGCTTTTTTCTTGGCACCTTTCCATAGATGCAAGCTTTGTGAAGGGAATGGAATATTGTTGATTGATGAACACTGACCCCAATCTCAGACATATAGCTTTGCAGATCTTTCAAATTGTTGGATTTACAGTGACATCTCAAACCAGGTTCCAGAGTTTGGATGGGTGACCTAATATGGGTAGAGTTTGTGTGGTATGATACATCTCCACTTCTTAATGATGAATTTCATCGCACTCAAAAGGATAATGAGTGACTTTGACATCTTCTTATAACCCTCTCCTGAATGGTGCTTCTCCACCACTTCATGTCTGATTTCTTTAGAAAGCTCCTTGGTCTTCATGTTTGCCTTGTTGGTTGACCAAGTCAGTTGCACCTTGAAACTCCTTGGATAAGTGGGGGAGCTTAATTTTTAAGTTCAACCTGTATGTTTCACCTGTATGTATATTATTGTGTAACCTTATTGTGTAAGTCAAACACTTATTGTGTAACCTTTCAAAAAAATGTTTTTCTCCTTCAGTGATTTAGAGTTAATTAGGCAAAGGGAATTTGAAATCATATGATTTTCTCTGTTAATCTCACTTATTGACATTTTATCTGCATTTTTATGCCTCCGCCGACAAAGTCGCCGGAGGCATTATGTTTTCCGGTTGTCCCTCCGTACGGGCTGAACCTGGTTTTTCTCAGCAGCCATACGTCCGATTGAGACGAAACTTTCAGGGTAGGAGTGACACCCATGCAGAATGTTGTTATGATAATTGTGACGTCATAGTTCACGTGGTATGACAGCACATCTTGGATTAAAAGCAAATAATTAAAAATATTATTTCTCGGAAACTGCTGAATGGAAAAATTTGAAACTTGGCACATTGTCAAGTACTCCCAATGTGGAACGAAAGCATGATAATGATGACATCATAGGTGAAGTGGTATACCAGCCAAAAATGCTTATTTATTAAAAAAATCTCTTCTCTGAAACTGCTTCACTGATCGATGTGAAACCTGTCACGGCTGGTGAAAATGTGATACTTGAAAACAGCTGAATGGATTTAAATCAAACTTGTTTATGTTTAGGACAGTGAATGATGGCATCTACCCGTTGTGGGACCATGCGGAGGCATATTAGCGTCAGTCACATTGTTCTAGTTTTTGCTTTATCACTGGAAAAGTTTGTGAAGACCCTACATATTAAGTTTTATTTGAAAGCATCATGAAATAGGTTCAGGTGGCACCCAAATGAGAAAACTTGGAGGGAGGTAAATACTTTTACAGGCCACTGTATGGATTGAAAATCCAACTAATTGCAGGTGAAGCAAAAAATGTCACAAAATGCAGAGGCTGCATGCAATACCATGGACACAGGTGAAAGCACCAATCCCAAGCCGGCTGGAATTATGACAGTTGATGCCACAGAAGTGTTGGTTGGAATGGGAAGACAGGTGGGAATCAAAGTTGGCTGAGAGAGCCTCATGCTCTGTTGGGAGGGTGGTAGACAAAACATAAACAAGACATTGTAACAGCAAGGGGAATCCTGAGATATTACACAATGATTGGGGGGGTAGAGGGTCTGGAAGGGACTATGGAAAAGGTAGCTTTTAAAATAGACTGCAATATATTGTAACGGATTTGAGAATTGTGGTTGTTTTGTTGTGTAAATATCACCCTCCGTAGTGTAAAGAAAGATCAAAGGTCGTCCTTAGTTAAGCCATCACACACACGTAGCCAATCCTAAGTTCCCCTCTAGTTATGTCCTTAATGAATGTCAGTATAAGGTTCTGTGATCCACTAGTTCATTACGTTGCATCAATTAAATAAGACAGGTCCCTTCGACGCCCCATGGCATCTTCAAAGTGCCAGGTTTGCCAGGTTTGCTGCAATTGCCTCCATTGACCACGAGGTAACCTCGGAGAAGAAAGGCATGTCTCCACCTCATCATAGAGGGGAGGAGTGAGCCAGCCCTTGCCGACCAACCACGGATGGGGGTTTGGCTTTGAGAGAGCGTGGAGAGAACCATCGAGGAGGTTCGCGAAGGTTTGAGGGCGTGGCATATATAACCCGCGGTGGGACGCCCCCGAGAGAGATGAGTCCTGGACAGAGGGAGACGAGAGAACAAAAAGCCGTTGGAGAGCACGTGACGCAGCGGTACGCAGGAGCAGCTTGAACCAGCGGAGCTCGAACAGCAGCAACATCTTGAACCGGCGGAGCTCGTACCACGGCGGCTCGCACGACCGCAGCTTGGGCGTTGACGGCGGCCCGACCGTGACCCAGTTCCCGTGGACCCTCCTCTCCCTCCAGCTATCCACCTCCGGCATTCGTTCCTGCCATCATCCCCCGTGTAAGTGTGCTCGTAGTCTGTCTTTTGTCTTGTCCCTGGGTTTATAAGTAAGACTGTTTAATATAAGCTAATATTGCACTGTGTCTCCTTGCTCCTTTCTGTTCAGTTATTTTCTTATCCTTTCCATTCTCCTTGGTTATTTTTGGTCTTGTTAATAGTTCGCAATAAATCATATTTGTTCTTCCTACTTCTTCTTCTTCTCTTCTTCACATTCGGTCGCTTTAGTGATTTCCAGATTGAGGGTACGTGGCGCGATTTGGCCGACGCACATAAATCGGGTCTAGTCTTTGGTAACCGGCTCACGCCACAGTTCGCTTCGCTCGGCGTTATCCATCCATTACGCTGTGGCCGTGAGCGGGGGAGTATTTCCTCGCGTACCGGGAAGCACTGGTATTTAGGTCATAGGACGGTTGGGCCTAATACCCTACCCAGCGCCGACCGGGCGTGGCGTCATACCCCCGGGACCACGTCGGCCAGTCATAAACGAGGGGATTAATCCCCCCTCGGTAAGGGAAGAGAGGCCGACGTTGGATTCCGTAACAATATGTTACCAATTCCTTCGATAAATAATATGTACATAACTGGTCTTAAACAATGACTGTTGCCTATGGCGTCATTGGAATTGCCAAAGATAGGGGCACACCAGCTCGTCTTGCTCATAAAGTTTTAAATTAGATATTTGTCCATACCTGCAGAAGAATGAATAAAACCTTGGTATTTAATATCAGTAGTTGTTTGTCATATACAAGCACCTCATGAAGAACTGTCCAGGACTCTGCCAGCAACAATGAATACAATTTCATAATTTATTCTTGGTGCTATGTACAATATCAATGAGTCAAATCATTTATGCAATGTTTAACCTACTAGCTCATGTCAGTGAATGGCATAAATTTACTTTTCTTGCCTTCTGGGAAACTCATATTCACTCTCCACATAGTGTGGATTAAGCTGAAGAGAATAATGAATCAATATTTTAAAACACCTTTGGCCGTATATGGAAAATCTTACTGAAAACTAATGTCTTAGTTTGGATGCAACATTTCGATACAACAAAACAACAACAAAGTTACAACCACTACACGAGTGCACACACAGCATGCTGAATTATTTGCGATTGTGCTGCCCTGCGGGCACTCAGCATGACTATCCCCAGTATGTGGCACATTTGACAAATGACATGAAGCCTGGAATTCATCAGGCTGGCACGGTGCATTCATGCACTAGGCCTCCACTCTCACAAGATATATATATATATATATATATATATATAAGTTAAAAGTCCCCCCCCCCCCGGAGGAGGGGGTAGAAATCTTGCAAATCGTTTTTGTCAGTTTCACCTGGCTGTGCCTGGATGGGTTTGAGCATATAGCAGCTGAAATCTGAATCCTCTCCAGGTTCCTTCTGATGATTCCATATTTGTCTACTTGCATTCCTCCTGATACTCCAATGCTGTATCTTGTCAGTTATTTGATTAATGGGGGTGCCCTCTGAAATAATTTAAAGCCAACTCGGCCGTTTCCAACCAGCACACGTAGTGGTCCGAGTCACTAAAAGAGAGACCCAGTGAGTTGATGTTGTTTATTTGAAAATTGGGAGGGGAGAGAACAGGAAGGCAATCATGAATTGCAAAGATACTGGCTTGTGTACAGTAAATTAAATATGCGCCCGGGGGTTTCATATGGACGGGTTTCGTATGGACTTATCAAATCTTAAGGCTTCAGGTACACCACAGGAGAAGACCAGAGAGACCGACAAGACATGGGAGACTTGATCACGGCCTGTTCGGGCACCACAAATCCAACAGGGTGTGTTGAAACAGGCAGAAGCAGGTAGGGACTGTGGTCACACAAGTCAAAAGGAGAGCTGGCAAGATGCTGGGGGACACAAGCTAGGTTGCAGAGGAGTGTATGGAATGATAGTGGGAGATGCTGGCCCTTTCTTTCCTCTGGTCAGCCATGCGTCCACATCCTGAGTGGGATTGAAGAGAGTGAGGGAGTTTGTTCCAGAGGCGGGAGAAAAGAGGAATGAAGGAGTGAAGGTGAGCAGAGAGTCTTGATTTTGGCAGTTTAACCATAAGAGGGTTGCAGGCAGATCTTGTGCGAACTGCAGGAATATTTGGGGGACAGAGCCCAGAGAGAGCTGGGGGAGCAAGGCCGGAGAGGAGTCGGTAGAAGACGGAAAGACCACCAACCTGCCTGCGGTGATTAAGTGAAAGGCCCTCGGAGATAGCGTCATCGCGGGAGATTCCAATGATTCTGAACGCTTTGGTTTCAACAGCGTGAAGACGAGCTAGGTGTGAGGCAGGAGCACCATCCCAGAGGGGAGAGCAGTACTCCATTGAGCTGCAGATGAAAGCCTTGTATGTGGTGAGGGGCTCAGGTGTGCCAAGGAAGGACTTCGCACGACGGAGGATGCCCAGTCGGCGACTGGCTTTGGAGGCCAGCTTGGAAATGTGGTTTTCCCAGGAAAGATCATGGCAGATAGTGAGACCCAAAAGCTTGAGCGACAGAACTTCTTGGAGAGGATTATTCAGAAAGTAGATGGGAGGGTTGTCCAGTCGGTCTTTTCGGAGAGACATCGTAAGAGTGTGAGATTTGTCAGGATTGAAAGACATGTTCCACTTGTTTGCCCAGTCTGTGATTTTGTCCAGGTCTGCAGAGAGTGAGGAGGCTGCAGACTGCCGATCTGAGGGATGAGGAATGGAGCGGCAGAGAGTGGAGTCATCAGCAAAGAGATAGAGAGGATTTTCAAGAGAGTCAGAGAGATCATTGATGAAGACCAGAAAAAGCACAGGGCCCAGAACACTGCCTTGGGGAACTCCAGCCTGAACAGGAAGAGGAGATGAGAGAAACCCATTCAGGGACACATGTTGACGACGACTAGAGAGGAAGTCCGCCAGCCATGCGTGGAGGTTTCCATGGATACCAAAGGAGGAGGGTTTGGTGAGCAGAGCGGGGTGCCAGACCGTATCGAAGGCACGTGATATGTCGAGGGAGACAGCTCTAATTTCCTGTTTGGCATGGAGGACCTCCATCCATTGTTGAGATAGCAGAAGCAGCATGTCCAGAGTAGAGTGACCTGGTCTGAAACCAAATTGATGATCAGAGATCAAGCCATTGGAGAAGAGTAAAGATTTCATATCCGAAGCAATGATGGATTCCATGACTTTGCTGATAATTGGGAGAAGGCTGATTGGTCTGTAGTTGCTAGGTTCTGTTTTTGCACCTTTTTTGTGCAAAGCGATGATGTTGGCTGATTTCCAAGCAGACGGCAGTTGACCTTGAGCAAAAGAGAGGGTGAAGAGAACAGAGAGAGGGAGTGAAAGAGCGGAAGAACATGATTTTAGGACCCGTGGGCTGATGCCGTCAGGTCCAGTTGCAGAATCAGAGTCGAGGGTTGACAGAAAATTTTCCACCTTGTCAGGAGGAAAGGACACGGAGTCCAGGAGCAACTGGGTACGACTGGGTATGGTGGGTACAGAGAGGGATGGGTTTGGGACACAAGATTTAGAGGCAAACACAGAGTTGAGGCATTCAGCTTTTTCACGTGCGGAGTCAGCTGTGTAGCCGTTTGAGGTAAGGGAGGGGATGGAGGGGGAACAAACACCAGAAACAGATTTGACCAGACGCCACCAGGATTTGGAAGAGGGAGACAGATAAGAGAGTTCGGTCTTGAGAACGGAGAGATATTGTTTCCTGGCTCTCCTGAGGGTGGACACACACTTGTTTCAGGCTTTGTGAAAGGAAATGAGATTTCCTTCCGTTGGATTTGCTTTCCATGAGACGAAGGCAAGTTGTTTCTGGGCAACAGCCTCACCACAAGAATCCATGTACCATTGACGGGAGGAAGGGTATGACACCTGAAGACGAGCTGGGATAAATCTGTGCATGAGAGAGAGCAATTTACTTTGGAAGAATTCCCAGGATGAGTTGATGTCAGAGGTGGTAGAGATGGGAGACCAGTCCAGATGATTGATGGCTGCTTGAAGACCATGCCAGTTGGCCTGAGTGAAATGCCAGACTCGTCGACGCTGAGCAGGCTCCCTGAGAATGGTCAGAGAGATGTCCACTTTAACAAGGACATGATCAGATGATCCGATTGGAGCAGAAGAAGAGCAGCAGACATTTTCAGGGAAGTTAGTCATAACCAAGTCCAGAAGAGAAGATGCTCCGTTGACTGAGATCCGGGTCGGGAAATTGACAGATTGTGTCAGTCCCAGTGAGTCGCAGAAGTCCTTTGCTGAGGAGCCATGGCTGGTGAGAGAGGTACCCACACCCAGCCAACTGGCATGGTGACAATTGAAATCACCACATATGAGGAAGAGAGAGTTGGGATGAGTAGATAGAAGTTGGTCCATATTATCAGACAGCGAGATGTAGATGGAGTCATCACTGTTTGGTGGACGGTACAACACACATATGAACAAGAGGTGGGAGCGAAGGGGAAGCCGTAGCCAGAGGTATTCCTGGGGGTGTGGTGGAGAGAGTGCAGTGCAGGGTGAGTGAGGAAGAGAGTTTTTGATAAAGATAGCAACCCCACCTCCAGGACGAGGCTCAGGTCTATCATACCGGAGGAGGGAGTAACCCGGGAGAGATACTAAGGAATCAGAGACATCATGAAGGAGGAAAGTTTCTGTTAAGCAGAACACGTCTGGTTTGACAGAAGCAACCTGTATGGAGAGATCAGTTAAGTTTGAATGAAGGCCCCGGATGTTTGAGGTCCATACCGTTAATGAAGAGGAAGGGGGAGCATCGGATACAGAACAGGGGGGAGGAGGGGTAGGGTAAGATGTGGAAGAGGTGGAAGAGGTAGGGAGAGCTGTTGAAGGTGTGTCAGAGATTTCAGAATAGCTCGGAGAAAGGGAAGGATGGGGCGGACAAAAGGTTTGATGGTGATTGGGTGAGGCACAATGAGGTGTTATTTGAGGAGGGGGAAGAGCGAGGAAGAAGGTTGGGGGAGATGGAGGTGAGAGTTGGAAGGGGGAAGAAGCGGGGAGGACGCTTTGAAGAGGGGGAGTGAGAGGGGGGAAATTGAGAAGAAATGAGGGTGGGGAGATTTGAAGGGGAGGGGCGAGGGGGGAGTTTGGGATGGAAGGGACAAGGGGAGGGATTTGAAAGGGATGGTATATGGGGGAGATTTGGAGGGGAGGGGTGAGGGAGGAGTCTAGGAGGGGAGGGGCGAGGGGGAGTCTTGGAGGGGAGGGGTGAGGGGGTAGTTTAGGAGGGAGGGGGCAAGGGGGGAGATTTGAAAGGGATGGGTGATGGGGAGGATTAGGAGGGGAGGGGAAAGGGGGAAGATTTGAAAGGGATGGGTGATGGTGAAGATTTGGAGGGGAGGGGTGATGGGGAAGATTTGGAGGGGAAGGGTTATGGGGAAGATTTGGAGGGGAGGGGTGAGATTGGATTTTAGAAAGTGTACGATTAATGGGAAACGAACATTTCTTGCAAAATGAGTTTCTTGTGACCTTCGAGTTAAAAATATGTTTAAGGACGCTGGATGGAGGATGGAGTGCAGGAGAGTTTAGGGAATGTAGAAAAAAGGCACTATAGGAGATGGAATTTTTTTTTGGGATGAATAGATTTGGTGAGCAAGTCGAAAGCAGCCTTTTAAAGAAGAAGAAGAAAAAGGTGTTATAATATATGACGGAATACAGAACTCGAGGCGAAAATGTAAACATTGAAGGTTAATAACAGTGAAAACTATCTGGGGAAATGGGGGAGAAACACGTGGTCGAAGAACGAACGAACGAATAAGAATGAATAAACGAATGAGAACAAGAATAAGAACAGAGAAGGACATGTTTGTTTTTTTTGTTTTTTTTGAGTTGAGATTTACACAAGGAAGTAGGCTATGGGGTGAAAAGACTGGGAAAACAGAGAACGAAAGTTATTGGATCACAAACGACGGACCGCTGAGAGAAAAACAAAGCCTCAATGTTGTACACTGTACAAGGCCTCAAGACACGACACGAATTAAGACGATTTTCAATACAGGTATGAAAGATTTGCACCGAAAATCTTCCTTGGGACACAATATACGTACACACACCATAAAATAAATACAGTTATAACGAAAATACAAATGGGAACAATTACTTAACTTCGATTTCAAATCGCTCGCGACGCGGCAAAGGCCTTGCTCGCGACGCGGCAAACAGACGATTCATTTATGAAAGATAAACACCGAGAAACTTCCAAGGTGCACACACTACAACTTCACACACCAAAAGATAAATACAGTTTCGACAAAATACAATTGTGAACAGACTTAACTTTGAAAACGTGGAGACCGTGTGGAGCTTCGAGAATCCCTGCCGCCGTCTCCAAGATCTCGCGAGATCTCTTCAACCAAATCTCAAACTAGACTGAAGTCAACTGACTATGTAATGTCCAGAGCTCCTTTTATGGCCTCGGCCAACGCCTCACTCCGTGATATCACCAAGCCCTGTCTTATATGAGCTCATTGGCCGTTCAGGCATCACTCAAGCCGAAGCCCCAGCCCTAAACTTCTCGAGCACTCCCGAATGTTCAAGGCTTGGCGAGAGCGCCTGAACTGCTGCTAACCTTTTGACCCCAAAAACAATAGGCTTCTTGCTTATGACCAACTCTACCATTTGGTGAAGATTCCTGAAGATCGGTTGAAAATTGTGACCTGCATGTGACTGACATACAGACAGACAGACACACCGAAGAACGCACAAGACCAACCGATATACTTGAAAAATCTTCGATTTTCGCAAGTAATGTAAAATCACTCATAGAGCGACACTTGGCAAAAGAGAACAAAGTAGAATGGCACTCAGTAGAGCATCCTTTTGACCTCACAAATAATTTGTGGTACAATTCAGTGACATCATATGCAAATCATCTTCAAAGTTTAGGTTACCAGTATTCAGCTGAAAATTGAAATTTTTTAAAATTTGACCTATATTAACCTTTTAGCCATTTTGACCTCAAAAATAGTTGTTGGTTGAATTTATTTGGTTGATATGTAAATCCGATTCAAATTTCAAGTCATTCGGATGAAAATTGAGGATTTTAGAAATTTGAAAAAAACGTGATTGACCTTTGGCCTATTTTGACCTCAAAAATAAATAGGATTTTGTTGGACCACAAACTCTACCATTTGGTGAAGTTTCGTGAAGATGGTTTTAAATTGTGAGGTATAGGCAAGTATAAGTGAGTGGACAGACAAACACACACACCGGAGTGATCAACATACTTGTCAAAAAAAATGTTTTTTTGCCTAGTAACAGACAGACAGACAGACAAACGGACTCAAATGCAATACCCTTTCCTCTGGCAAGGGTAACTATTTATTCTGAAGTGTAGCATCGCTGATTCACCACCTTCTACACTACTTAATTCAACATGTTAAATTAGTATTAATACGCACACGATACTTTCCAAATGGAGTCCCTCAAGGTTCAGTCCTCTCCCCCACACTCTTTAATCTGTTCTTACATGACATTCCACAACCACCCAAAAACATACAATTAGCCTCATAAATGGACGATATAACCATCACCTCCACTCATAGCAACATCAACACGGCCACAGAACAACTTCAACCCTCCCTTAGCACCTCCAAACCTGGCTCACCATCAACAGACTAAAACTAGCCTCCTCAAACTCACTAGTCAATCTTCTTAAAATTACACTATGGAACATAGCGCTGAACCACACATTACACTGAATGGCACCCCTATTCCACACATACACACCAAACAAATATACTCAGCGTCACTTTTAACACATCCACGTCATACTCAGATCACATCACAAACATTTTTTTTAAAACCTTTAAAAAACGCACACCCAGGCTGAACACAGTTAGGGCACTTACAGGTACCGACTTCGGACGTCACAAAGAAACAGCATCACTAACATACAAACAGTACATTCGATCATCAACTATGCCAGCTATCAAAAGCACGATCAACACACTGCCATCGACACACTATCATCGACATCAACATCGAATATCATCGAAACAACATTGACATCGAATATCGACACTATCAACAGCTCTCCCGACCTCCCCCTCTCATCCTTCATCTTACCCTACCCCTCCCCTCCCCTGTCCTGCACCCGATGCTCCCTCTCCCTCTTCCTTAACGGTATGGACCTCAAACATCCGGGGCCTTCGCTCAAACCTGATTGATCTCTCCATTCAGGTTGCTTCTGACAAACCAGATGTAATTTGCCAAACAGAAACTTTCATCCTTCAAGATGTCTCTGATTCCTTAATATCTCTTCCTGGTTACTCCCTCCTCCGGTATGATAGACCTGAGCCTCGTCCTGGTGGTGGGGTGGCTATCTTTATCAAAAACTCTCTTCCTCACTCTCCTTGCACTGCCCTCTCTCCACCCATCCCACGGAGTACCTCTGGCTACGGCTTCCTCTCCGCTCCCACCTTTTGATCATATGTGTTTTGTACCGTCCCCCAAACAGTGATGACTCCATTCACATTTCGCTGTCTGACAACATGGACCAACTTCTATCCACTCATCCCAACTCTCTCTTCCTCATATGGAGCAACTTCAACTGTCATCATGCCTGCTGGCTGGGTGTGGGTACTCTCACCAGCCATGGCACTTCAGCAAAGGACTTCTGAACCTCACTGAGACTGACACAATCTGTCAATTTCCCGACCCGTATATCAGTCAACAGAACATCTTCTCTTCTAGACTTGGTTATGACAAACTTCCCTGCAAATGTCTGCTGCTCTTCTTGTGCTCCAATCGGTTCTTCTGATCATGTGCTTGTTAAAGTGGACATCTCTTTGGCCATTCTCTGAGAGCTTCCTCAACGTCGACGAGTCTGGCATTTCACTCAGGCCAACTGGCACGGTCTTCAAGCAGCCATAAATCATCTGGACTGGTCTCCCATCTCTACTGACTCTGACATCAACTCTTCCTGGTAATTCTTCCAAAGTAAACTGCTCTCTCATTCACAGATTTATCCCATCTCGTCTTCAGTTGTCTTACCCTTCCTCCCGTCCATGGCACACTGAATCTTGTGGTGAGGCATTTGCCCTGAAACAACTTGCCTTTGTCTCTTGGAAGGCAAATCCAACTGAAGGCAATCTCAGTACCTTCTAGAAAGCTCGGAACCAGTGTGTGTCTCCCCTCAGGAGAGCCAGGAAACGATCTCTCTACTATCAAGACTGAACTCTCAAACCTGTCTCCTTCCTCCAAATCCTGGTGATGTCTGGTCAAATCTGTTTCTGGTGTTTGTTCCCCTTCCATCCCCTCACTTACCTCAAATGGCTGCACAGTTCACACCACACGTGACAAAGCCGAATGCCTCAACTCTGTGTTTGCATCAAAATATTGTGTTCAAACCCTCTCTCTGTTCTCTTCACCTCTCTTTTGCTCAAGGTCATCTGCCATCAGTTTGGAAATCAGCTAACATTACCGCTTTACACAAAAAGGTGCAAAAACAGATCCTTGCAACTACAGACCAATTAGCCTGCTCCCAATTATCAGCAAAGTCATGGAATCCATCATTGCTTAGGATATCAAAACCTTACTCTTCTCCAATGGCTTGATCTCTGATCATCAATTTGGTTTCAGACCAGGTCACTCTGCTCTGGACATGCTGCTTCTGCTGTCTCAACAATGGATGGAGGTTCTCAATGCCAAACAGGAAATCAAAGCTGGCTCCCTTGACATATCACGTGCCTTTGATATGGTCTGGCACCCCGCTCTGCTCACCAAACTCTCCTCCTATGGTATCCATGGAAATATCCACGCATGGCTTGCGGACTTCCTCTCTGGTCGTTTTCAACGAGTGGCCCTGAATGGATTTCTCTCATCTCCCCTTCCTGTTCAGGCTGGAGTTCCCGAAGGCAGTGTTCTGGGCCCTGTGCTTTTTCTGGTCTTCATCAATGATCTCTCTGACTCCCGTGAAAATCCTATCTCTTTGCTGATGACTCCACTCTCTGCCGCTCCAGTCCTCATCCCTCAGATCGGCAGTCTGAAGCCTCCTCACTCTCTGCAGACCGGGACAAAATCATAGACTGGTCAAACAAGTGGAACATGTCTTTCAAACCTGACAAATCTCACACTCTCACTATGTCTGGAAAAGACCGACTGGCCAACCCTCCCATCTACTTTCTGATCAATCCTCTTCAAAAAGTTCTGTCACTCAAGCTTTTTGGTCTCACTATCTGCCATGATCTTTCGTGGGAAAACCACATTTCCAATCTGGCCTCCAAAGCCAGTCGCCGACTGGGCATCGTCCGTCGTGCGAAGTCCTTCCTTGGCACACCTTCACTCTTTCATTCCTCTTTACTCCCGCCTCTGGAACGAACTCCCACAGTCTCTTCAATCCCACTCCTCCCTCCAGGTCTTTAAAACAGCTGTTCACCACCATCTCTTATTTTCTCCCATCCAAAACCTTGATCTTTTCTACCGCCGTTATTTCACCCGAGATCCACTTTTTTGAAATACCGACTTCTTTGCAGGAAGTCCTAGCAATGGCCATGTGTTTATTTTTTTTACCTCTCCCATCCCTCCCCCCTTCCCATGCCTCCTCCCCACAAGCCCTCTCCCTCCCACAGATCTCCCGATGTCCCCGTTCGCTGCTGTTGTACTTGTGTGCTTATCTTTCTCTCCCCATCTCGTCCCCCGCTCCCTTTATTGTATGTTTTACGTGTCCGTTTTTTTTTTGGGTTTTTTTGTGATTAATGTTAGCTCTTCCACGAGCCTCGATCTTGTATACAAAAAGAAAAGGAAAAAAAAGTCATCTTGGGCCTCCTCCCGATCCAACATCTCAACACCCTGCAGACCATACAAAACAAATGCACCATCACAGGTTGCACATTAACAACAACCATCGAGCACCTCCACACAGAAGTAAAAATGCTAAAAATCAAAGACCACTTCGACATGAGAGGTGCACAGTTCCTATGCAACCTAAATGCAGCCCTAATAACCCATGCCACTACATATGCAACCACCCACAGGCCCTTAGGCACATTACAACTACACCGCAAAGACACTACAGTGAGATCCTTTGTAACATCCCCCACAAAATGACGGAAACTACAAAAAAAAACAATAAACAACCTGGGCCCAAACAGTATCTTGGGTACAAACCCCCACCCATCGATGACACAGAGAAACTACTCCCCATGTCTGATCGTGTTCACCTTTCACGACTTCATTGTGGACACCACCCACAACTTGTACACAACAAACATAGACTCGACGAAACCACTGACGTAAGTAAGCTCCACACACAATAAAACATATCATGGAAGACTTCACGTGGGCCTGTCCTGGCTCCACGTGGGCAAGAGCACAACATCTTGGATGTGAGGGATTTCTGGGTCGCTCCTGTGAGATTTATCGGCTATCTCCGTGCCGCTGCTCAGTTCAACCAGAACTGACTAGGGCAACACAACAACAACAACAACAACAACAACAACAATGCTAAATTTGTTGTTTGTGTCCTTTATGACGTTCCTCTAAGCAGTCCAAGTTTACTGTTGGAATGATTTTCAATTTTGTCTGATTGACAGACAGACAGATGCAATTGCTATACCTCGAGTGCGTATGCACACTCGGGATGAGATTCCATACAATTTGTCAAATTCAGAGCCAAAGTATCCGAAACTGCAGGTTCGTGTTCCGATTCGTGGTCTCGTGTTCAAAATATAAAATCCCATTTTAATCAAAGTAGTTCCTCGATCAAAGATTGACGTGTCAGACGGACAGAGTGCACCCAATTGCTTAACCGCATTTTTCGCTTCGCATGCGGGCCTAAACAAATTGGCCGGTTTCACTCTGCAAGTAGTTGGAAAAGGCGTGAGACCGGAGCTTTTTGACCGAATAATATATTGTTGATTTGTTGCGTCTGCTCGTTTTGTTCAACACCCTTCAAAAACTCGAGACAAACAACAGGGGTGCGTTCCATCACCAATCAGCATGTAGAGCGCTCGCCAAGTGACTTGGGCACTCAAGTAAGCGCTACAGCAAAACAGTTAAATAATGGCTGGCTTGGCTTGCGATGGAAAACCGATTGGGAACACAACCCAGATGAAGTGAAGGTGAGTTGCTGGGATACAGTATATACCGCTTCAGGTAGCTGAGTTTGGGTTGGGTTGGCAAATGGCGACGTGATAGCATAAATCTAGGGCCACAGCGAAAGTGGGGAGGAAGGGGATGGGTTGGAGAATTAGATGGAAAATGAGTGGGGGGAGCGGATTAGGGAGGGAAAAAGGATCAGGGGGAATGGTTGAATGTAGGGGTCACTCTAACGGTACGTTCCGCGCGACGGCAAAAGTTTGGCCGCGTGAACGAGGAGCCCCCAGGAGCGTTCGCATCTCTCGCCCGGCGCTGACACTAATTATGATCTACGGCAGCAGCGCGAAGCGAAGCGCGCATCCTCAAAATGGCGAGTGTCAGGCCCGGATGCTAACAAATCAGGTGTGGGGTGGTGGTCGTGGTGGTGGTGGTGTTGGCATGGGTAAGGGGAGTCGAGGGCGGGAAGGAGATGGAGATGGTATGGAGGAGGGGGGGGGGGAGGGTAGGAGAGGCAGCCGTGCCGGAGATTGAATTGGTCAAAGTCGCTTGTGAGATTTATAGCTCGAATCATGTCGCACTCGATTTCGGTGCCTCGCGCCGACTGCACGTGGAGCACAAAATGGAGAGAAATGGCGATGGGAGAAGCGGACGTGCTCTCCGTGCTCTCCGCGTGCGCTTCGTTCCAATCTGATGGGGGGAATTTTAACAAAACGTTTTCACTTCCAAGCCCTCACCCTGGAAAAAGGCGCCGGTACATTAGCTCCGGTCTTCCTCCCTCGCGGACTTAAATAACTGCCAACACGAGCTTTTATGAAAACGATGAAGAAGGAAAGTTATGGATTTATCGAGTCAAATGTGCAGGTCACGTCGAGTGCGCCACCCGTCCCAGGTCTTTTCGTCGTCCACGCTGCTAATGCGTAAACGCGTCGGCTAACGCATTCTCTTCCATCGGACCACGTCCGTTAACATTAGCGGATGGGTAACGGGACTCGTGGTCGGATTGAAGATCCCACGTGCGGTCTTCTTCTACCTGTCCCACCACGGGTGCTCCCTCCATTCTGCATCTCTCGCCTCCCGACCACTAAGCACCGTTTCGCCCCGTTTGAACCGGCGCAGCCGGCCGTGCGGAATGCAACTTTATTGCCTTACTCCGACACTTTTTTTCCACCCCAAGCCTCGGAGCGGTAATCCTATTTGCATCCGTTAATGGGCGTTTAGTGCTCGCTGTTGCAGCCTCGCCGCAAGCCAAGCAACGTTGAAGGTTAACAGCTTATCCGCCTCTTGGCTCCCGACGCTCCTTGGACAGCCCGCATCCTCACCCCACATCGTACGTGTGGACCGGTGTGCATCTACTTTCCCATCAGACAACGCTTCATACACAGAAGTAAATATATTGAGTTCCCTTACAACGAAGGGCATTAGACAGATCAAACGTTGCGCTATTATTGCCAAACAATGGCTGTTTGTCCATGCTCTATCTTTTTAAATGAGCGTCAAACAAAGAAGCAGCTCGTACCATTTAAAAAGTCTTTCGTATGACTCGGTCAGGGTTCGGACCACGATAGTCAGACACAACGTCAAATAGGAAGAGAGCCATTTGTCTCTGTGTGTGTGTGCGTGTGTTTGAATGTCGCCATTTACCCCAGAGATGGCTGAACGGATCTTTGTCAAACTGTCAGAGGATCATCAGTGAGTGTTGCGGAGTGTTTTCGGCCAAAAAAAAAAAAGTTTTATTTTTTGTTGGATTTTCCAAAAAATAAATAAATAAATCGGTATCGGATTAAATATAATCGTAATATCATTTAATATAAATTTTCCTTATTGACTGTAGTTCGGGAGACTGTTTTAGGCACCTCCAAAAAAAGAATAGAAAGGAATAAATGTTGATTATTTTTTTTAATGCCAACAGGATTAGAACATCACCGGGCAATGTGGGGTACTCCTTATAATTAGATACGAGCACCTAAGGATACAATGAAAGTGGATCACGGCTACTCATGTGACACTTTCAGGTGGGTCGTCACCTTGCTGTGCGAGTTCCAAGGACCAACGGGGTGAAGCCGCCGCTAGGGTCGTTTCGCCGATTTTCGGTTCCTTTTTGGCTGCAGCAGCTGCCGCTCTGGATAAGGAGTTGAACGGTTACTGTGGACCCCTAGAGGCCTAAATCGCGGTTGGTTTTCCAAGACGTGGGTTATGGGATTCTTTTTTAAAAAATAATGCGGACGACTTGGATTGCTCGTCAGGAAAAACGTTTTGAACCGCAAACTTTTTAAGCACACGTGAGGTTGAAAAAGGTGCGATGAAATATCGACATTTCTGGAACTTTTATAATTGATGCTTTGGGTGTTAAACCACACAATTAGTTGTAATATTGTTTCGTTAGTGCTGTTAGCAACTTAGCATACATAATTTGTAAAAAAAATAAACCAAGTTTAACGCCACCATGCACGAATTCCCAACTTTTGACTCCTCGCGGATGATGTGTACGACTATGACCTCCATCTCTGCTCCTTTTTCAAACATCAACGGGTAATTAACTCAGTTCATCTCAACTGAAAATATGAATTAAATGTTGATTTTTATTTACCATACTCTTTGCAGAGCACTGGTGATGCGAAAGCAGCTTCTTGGTGAGAGTTACACTGGGTGGTGGGGTTTTTTTATTTGTTTTTTTTGTATACAAGATCGAGGCTCGTGTAAGCGCTAACATTGATCACAAAAAGACAAACTGACACATAAAACATGATAAAGGGAGCGGGAGACAAGATGGAGAGCAGGGACATCGGGAGATCTGTGGGAGGGAGAGGGCTTGGGGGATGAGGCATGGGAAGGGGGGGGGGGGTGGTGAGAGGTGAAAAAACAAAAAACACATGGACACTGCTCGGACTTCCAGGAAAGAAGTCGGTATTTCAAAAAAGTGGATCTGGGGTGAAGATATATTTTTTGCCACAACGTTTGCCACTGCCTTTCCAGGGTTGTTTGTCCATGCTCTATCCAATCAAATGCTAAGAGCACGGACCATTTTTAAAGTCTTCTGTATGACTCGGTCGTGTTTAGAAGCACCGACCTCCCTGACTCAGAGCGGATGCTTTAACCATTACTCCACCGAATCCAATACGAACCAAAAAATTCTCCAATCTCAATAGGAAATCAGACTTCACATAAGTTTTTATCGAACATAGCTTTATTCTACGAAACAAAATAACGAAGTGGTGACGATGTATGTGGGACGTTCAAAAATTCCTACTTTTCCGCAACCTGTCACGTTCGACCTTTTTGTTCTGCTTTTTGAACAAGATACTCACAACAAGTCGAAGACTCGACAAGAAAAGTGGAACGAAGCGTATATAAGAATATAAATATATCTTTTCTTCCTAGATTTTTGTACTTAAATATTTAAAAACAAAAAAGGCCATTCAGAGATCCTTGGGTCATTGCAACTTGTTCCTATAACTTTTCCAACAAGCCCATAATTTTGTAGGTGTTTCAAACATGTATGAAGTTTCGTGTTCTTTTTATTCAACGAACTTTTTCGGGAACTTTCCCACAGATGTCTCGTAACGGCACAGCCACCAGAGCTTCCTTTGCTGTGTGCTGCGGTGGCAACGCGAGCTCACGGGGTCTCAGAAAGGCAGTGCGGCCCATCCGCGACATCTGGCTGCGGTTGGCCACAGAAGCCACGTCAGGCTCAGAACAGACCCCACACTGAACCACACAAAAACCGATAAAAACTAATTGGATTCATTGAATGGGAATCAAAAGAAGAACTAGTACGACACCCGGTAGCACACATACCTCTGCCAGGCTGAACAGTTTACATTTTGTATCCCACGGATGGGCCAGATCGGGATTCGGACCTGAATCAAAATCTAATCGCCTTGTTCTTGTCACCTCCCCAACTCCACCAATTTTTGTCCAAATACGTCCACAACGTTTTGAAATATCATGTTATATATCGTTTTTGGTCTTATCTCTCAATGGTGAAGAATCACTTTCAGAAAAGAATTTTTTTTTAATCGTATCCGGATCCCGATCTTCACCGAAATCGAATCAATTTGTCCGTGTCTCACATTCAGCATGTCCGCCAAGTTTCGTCCAAATTCATGCGTAACTTTTTGAGATAGCCTGCTCACAAAAAAACATACAAAAAGGGTTGAAAAAATTACCTCCGGCCACCTTTGGCGGAGGTAACAACACCAACACAGCAATAACAACAACAATAACAACAGCAGTAGCAACCGATCAGGCTTCTCGAGATCCAAAGCAAAGTGCTTCTACACTGCCAACAAACCATTGTGCGTTAAAATGTTAACTGCATGGGACTATTGGATTACGTAACTCTCCTCTAAGCTGTCTAACCTGGATTCGAATCTCGACCTGGCTGGAAGCTGTCAGCCCGGTTCCGGTGTTTCACAGGCAGGGTGATTCATCAATGTGTGCACTGTCCCAGTAGTCCATGCAAAATATGAAATGACCCAAAACAAATTGCAACAGAATCCATTTTATCTGCATTTAATTTGGAATAGCTCACAAAACAACATATTAAAAGTATAGGAAAATTGAAGTTGTGGAACAGTGCCTAATTTGCAGAAATTCAAAATGGCCGCCATTCAAACTACTTTTGCCTATATCTCGGGATCTGAGACTCGTAGACACTTAATTCTGGTATCTATACCTATGTTTTCAGGGTCAAGGAATACAATAATAACAGTATTTATAACATTGGGTCATTTTTTGACACCTAATTTGCATACATTCAAATTGGCCGCCATTTAAAATTAATATTGGCACATATTTCCCATCTGAGTGAAGTTGGACTATTTCTGTTGGCGTAGCATAAGGCACCAGTGAACCATGTATCAATCTGCTGTAACTGCAGTCATTTAACTACTATATCATTCTACATGTTCTAGCCACCAGTGTCTTCTTCAGTTTCTTCAAGGACTGCAATGACATTCTTGCATACACCTCTACACACTCCACATCCATAAGTGCACTCAAGACCGTTTGCCTTGCAGGTGCACTGCTTGTTGCTACAACCTGTTTTGCAGTTACACCTTACTATCTTCAGGAGGTGTTTGGGGGCTGCTGCTTTGTCTGTAAGAACTGGAATGTACTGTCCACCTTTCTCACACCACCCCCACTCCGCTGGTTGCATCTGATTTCCTTTCCCCATCCACTGCTGTACTTGCAAGTAGACCCGCATACTGTGGTACGTAGCTGCTGCTGAGGTTGGCGGGAGAGCCTCTGGTTTCACACATGTTGTACTAATGCTGACCTTCTGTTGGAAACATTGCAGGCGGAGAAAATCCAACTTGTCATCTGATTTGCCTTTGTATAAGGAGACGATTGCTTTTTCTCCTGCGGATATGATGTCTGCCTTTGTGCTATTTCCAAAGATCTTGGCCTGTTCCTGGAAGTCTTTATTGGTGCGAATCAGCTTGAGCGCAACTCCCTTTCCAAAACCATGTATGTAGGATGTAGTATCACAACCAAGGATAGCATGCACAAAAAGCATACTATTGCATACTTGTGGGCCCAATGTGGATTTTGGAACCGCAATATCCCAGCATCTTGGCTGCTTATTCATGCCATAGCGAGGTTCAGGTCGAAGGTACAGATTTGTTGTAGTGAGCTCTGAGTGGAAACAGAGCAGAACCAGAATGTCTGTGTCATCTGCAACCACGACAGTCGCCTTATTTGTTCTCTCAGCAGTGACAATGGCAGTATGCACAATTAGTAGATCAGCATCTGCCCTACCTAGCATGTTCTGTGCAACATCCATGATGTCATAGGTGTTCATCGAGCAAGGTGATGAACTTCTGCTTATTCTCATTGTTGGAAAGAAAGTCTTGCTTCTTTCCATTGAAAACCATAGACCCGGAGACTTGCACAGGTGCTCCAACACGCAATCCTGCTCTTCGTTGATGTGTTGTATCTTTTGTGCTTGGGCCATTGAGATAGCCATCAAATACCACATCTGGTTCACCATAGTGTCTTTTCACATATGTGACATACTGCTGACATATCTCGTCATATGTTGAACCTCGGTTCCATATGATTCTGTGAAGTAATGCTCCCCCATCGAGGACATACTGGACGTCCCCTGGCGGTACGGACATTCCTGGAGGCATCAGACTCCAAAGTGTGTCAGCCAGTTGAGCTTTATTTGCCAGTCGCGGAGTGTACTTATTCTCAAAGAGCGCCGGAGGATAGCTGCATAACTCATATTGGAATGCCTCTAACAGGTTGTCTTGACGCGTTCCCAACGTTATAAGTCTCTGAAAGAGCAGCTGAGGATCTATTTGGATCATTCCCTCTTTCGTCTTCACTGCACTGCTATCACTCAAGGTAACAGCTTCATCTTTTTTTTTCCTGAATGTGTATTCTGCAACACCTTTCCCAACCATACCATTCAAGATCTTCTCTCCCACCTCTCTTGCAGAGTCCACATTGACAGTGTCATCAGCCGTTACACCAGTCACAATATTGTGCAGTGTTGGATTCTCATGAAAGGCGTCTCTTGGGGTCAGGAAGTTGAGGAGCTCTCTTGTGTCTGCCATGTCCTTCTTCTGCCTTGCCTCTGACATATCCTTGTGCTGGGCCTTCTTCTTCTGTTTTTCCTCTGACATCTCATGATGCTGTTCACTGGTCATGTAGTTCACCGATGTTAAGTCCTGCATAGCCAAGTTGACCTCTGAGCAGGCCTTAGAAGACAACAGCCAAACTAGTCGTTGAGTTTCTGTCATACCGCGGCCTCGTGTTAGTCCACCAGTAGTTTTTAGACTTCTCATCAAGACTTGTTCGATGAGCAAGTCTTCAGAGAGCCCAGCCCAGTATCGATCTGAACTTCGACCTACATGGAAGCCGTTTTGGAAGTGTTGATAAACTTCTTGATGTTGTTTCTCTAGGGTTTCCATCTTGTTCAAGTAGATGTGAAGAGATTTTGTGTAGTTGGTGTGGCCTGCTGCTGCCAGATACGGTAACATATCTTGCATTGACTTCAGATGTCGGTCCCAAATACCAGTACGTTCACCTTTGATGAACACTTGATGAACAGGCAGTGTTCACTATACTCAAATGAGGAACCTGTAGATCTCAATGTATGGCTTGCCTGGTTTTGACCTTCAGCCTCACATTCCCTCTTGCACTTGTATGATTCTATACAGTTTGCATTGCAGTGTATTCGTCGGCATTTCTTGTGAACCTTCTGTCCAGGTATGGTACTCGTGTCCACGCCTCTCTCTTCACTTGCTCTTTTGATCCCGTCACACCCTTTTTGAGTGAGAGTAGAACTTTCTTGGTCTTTGGATATGGATTGATGGCAGAGGGCACATTGGGGTTCATCCATCGTTGTTTAATCTGAAATGAAGAGACAAGAAAAAATCCACCACCAATCCCTTAAAAGCACTCTACAATGTTATTGGCAGCATCTTCATTTATTCATAATGTGTTCATTGACCTGAAATATAGTTGATTGATTAATTATGAATGGAGGCTATTTTGATATTATGCTCATTGGGCCTGTGCTGATGCTTAATGACAACAAGTTTTGATTATTGACATTGTTCTCATTGTGTTCCTTGACTCAAAAGCAAGTGCAAACCCAGAATTAAACCATTATTAGTTACAGGATATGGGTTGAGCTAATTTGTCACAGTGGCCATTTTGGATTTATGCAAATTAGGTGCGACCAAATGACCCAATGTTATAAATACTGTTATAAACATGTTCCTTGACCCTGAAAACATGGGTATAGACACCAGAATTAAGTCTCCACGAGTCTCAGATCCCGAGATATAAGCAAAAGTAGTTTGAATGGTGGCCATTTTGAATTTCTGCAAATTAGGCACTGTTCCACAACTTCGATTTTCCTATACTTTTAATATGTTGTTTTGTGAGCTATTCCAAATTAAATGCAGGTAAAATGGATTCTGTTGCAATTTGTTTTGGGTTGACCCCTTTTTTTCATATTTTGATTGGACTACAGGGATGGGCATGAAACTGGCGTCCCGTCTGCTGGCATTAGTTGGTGGATGTTAAATAGCCCATGGTATCCTTCACGAAGATTAGGTGAGGTATTGGCACCGTGTTCAAATTACAAATTCCTGCCCTAACTACTGCTGGGAAGGCCGTGGCAAATCACCCACTATAGTGTAGCAGCATAGCAAACCTGTTGTGCATTTTGTGATACAAGCACCAAATTTGGCACAAATGTACATTAATATGTTGCGAACATTTTCAGATATTGGGCCACTTGAAATTCCGTAATTTTTTTTTTAAATTTTTTCAAATTTCATAATTTCAAATTTTTCGGGTGACACCGTCACAATTTCGGTCTTCGAGGCCGGCCGATATAGTGGGGCGGCTTAGCCCAAATATTCAAAAGAATTGTGCATTTTGTGATACAAGCACCAAATTTGGCACAAATGTACATTAATATGTTGCGAACATTGTGTGGTCAGCAATGAAGACGAGAGTCTGAATTACATGTATGCAAAAGACCTTGTGAACCAGTGAAGCAAATACACGGGTAAGCATGAATTAAATCTAGGGCATGATATAATTTCCATGATGTTTACCTCTACACTCAATGGTGGAAGGAGGTAATGTTTTGATCCCAGCTTTCTGTATGTCTGTTTGTCTGTTAGTCCACAAAATTCCAGACAAAGCTTGTAGTAGTGGTAGTTGTAGTGGTGATAACAGAAATTGTTATATAGAACTGAACTTATATTATTATTATATGCAGAAAATAACTTCATTTCTATATGCCCTGCAGTGGACAGGTTAATTGGTTTATGCACTGAAGGGGTCACCCTGGTGTGCACTGCTGTGTTCTGCCTCACTGAGTTGTTCAGGTATGATGTACTCAGCACAAGCTTCCGGTCGGCCCGGAGGTGGGGGTGCGGGGCCTGTCACGGAACGTCAAAACAAACGGCCTGCCGGGGCCGCCCAAAAGTCGGGCGTGAGGGGCGCGTCCACTAATGGAACGCCTCTCGCTTCCCAGATCGAGGGCCACGTGGTCAGGAGAACCTCGTCCCTTCCGGTCACACTTTGCCTATCGGCCGGCCTCGAAGACCGAAATTGTGACGGTGTCACCCGAAAAATTTGAAATTACGAAATTTGAAAAAAAATTTTTTAAAAAATTACGGAATTTCAAGTGGCCCAATATCTGAAAATGTTCGCAACATATTAATGTACATTTGTGCCAAATTTGGTGCTTGTTTCACAAAATGCACAATTCTTTTGAATATTTGGGCTAAGCCGCCCCACTACTATAACCCTTGCCAATAAACTGCTTTCACAGCACTGATGCTCTGTAACAGACTGTGGTATATCAGAATCAAATATATACACATATACTGTATACAGTATACAAGTTGGGCCCTTCCTTTGCTGGTTCAAACCCCTACCCGAGTTCCTCTACAGCTGCAGACATTCACAAGTAGCACATAATGATACACGTGAATCCCATCGATTGCTTCACGCCCCCTCAGCCGCCGGACCAGTTTCCTCACTTGTTGGCAAGTCATCAGCGACAGCGTATACAGAAACGGGAACCACCGAGGCCCACAAGCATGTACCACATGCAATGCCAAAAGCAGTTAACATATTGTTGTGGAAATGACTTATTTGAGTGAATAAAATTAATGCTTAATACGGCATAGTTATTTCCTTAATGAGTGGTTAGAATAAGTGAAAAAAGCAATTTAATGTGATATTAGATACGCATCACTTATGTTCAGATGGAGATGTCAAACCCACCCTCATGTCTTGACTAAAAACCCTCAACCCCAACGATCATTTATCTGGTGTTTTTACCCTCCCTTTTCTGTCTTAAATGCTCTATTCAGAGCTCGCAAGGCTGTCACAGGCAGCGCAAGTTCAGGTGCCAAACGTTGTCCCCTCACAAAACTAGGAGGCCGTGGGGGAATATTGCGGGGGGTGGGGGGGGGGGTGGGGAATGGCTGGGAAAGAAGTTCGCCCCCACCTACTGACCGGGACACATGGGCCAATAGCAGCAGGGAGTGGAGGGGAGGGATTAACCATTTCACCATGCTGCGTGGTGGGGGGTGGGGGGGAGGCACGAGGAAATAAAGGCGTGTGCATTAAGAGGAAGCCGAGAAGATGCCAGGACCCAGCTTGGGGAGAAGCTGTGTTGATTCTGCAGAGCTGCTGTGTGACACCACACCCCAGTCCAGCCAGCCACGCCTCCACTCCCGCACCTTACATCCGCTCTTGACTGCTGCAGTGATACCCTGCAGTGGCTGCCACTACATCGGTTCCTGCTCGTGCCTCCTCAAGTCTAGTGGTGTCCTGCCAGACATCGCCAGGTATTTTTGTCTTGTCTGCCTCTAATGTCTCTCTATCGTGGAATGAATGTGAGTCCTAAGGCAATAGGATAATTAAGGTTCTGTTTGATTGTTGACTCGTGGGCACTTATATCGGTTAGCGGGCAAGGGTTTTGTGTTATTGTTCATTTTTGTTGCATGATCATAATTGTTATTGCTCCTTCTGTTTCCTTCCCATGCCACTATCGTTATTACTCCCGCCAGGGAGTAATGCATTCGATCGTGTCCGTCCGTCCGTGTGTGTGTGTGTGTGTGTGTGTGTGTGTGTGTGTGTGTGTGTTTGTATGTTTGTGTGTTCATGTGTTTGTGAACAAGGTATCTGGAAAAGTTCTCAACAGATTTGGATGAAAGTTGGTGGGATGATTGCCCTTGGGATAAGGAAGAATTGATTAGTTTTGGGTGAAGCTCAGAATATTATTCCTGATCCAGGAATTTTTTGGGGATTTTTTTTTCTGTTTTACTGCATTAAAGCTTTTATTCTTATTACTCCCGCCAGGGAGTAATGCATTCGATCGTGTCCGTCCGTGTGTGTGTGTGTGTGTGTGTGTGTGTGTGTGTGTGTGTGTGTGTGTGTGTGTGTGTGTGTGTGTGTGTGTGTGTGCATGTGTGTTCATATGTTCGTGTGTTCATGTGTTGTGAACAAGATATCTGGAAAAGTTCTGAACGGATTTGGATGAAAGTTGGTGCGATGATTGCCCTTGGGATAAGGAAGAATTGATTGGTTTTTGGTGAAGCTCAGGATATTATTCCGGATCCAGGAATTTTTTGAAGGATTTTTTTACCATTGGAAGATAGGGCTCAACAGCGGCCACCCACGGCGGGAGTATGCGCTCTACTGAGTGGCGTTCTCGTTCTTAAATGATGTTTTTCTCCTCTACTTCCGAGATATATCAAAATAAATGATCTGACAGTTAGGGCCTACTTTCTTTTTCATTTATTGTTTTTGGGAGAGGGGATGTTAAACAAAACGTATTATTCCAACTTGACCCACGGCAGGAGTATGCGCTCTACTGAGTGGCGTTCTAGTTAAATTTGACTTCGTATCGCGTGAATTATGTTTGTCGTGCTGGCTTCATCTTGTTGTTTCCATAAGTCCCATTAAGGGTAGATTGGTCACGGTCCCCGTCCCGCTAGACAAAATTGTATCACTTGACTGAGTTTGCTTAGCCTCAATACATCAGTCACGTGATTGCCTATCGGCAAAGGGTTTGGCTGGCTCAGCGAACGAGCACAGTAGCAGATACCAATGGTCGTGACCCGACCCGGGGCCATCGAATCACCTGACCTCTACCATAGCTTTACCATAACTCGCCAGATTCAAACTGGCAACCGGAACAGCCAGCGACTATTACATTGGTTTCAGGAGTGGGATTGGACCCCAGATGCAAGAACAAGGAGAACAGAACCATGGGGACACAAACAGGTTGGATGCCACTACAGTCCCTCTAGAAATTAAGGTGAAAGGACCATTAGAAGGTGTGGTGGAGTTGTCCTCTCTACCCGATAGTCCCGTAGACACTTCTCTATCAGCTTGTCCGCTGCCCTCAAATGAACAAGCAATAGGGAGCAGAAGGCCAGGGTCACCACAGCAGCAGAGGTATGACCAAGAGCCTGATAGCTATGATCACCCAGCTAATGGCTGGCATTGACACTTTCTGGATAAAATGGACAAAAACGGAGCAGAGATAACATCAAGAATGGAGTCAATCTGGCAGGCATGCGAAACACGCACCATGTTTTGGTGGTTGGGCACTGGGCAGGCCAAAATGGTCGAGGGGATTATGGGCACAGTAAAGATAGTCAGGGGAGCAACAAAATTGGGGGTGATTAGGACACAGAGATAAATAGCCCCAGTAAGGACGGGTGAAAATAAAATAAAATGGACTCAAGAGATATAAATTGAAACAAGTATGTGGGCAAGTGAAAATTAAGATGAACAAAGGGAGACAGAGATAGAGAATAGATCAAGTGCAGCACCTGAGGAAGTAAATTGTATATGAGAGGAGATTGATGGACGTGCTGGGGGCAAAGACATGTGAGGAGCACATTGCCCAACACGATGAATCAGTGTGGAAGAGTCTGTGGAATGGTCAGATGTAAAGTGGAGCCGGCGTTCATTGCCGCAATGACCAGGTACTTGGACACCGAGAGAAATGGTGATAATGGGAAGCAAGGGGTCCAGCCAACAGAGGGTTGGATAGGGTCTCTCCCCAAGGTGGTGTACGTGTGTGTGTGTGTGTGTGTGTGTGTGTGTGTGTGTGTGTGTGTGTGTGTGTGTGTGTGTGTGTGTGTGTGTGTGTGTGTGTTGTATGAGTCCCGCGTTGGAGCTGTACTTACACACCTCCAAAGTTGCGGTATGTCCTGAAGTGGTGGAAATGGCACGACCAGTATGCGAAATGTGTGCCTCAGCCCACAGTTCGCTGCCATGCCGTGGGGTCGAGCCACGCTTCCTGTGCATGCTGGCACAGGTTTAGTGGGAGGTAAGCACATGACGGAGTCCACATGTGGGAATGTGGTAAGCTTGGAATGCATGGCGCATGGCGTTGGCGTGTGTGGAATGGACATGAAGGTGGAGGAACGGGGAACACAGTCGAGGAAGCCATCGTTAGGGATGGATTGGTTACTGGTAGGGGATTAGTAGTCCCTTCCCCAGGAATTAGTAGTGGGCATGACTCCATCGAGTGGTGAGTCGGAGAGTCGGAAGGAGGGAGATAGGGATAGTGTTGTGGAAATCTCGGTGTTCAAAAAACTCCTCGGAGTTAATAACTGCTTAATATTGCTTAGTTATTTCCTTATTGAGTGTGTAAAATAAGCATCAAAGTAATTAAATGTTATATTAGACATGCATCGCTATTATGTTCGGATAGTTGACAGCAAACTCACCCTCATGTGTGTGGCTAAAAATGCTAAATCCCATTGAACTTTTTGGGGTGTTTTTACCCTCTGTTTTCTGCCTTTAATATTATTTTCAGGTGAAAACGTTGTCCTCCTCACAATACTGTGAGGCCTTGCCAGGTCAGGTTGAATGTTGGGGGAAAGGAGGTCCCTCCACCCACTGGCCAGGACACAGACAAATAGTAGCCAAGAATGGAGGGGCTAACCACGTGACCAGCACGGGTGTGAGCCCAAGGAAATAAAGGTGGTGCATCAGCGGAATCCCAGGAGATGCCCGGACTCAGCTTGTGGAGAAGATGTGTCGGTTCTGCAGAGTTGCTGTGCGCCACCACACCTGTGTGCTGTGTCATGATATATTTCAAGTTTTGCATCGACCGGTTCAGCAGTTTCAGAGGAATATATTTTTATTTCCTTAAATCCAAAATGGCTGCCACACCATGTAACTGATGATGTCATATTTCACAAAAAGGTTTCCCCATGGGTAGTGAATTAAACATATGAAGTTTAGGATTGATCTGTTGAGCGGCTCTGAAGATATCGATTTTCAAATATTTTTTCCTTAAATCAAAGATTGCAACTTTTATCCCCATGGTTTGTTGGTGAACAAGCCAAACTCCATTGATATGTTTTGATATTCTATTTGTAGAACTTCGCATTGATCCATTCAGCGCTTTCAAAGAAGAAGATTGTTTAAGGTTTTCGATAATTATGCTTGTTTCCAACAAAATAACACATATTTGACAAGAAACCTTTTTAGTGCAAAACCAATCTTGTTTGCCAAATAAAAGCAGATTTGAAACAAAAGTGCAAGTTTTTTTGGTTGCAAGTCGCTATTCTCATGCAGGAACATACGTGTTTCATCAAATAGTGTGCATTATGCTTGAAAACAGCAAAATAACACATATTTGACAAGAAACCTTTTTAATGCAAAACCAATCTTGTTTGCCAAATAGAAGCAGTTTTGACACAAAGTGCAAGTTTTATTGTTTGCAAGTCGCTATTCTCATGCAGGAACATACGTGTTTCATCAAATAGTGTGTATTATGCTTGAAAACAGCAAAATAACACATATTTGACAGGAACCCTTTTTAGTGCAAAACCAATCTTGTTTGCCAAACAGAAGCAGTTTTGACACAAAAGTGCAAGGTTTTTTTGGTTGCAAGTCACTATTCTCGTGCAGAAACGTGTGTTTCATCAAATAGTGTGTATAATGCTTGTTTCCAGCAAAATAACACATATTTGACAAGAACCCTTTTTAGTGCAAAACCAATCTTGTTTGCCAAATAGAAGCAGTTTTGACACAAAAGTGCATGTGTTTTTGGGTGCAAGTCGCTATTCACATGCAGGAACATATGTGTTTCATCAAATAGTGTGTATTATGCTTGTTTCCAGCAAAATAACAGATATTTGACAAGAAACCTTTTTTGTGCAAAACCAATTTTGTTTGCCAAATAGAAGCAGTTTTGACACAAAAGTGCAAGTTTTTTGGGTTGCAAGTTGCTATTCTCAAGCAGGAATGTATGTGTTTCATTAAATAGTGTGCATTATGCTTGTTTCCAGCAAAATAACACATATTTGACAAAAACCTTTTTAGTGCAAAACCAATCTTGTTTGCCAAAAAAAAAAGCAGTTTTGACACAAAAGTGCAAGTTTTTTTGGTTGCAAGTAACTAATCTCATGCAGAAACATGTGTTTCATCAGATAGTGTGTATTATGCTTGTTTCCAGCAAAATAACACATATTTGACAAGAAACCTTTTTAGTGCAAAACCAATCTTGTTTGCCAAATAAAAGCCGTTTTGACATAAAAGTGCAATTTTTTGGGGGTTGCAAGTCACTATTCTCATATAGGAACATATGTGTTTCATCATATAGTGTGTATTATGCCTGTTTCCAGCAAAATAACAGGTACTTGACAAGAAACCTTTTTAGTGCAAACCAATCCTGTTTGCCAAATAGAAGCAGTTTTGACACAAAAGTGCAAGTTTTTTTGGTTGCAAGTTGTTATTCCCATGCAGGAACGTATGTGTTTTATCAAATGCTTCTCCCACCCCCCACACCCCCCCCGCCCTTCCCACGCCTCCTCCCCCAAGCCCTCTCCCTCTCACAGATCTCCCGATGTCCCTGCTCTCAAATGTTGTGTTGTGCTTCCCCTTTTCTCCCCATCTTGTCTACCACTACCTTATTATATGTTTTGTCTGTCTGTTTGATTTTTTTTGTGTGATAAATGTTGGCTCTTTCACGAGCCTCGATCCTGTATTCAAAAAAATAATAAAAATAAACACGCTTGTAAAAAAAATATACCTCAATCGATATCAAGCATTTGAAATTTGTTATTTCTATAACTGTATACTGTGAAATAAAAACTTCAATGAAAATAAAACCGTAATCGCCTGTAAAAGAAAAAGAAAAAAAACCTCAATCCATATCTAGCATTTGAAATTTGCAATTTCCATAACTGTATAGTAGAAAATAAAAACTTCCATGAAAACAAAACTGGAAACACGCCTGTACAAAAAAGCCTCAATCGATATCTAGGCATTTCAAATTTGCAATTTCTATAACTGTAAACTGTGAAATAAAAACTTCCATTTAAAACAGAACCGTAAACACGTCCAGAAAAGAAACCTCAATCGATATCGAGCATTTGAAATTTGCAATTTCTGTAACTGTGAACAGTGAAATAAAAACGTAAATGAACATAAAACCGTAAACAAGCCTGTAAAAAAAAATAAAAACCTCAATCAATATTTAGCATTTGAAATTTGTTATTTCTATAACTGCATACTATGAAATAATAACTTCAATGAAAATATAACCCTAAACATGCCTATCAAAAAAGACGTAAACAATCAATATCTCGCATTTGAAATTTACAATTTCTATAACTGTAAACTTTGAAATAAAAACTTCCATGAAAACAAAACCATAAACACGTCCATAAAAATAAACAAATAACGTCAATCGATGTCTAGCATTTGAAATTTGCAATTTCTATTGTTGTAAACTCTGAAATAAAAACTTCCATGAAAACAGAACCGTAAAGACGTCAATAAAAAAAAAACCTCAATCGATATCTCGCCTTTCAAATTTGCAATTTCTATAACTGAAAACCATAAACAAACAACTTAAATGAAAATAAAACCATCATCGCCTGTAAAAGAAAACAAAAAAACCTCAATCCATATCTGGCATTTGAAATTTGCAATTTCCATAACTGTATAGTAGACTGTGAAATAAAAACTTCCATGAAAACAAAACCGTAAACATGCCTGTACAAAAAAACCTCAATCGATATCCAGCATTTCAAATTTGCAATTTCTATAACTGTAAACTTTGAAATTAAAACGTCGATGAAAACAAAACCGTAAACACCATAATAAAAAGAAACAAATAACGTCAATCGATGTCTAGCAGTTGAAATTTGCATTTTCTATAACTGTATAATGTGAAATAAAAACTTCAATGAATATAAAACCGTAAACACGCCTGTAAAAAAAAAAAAAAAAAACTCAATCCATATCCAGCATTTGAAATTTGCAATTTCTATAACTGTACACTGTGAAATAAAAACTTCAATGAAAACAAAACCGTAAATGCGTCCGTAAAACAAAAAAAACCTCAATCTACATCTAGCATTCTAAATTTGCAATTTCTATAACCGTACACTGTGAAATAAAAACTTCAATGAAAATAAAACGGTAAACGCATCCATAAAACAAAAAAAATCACAATCGATATCTAGCATTTGAAATTTGCAATTTCTATAACTGTATACTGTGAAATAAAAACTTCAATGAAAATAAAACCATAAACACGCCTGTAAAAAAAAAAAAAAAACCTCAATCCATATCTAGCATTTGAAATTAGCAATTTCCATAACTGTATAGTATACTGTGAAATAAAAACTTCCATGAAAACAAAACCGTAAACACGCCTGTACAAAAAAAAACCTCCATCGATATCTTGCATTCGAAATTTGCAATTTCTATGAATGCATCCTTTGAAATAAAAACTTCAATGAAAATAAAACTGTAAATGCGTCCGGAAAACAAAAAAAAACCTCAATCGATATCTCGCATTTGAAATTTGTTATTTTTATAACTGTATACTGTGAAATAAAAACTTCAATGAAAATAAAACTGTAAACACGTCCATAGAACAAAAAATCACAATCGATATGTAGCATTTGAAATTTGCAATTTCTATAACTGTATACTGTGAAATAAAAACTTCAATGAAAATAAAACCGTAAACACGTCCATAAAACAAAAAATCGCAATCGATATCTAGCATTTGAAATTTGCAATTTCTATAACTGTATACTGTGAAATAAAAACTTCAATGAAAATAAAACCGTAAATGCATCCGTAAAACAAAAAAAAACCTCAATCTATATCTATCATTAGAAATTTGCAATTTCTACAACCGTACACTGTGAAATAAAAACTTCAATGAAAATAAAACCGTAAACACGCCCATAAACAAAAACCAACCTCAATCGATATCTAGCATTTCAAATTTGTAATTTATATAACTGTAAACTGTGAAATAAAAACCTCAATTGATATCTAGCAGGTTCAGGTGATGCTTTCCTATCTATCTATAATTCCAGTAATCTCTGTGTGTATGTATGTATGTATGTATGTCTGTATGTCTGTGACCGCTGTTTCTCGACAACCACGGGTCCGATATACTTTAAACTTGCCAGGTATATTGCTGGGGACCCGAGGATGTGCCTTTTCAAGGTTTCATATTAATCGGACAAGTAGTTACCGAGCTATGTCCAAAAAACGATTCAACCAATCAGAGAGCAGCGAGCTATCACGTGTGCCGAACGTGCCGAACAGACTCTGCCTCGGACGGCACATTTGAGAGCGTATTCATTTATTTCACGTTGGCAAACTATGTTGGCGTTAAACTATGTTTTAAAACTAATTAAAACTAATTTGCGATTCTTTCGCTGTCCTGCGCGTTTGTGCACGCTATGGCGATTTCTTTACCAAACTCCGCAAGCCGTTCGCTTTGGACCAAACCATTTCATGTAAATAGAGGGGGGGGGGATTGTCACCGTACTCGCAAGCCGTTCGCTTTGGACCAAACCATTTCATGTAAATAGAGGGGGGGGGTTGTCACCGTACTCGCAAGCCGTTCGCTTTGGACCAAACCATTTCATGTAAATAGAGGGGGGGGGGATATAATTTTAGATATATATATAGTACGGGCATGCCCTAGTAATCATAAAGCTTATATTTATTATGTACCTACATATGAGTGTACGGTTTGTTGTTGTTTACAGTGCGTAAGCATACTCCATCAGTAGTTTATATGAACATGATCACCTGAGGTAACAAATCCCTGGAAATCCGTGCTCGCATCACCACCACAAACATTGCTCCAATCAGAAGTTTGACAAGCCCAGCGTCGGGCCCCGCCCCCGGTGTCCGGTCCCGCCCCCGGTTTCCGGCCCAGACCCCGGTGTCCGACCCCGCCCCCGCCCATTTCTCCCGCGTAGCCGACACGTTACAGGCGCGATTAACTCCTCTCTGTCCGTATTTCAGGAAAGGCATGGGAGGAATTCACGGCACCCGGCGCCATTATCTCAGCACGCTGTTTCCTCTACCGTCACGAAGATCGAAGAGGAAAGTAATTAACAAGGAAATCTTTATCTAAAGCATGCAATCCAATCGGAAACTTTCGTGCGCCACAGCTTCTCTCGCCCAATGGTCTTTCACAATAATAAGCGGAGAATGAGTTTGTTATCCCCACTGTTTTGTGGGAAGAAAGAGAATTGCTTTCTTAGTAACTGCTTGCTGTAATTGTATCCTCGTCAAGCAACTGCTCAAACTACATATATAACACCGACGTTATACCCGGCCATGTGTCCAACACAGCCAGAGTTATATTGTCATTGCAACAGGACGACTAGGTGAGCAAAGCAGTGTGGAATTCGTTCAGAGTGCCGGCGATAACTCACCTACTCGTCGTGAATGACACATCCACCAAACTAATGCCAGCGGACGGGATAGCCAGCTTAACGACCACCCGAGGGACGCCATGCGCCTGTGAAACACCAATCTGACCGTTTTTGGTCGGGCCCGGATTCGAACCCGCACGATACAACTCAAAGGTAAGTGTGCTACCTGTGCATCCACCTGTCGAACAAGAGCGCTATCCTTGACCGACATGCCGACCGAAAAGGGGCGGCGGACAGGTGCAAGTACAACAAAGCAACACGCAAAACGTCGTACAGGAGGGCACGAGAAATGGCGTGTATTTTGGTCACGTGGGGTTGATAAAACTTATGTATGTCAATAACAAAATGTCGGATTTTAGCAAGAATGATGTAGGACAAGCGATAAAGGTGAATTCCAATCGTTCCATCAAAAAGTCCGTGATCTCCCAGTTGGACGTTAAGCTGGCTGTCCCGTCTGCGAGCGTTACCTACTCGACGTTAAATATCCTACGGTGTCCTCGGACGAAGAGTGGGAAAGTTATTGTTGTGCCCGATTCCAAAAAATCCTGTTTCAAACGATACAGGGGGCATCACCAGCACAGCTTGTCCGAGATGACAAGATGTCCGAGAGGAACGCACACTCGCTTCTGATCTGTCCTGCCTGGATTTGAATCCTGACCCAACTGCAAACTGTCATTTTGCGCAGGAAGGTCATCACTGTGTGTCCTCACTCGACTGGACGTTAAACGGGAGTCCCGTCTGCCAGTATTGGTTGGTGAATGTTAACGATCCTACCTTGTCCTTGGTGAAGAGTAGGCGAGCTGTCGCCGGCATTTTGAACAAATTACAGATACGTGCCCGAACCTACAGAGGGCGCTACATGAACACAGCACGTCCACACTCTTAGCCAATGATGCCACTCTCAGCCAGTGATGCCACTCTCAGCCAGTGATGCCACTCTCAGCCAGTGATGCCACTCTCAGCCAGTGATGCCACTCTCAGCCAGTGATGCCACTCTCAGCCAGTGATGCCACTCTCAGCCAATGATGCCACTCTCAGCCAGTGATGCCACTCTCAGCCAATTATGTCACTCTCAGCCAGTGATGCCACTCTTAGTCAATGATGCCACTCTCAGCCAGTGATGCCACACCCAGCCAGTGATGCCACTCTCAGCCAGTGATGCCACTCTCAGCCAGTGATGCCACTCTCAGCCAATGATGCCACTCTCAGCCAATGATGCCACTCTCAGCCAGTGATGCCACTCTCAGCCAGTGATGCCACTCTCAGCCAGTGATGCCACTCTCAGCCAGTGATGTCACTCTCAGCCAGCGATGCCACTCTCGCCACTCTCAGCCAGTGATGCCACTCTCAGCCAATGGTGCCACTCTCAGCCAATGATGCCACTCTCAGCCAATGATGCCACTCTCAGCCAATGATGACACTCTCAGCCAATGATGCCCCTATCAGCCAATGATGCCACTCTCAGTCAGTGATGCCCCTCTCAGCCAATGATGCCCCTCTCAGCCAATGACGCCCCTCTCAGCCAATGATGCCCCTCTCAGCCAGTGATGCCACTCTCAGCCAATTATGACACTCTCAGCCAGTGATGCCCCTCTCAGCCAGTGATGCCACTCTCAGCAATTATGCCACTCTCAGCCAATTATGCCACTCTCAGCCAATTATGCCACTCTCAGCCAATTATGCCACTCTCAGCCAATTATGCCACTCTCAGCCAATGATGCCACTCTCAGCCAGTGATGCCACTCTCAGCCAGTGATGCCACTCTCAGTCAATGATGCCACTCTCAGCCAATTATGCCACTCTCAGCCAGTGATGCCACTCTCATCCATTGATGCCACTCTCAGCCAGTGAAGACACTCTCATCCAATGATTCCACTCTCAGCCAATGATGCCACTCTCAGCCAGTGATGCCACTCTCAGCCAGTGATGCCACTCAGTCAATGATGCCACTCTCAGCCAGTGATGCCACTCTCAGCCAGTGATGCCACTCTCAGTCAATGATGCCACTCTCAGCCAATTATGCCACTCTCAGCCAGTGATGCCACTCTCATCCATTGATGCCACTCTCAGCCTGTGAAGACACTCTCAGCCTGTGAAGACACTCTCAGCCTGTGAAGACACTCTCAGCCAGTGATGCCACTCTCAGCCAGTGATGCCACTCTCAGCCAGTGATGCCACTCTCAGCCAGTGATGCCACTCTCAGCCAGTGATGCCACTCTCAGCCAGTGATGCCACTCTCAGCCAGTGATGCCACTCTCAGCTAGTGAAGACACTCTCAGCCAATGATGCAACTCTCAGCCAGTGATGCCACTCTCAGCCAGTGATGCCACTCTCAGCCAGTGATGACACTCTCAGCCAGTGATGCCCCTCTCAGCCAGTGATGCCACTCAGCCAATTATGCCACTCTCAGCCAGTGATGCCACTCTCAGCCAATGATGCCACTCTCAGCCAATGATGCCACTCTCAGCCAATGATGCCACTCTCAGCCAATGATGCCACTCTCAGCCAATGATGCCACTCTCAACCAATGATGCCACTCTCAGCCAATGATGCCACTCTCAGCCAATGATGCCACTCTCAGCCAATGATGCCACTCTCAGCCAATGATGCCACTCTCAGCCAATGATGCCACTCTCAACCAATGATGCCACTCTCAACCAATGATGCCACTCTCAGCCAATGATGCCACTCTCAGCCAATGATGCCACTCTCAGCCAGTGATGCCACTCTCAGCCAGTGATGCCACTCTCAGCCAGTGATGCCACTCTCAGCCAATGATGCCACTCTCAGCCAATGATGCCACTCTCAGCCAATGATGCCACTCTCAGCCAATGATGCCACTCTCAGCCAGTGATGCCACTCTCAGCCAGTGATGCCACTCTCAGCCAGTGATGCCACTCTCAGCCAATGATGCCACTCTCAGCCAATGATGCCACTCTCAGCCAATGATGCCACTCTCAGCCAATGATGCCACTCTCAGCCAATGATGTCACTCTCAGCCAATGATGTCACTCTCAGCCAATGATGTCACTCTCAGCCAATGATGCCACTCTCAGCCAATGATGCCACTCTCAGCCAATGATGCCACTCTCAGCCAATGATGCCACTCTCAGCCAATGATGCCACACTCAGCCAATGATGCCACTCTCAGCCAGTGGTGCCACTCTCAGCCAGTGGTGCCACTCTCAGCCAGTGGTGCCACTCTCAGCCAGTAGTGCCACTCTCAGCCAATGGTGCCACTCTCAGCCAATGGTGCCGCTCTCAGCCAGTGGTGCCACTCTCAGCCAATGATGCCACTCTCAGCCAAAGGTGTCACTCTCAGCCAGTGATGCCACTCTCAGCCAGTGATGCCATTCTCAGCCAATGATGCTCCTCTCAGCCAATGATGCTCCTCTCAGCCAATGATGCTCCTCTCAGCCAATGATGCTCCTCTCAGCCAATGATGCCACTCTCAGCCAATGATGCTCCTCTCAGCCAATGATGCCACTCTCAGCCAATGATGCCACTCTCAGCCAATGATGCCCCTCTCAGCCAATGATGCTCCTCTCAGCCAATGATGCTCCTCTCAGCCAATGATGCTCCTCTCAGCCAATGATGCTCCTCTCAGCCAATGATGCTCCTCTCAGCCAATGATGCTCCTCTCAGCCAATGATGCTCCTATCAGCAAACGGTGAGGGATTTAATAAATATATGTATTTTAATCCTCTTCCACATTAAACCTGCAAACTGGCTTTGTCTGAAACATGGCAGAGATAGCAAACTACCTGCAAATTGGCAGAGCCTGAAAAAATACAACATGCTGTCTTCAAACACCATTAGAATGTATGTTTTGTTTTTACTGCAAGGTCACACAATGCTGTCTCAGTTGGACAGGTGGTTCAATAATACGTCATTTTGGCTACTTTTCCAATAACTCCTGCCAATTGCACTAACGAGTCACCAGGGAGAATGGAATGTCACACAAATGCAAAGCGTGGTTATGGAAACATCCAAAACATGCAAAGCATGGCAACATCCAAATTTTGAATTGCTTTTTTATTTGCCAACCTTCATGCCATTACATTGAAACTTTATATCATTACATTGGAACTTTATGTCATTACATGTGAACTTTAGGCCATTGCACGTGAACTTTAGGTCAGAGCAAGCAAACTTTTCTGCTATTGCAAGCAAACATTTGGCCATTGCAATTAAACTTTATGCTATTGCATACAAATTTAGTCATTGCACATTAAATGTATGTCAGAGCAAGCAAACGTTTATGCTATTGCAAGCAAACATTTGGCCATTACATGCAATATTTAGGCTATTGCAAGCAAAATTTAGTCACTGCATGTGAACCCCAGCGATTGCATGTGAACTTTTATGGCATTATATGCAAAGTTTAGGCTATTGCATACAAACCTTTTGCAATTGCAATCAAACGTTATGTAATTGAATTCAAACGTTAGCCATTGCATGCAAATTTTGTCATTGCATGGGAACCTTAGGTCAAACAAACGTTTATGCCAGTGCATTCAAACTTCATGCAATTGCAGGCAAACATTAGCCATTGCATGTAAGCTTTAGCCATTGCATGCAAACTATAGCAATTGCATGTGAACTTTTATGCCATTGTGTGTGGACTTTAGGCCATTTCATGCAAACGTTTATGGCATTAGATGCGACGTTTAGGTTGTTGCATGCAAACATTATGCAATTGAATGCAAAGTCAAGCTGTACAACTTGGCACAATTCATTCTGCATGAGTAAATACAGTACAGGTAGTCTATTTATAGAAATACCTAGGACCTCAGTGTGATTATGAATTACTTGATTTCTAAGAAACAATTCTGATCGTTAGTTACTTGTAATAACTAATTAAAAATAGGGGCAATGCCCGTGCGCTCACCTGGTAGAACCAGGGAGCCACTGGTAGGCGTGAATGACCCGGGAAATATGTAAATTGGCCGATGGTTTGAACAATCTTGTGAAAGCACCATGCAGAGATGATTCCTACCAAGTTATATCTAAATCAGGTGAACACTGTCGCGTTCCTGGTGATTAAAATCTTTCCAAGGAACGGATAGTTGAACAAGCTGTTACTCCAAAGCGTTAAGTTCAAATGTATGGCAGAGTTGATACACGTGGGAGGGGGGTGGGGTGAGGGGGGATGTTGAAGAGCACTTACCTGCACGGATCCCACCGGCAGTCTCCAAACCCTGCAGAAAATAACTCGCACGAAACGGATTTAAAATGTACAAAAAGAAACAGGTTTTATTAAAAGAAATTCCGGTAACAAAGAAACGCACGATCAAATAATTTCCTAAATTGGGATGTCCCCACAAACAGATTTGAAACATGGACACAGGGAAAGGTAACAGAAAATAATGTGTGTGTGGGTGCACTTAACTCTGATCACTGGTGGGGTCTCGTCAGGGGTCATCAAGATCGTTGGCGGGAACTGATTGCTCCCTCGCTGCTAGGCCTCCGCACGTCCTCGCTCACTAGGCCGCGCCCTCCGGCATGCAACAGGCCATCCACGCGAATTGAACAGGCCGCGTGCAGCTCGCTCCTCCAGCCGGTCCTGTCCCCGTCATCCCCGGTGGGAAGCTGCAGCCCTCGGTCCGTGGCCCTGCCCTTTTCCACTGCACATCCACCAGTGGTGTCTCCGAACACAGCCGGTCCGATCGCTTCCTTGAGCCTGTGGTCCAAGCATGATCATTCGATTTATTGTCCAGAACAAGAGAGACAAATGCCGCCTGCCACGAACAAGACCAAACACAGAGAGCAGAGCGAAGCGAAGAGAAGAGAGCAGCGAAGAGAAGAGAGAGAAAATGTTCGCTAGCGCATCCTTTTATCACTCATGCTCTCATGTCATCGGCCATGCTTCGCCAATCAGCGAGTCCCTTCTTAGCAGTCCTCCTGTCAATCAAGAACCCTGACCAACCACGGCTCCTCGGGGCGTGGCCTCGGCCTGCCCCTCCTGTGTGTGCCTCCCAAGTCGGGGTTGTCAGCTGTAGGGCTCAACGTCCTGGCTTCCATTATGTTTATTGTTAATTAGTGCCATTAAATACGAGATTCTAACCAGTGTCTAATGCGGTGCCATAAGGGACATAGGGATAAATCACAGAGGGAACAACATACAAGGAATTAATTAACATAATCCCTGAGCTAATTTCCAATCACAAATTAATACTATGGTATTAATCTATCAAAATATAATGTTAAATCACAAGTGTATTGAGATATTATCAAGCCAGCGAACCATCGTCATCTGTTCACTTCCGGATTCGGGAGCAACGTCCGTGTCGATAGCATTTCAACATCATAATTGTATTGAGGAATTTCTGAAACCTCCTACCGACATTACGACACCTGCTGGGACCCCAAAACATTCACAGAAGGTTATTATATTTCCTTTTAGTAAGATATGCAACTGCAATGGTTACTAAACACTGTCCCCCTGTCATGTAACCAGATCCTCAGCTCTGATTGGTGGACGTTTGTGAGGGACATACATACAAACATACACTGGACGGACAGACAAACACTGTTCCAGACGGATTTGCCCTACGGGCTACGCCGTAAAAAGTATGTCCTTGATGTTCAACTCCTGCTGGACCCATTGTGAGATGAAGTATTTTGTGGACCACAGGGCTCAATGGGTACTCCTCCCTGCTCTTGGAAATTGTGCAAGAGCTTCGGTTTTTGGCTTTTTCTGTTATGGGTTATTTGGGCAGGTTCCTTTTCATAATGGCCAACCCAAATTGCTTCAAGAGCATTAACGTCAACCACAAAGTGTGGACATCATAAGTCGACCAGAGAAAGTGGAGAAGTCAAAATGTCTTCCCTGGGAAGGTTATTAATGAGATGGTTGGGTTTTAAATTTTTACTTGTAAGATAAATTCTAAAAACCCTCTTACTTGCAGGTTATGGTGTTTCCTCTCCTCTTCTCACTCTTTTCCTGTTCATGTATGCCCTTCCTTGTTCTGTCCAGTTGTGGTCTCCTGTGCCACTGTCAGTATGTTGACTTGTACTCTCTATTCCCTCCCTCTTCCATGAGCCTCGATATTGTATAAAAGGTACAATACAAAACTACAAATTAAAATTAAAATTTGGCAACTATGTCTTGAAAAACAATGTTATGAACATAGTCACTTGATGAAAAATCAGTGTTACAGTCCTTTATAACGTTACCTTCTGGTGCATCTGCCTGAGTGGCTGATTAGACCAGTTATAGAGTGACAGTCACTGCCACAGGTACCACTGATGTAGACTGAAATCAATGGCTCGTGACTTCACTGCTTTCTTTGAATCTGCCATTCTTCTGTTTTGAGAAGCCATTTCTTGTCAAATATCCGCATCCCATGACTCAGATTCTGCCTTGTTCAGCTTTCTCCTACTCAATTACATCAATATCAAGGTTTTCATATACCTCTTACACACATTCTGAGACTGTAGCTTCGGTCGACCTACAGGTCTTTCCGCATCAATCGATTCCTCATACGATACATCTTTTGTAACGCGGCCATCTTCCATTTTGCATACGTGGCCTAGTCAGCAAAGACACTGTAGCACAAGGATGCTTGATGCGTTACTTCCAAGATGAAAACTATCGCGCCACATGATGCTAAGGATGTAACAAAGGCATCGGAGATGGACACTGTTGATTTTATTCTCCCGATTACTGTAGGTTGTCTAGGCTTCACTGCTAGAAAGCATACTGAGGACACAGGCCGGATACACTTGAACTTTTGTGTTTGCTGTTAACTTTGTGTTGTTCCTAATACATTTACTTAACTTGCCGAAAGTGTAAGCTGCCTTGCCGAAAGTGTAAGCTGCCTTGCCGAAAGTGTAAGCTGCCTTGCCGATGGGGGGAACTCACTTCCTCAAGTAACACATTATCAGTCACTATCAAACCCAAGAAATAAAACAAGGGAACAACTTCCAAGGGCCTGTTATCTAGTGTCATAGCTTATTCCAAAACCTTCGTCAGGCTATTCGTTCGTCAGGCAAATTCCTTACACACACCTGAAAATCAGTTGAGATTTTGTAAGACGCAAGTCATCTTCATTTTTAGCAACCAGCGCAACATCAGCAGCAAAAAGAAGTGTCATATTTACAAGGCATCACACTTTGGTTTTGGCCCTCAAATGAGCAAGACTAAACAGCTTCCCATGAGATCTGGTCTCGATTATAGACCTCTTTAGTAAATCCGCACAAAATGTAAGACTATACAAAAGCGTATGGGTGCTAAGACACAGACCTGCTCAACTATTCTGCCCCAAATGGCAAAACTGGCAGATGTTGAACCATTAGACTGTCCATGTCCAGTACTTTGCATGACATTTTCATAAGAGCCAATCAAACTAAGTTTTGGAGGACAGTTAATTCCCTCCAAAACCTTATGAGGACCTGACCTGCTGTCAAGATCTAAATAGCCAAATAGAGTGATTTGCATTGCTCCCTGCTTCTCTCCTACAACAGCCATGGTGAGAAAACTGGGTCAACACTAAATTAATTTCTAATTATTTTTTAAAAATAATCAGTCAGAGTGAATTTTGCAGTGATAAAACATCTGTGTAGTATATAGGGTACTTAAACCACCAGTCCATTTTGCTAATTTTTGTGCATCTGGCTTTACCTCCTGACCATGTTGTGCTGGCCGACGATGTGTTTGTCTACATAGCACACTAGGCAATGCTACAAGGCCACAAATAGTATATAGTGGGGGGGCCAATGTAGCAGATTGAAATGCCCGTTGAAATTGCTTGTTAATTTTTGGACAATGGTTGGGCTGTCTTTAGGGATGATATAAGTTCTAGAAAAAATATGTCTCCAATTGTTTCAAGTTCTTTATGGCGGCCATTTTGGATTTTCAAAATGGCGGATGTCGAAAAAGGAAAAGTTCCATTATCTTGGCTTCTAAATGACCTAGAGTTTCGATTCTGGTGTCCAGTTGTACATTTTTGGGGATAGAGAATTGAATGAAACCTTCTTTAATAACCTACAAGGGATAAAAATAGGTTTTTATGGCACAGCCGAACCAGTGTCCAAAATCTAACTTAATGCACATCTATCTTAATTGTTATTTGTTATTTGTTATTTGTATGTTCCAGATTCGTGACCCTGAGCTATGATGGAGCCAAAAAGCAAGAAAACCAAGAAAGAAACTGATTTCACACTTTGCATTCAGTGCCAGGATCCCCAAGGTGCACTAGTGACTGAGCCAGCACTGGGCTCATATGCAAAGTTTCTCCAGTTCATCCAGGAGAGGGCACGATATGGTGATGCAGACTTCAAACAGATCAGCGAACGATTAAGCTGTTTCACTGCCACTGACTTGAGGAACAATAAAGCAAAGTGGCACCGGGCATGTTATGGATCTACATGCAACACTGCTCACCTGGAGCGTGCTAGAGTTCGCCACCAGAAAGCCTGCGAACATGGCGACACCCAGCATCTTCATAAGAGGTGTGGACGTCCTTCTTCTGCACCTGCCGCTGCAAGTACCTCAGGTTCTACGCAAGACGAGACTCTTCGCTTCACACGTTCATCATCAACTCCATTCAACAGAGACCTTTGTTTCTTCTGTCAAGAGGTCACTAAGGAAAGTGTACATGTTGTATGCACGTTCAACGCAGGTAAACAGCTGAAGAAAGCTGTTGAAGAAGGCAGCAACCACAAGTGGAAAGTTCAGCTGAGTGCTGCCATCAGTGCACATGATGCTCATGCGATCGACGTCAAGTATCATCTCCCATGCTGGGTGCAGAATGTCCAACGTGCTCCCAAGAGTGGGACATCAAGTGATGACAAAGAACACATACTGCAAGAAACTAATGTTATCAAAATAGCCGCAGACATTGAGTTTGTCAGCCTTGTTCGCTCTCTACTCCAAGCTGGTGAAATTCTCAACATGTCTGACCTGAAGTCGGTTTACTCCAGGATTCTTGACAATAATGGTGTGCACAATGTCCCATCACCTACTACCCAAGGCATGAAGGAGAAAATCAACTCTCACATTGATGACGTTCACTTCATGAAACCAAAACGTCGAAACGAGTCAGACTGTGTATTCTCCACTGCCGTGCGTGATGCAGCTGTCGAAGATGCAATGACGAAGACAAATGAAAAAAACATCGAACAACTGTTTGAGAGTGCCTCTGTTCTCCGCAGTGCCATTGCTTGTCAGAACAAGCACCCATGGCAATTTGAAGGAGAAATGAACACTGATGATGCTGAAAAGCATGTACCCAAAGTACTCTATGCTTTCCTCCGCTGGCTACTGGAAGGACCAGCCACGAGCATTGAGCCAGAGACTATGCGCTCAGCCACTATTCATCGAGATGTTATAACCATCAGTCAGAACATCATGTACGGCTACAAGTCAAAACGCCAAGTCACGTACAAGCCCAAAGAGCCAGATGCACCATTCCGCCATGCCGACATGCCGACAAAAGCAAGCTCATGGGCATCCTAGAAGATCTACCCAAGAAGTCAACTGGCACTGGTCAGCAGCCAGACGACGACAATCCTGAACATACTCCACCCCCTCCCAAGAAGGTGACTGTCATAGACGGCATGGCAGTAGTGCAAGCAATGGGTAAGCCACAATGGGTCAAAACATGTGCCGCCCACTGCTTACCACGTTCAAGACAGCACCCCGATTGGGAAACTGACAGCAAAACAGTTCCTGTCGCACACCAACACCAAAGATGAGCTAACTGTCTATCTGGCAAAGAAAGCTCTGTGTCACTTTGAGGGGACTACCAAGGTCTTCATCGTCACTTCAAGGCAGGATGTCTTCTCCAACTGCATGGATGTACAGCATCTCCGTAGCTCCCAGGAGGAGGCTGATACGAGGATCTTTCTTCACAGTCTAGATGCCGTCCGAAGAGGTGCAACACAGCTGTACATTCAGTCACCTGATACTGATGTATTCATCCTAGCACTCCACCGGTACCATGAACTATGCAAAGACACATACTTCATCACGGGTGTGGGGAACAAGAAGAGGCAAATCTCACTGGAACCAATAGTACATGAACTTGGTGTCAGGAAGGCTGCAGCCCTACCAGGATTCCATGCATTCACGGGAGCAGACCAGACTGGTCGGTTTGCCGGCAAGGGAAAGCTCACATGTTGGCAAGCCCTCAATAGGTGCTCTGTTGAGGTGGTATCTGCGTTTCATGACCTTGGGGCCTCTGAGGAGCTGAGAGCTGACACAGAAAGTGACATTGAGGCATTTGTATGCCAGCTGTATGAGCCTCGTACTACAGTTGTGGATGTGGGCAAGCTGAGGTGGAGACTGTTTACCAAGAAACAGCTAGAGGCACAGAAGCTGCCACCAACACGGGGAGCTTTACATGAAGCCATTGCTCGTGCACATTTCCAGGCCATGGTGTGGCAGGCTGATGTACCGGACCCCCAGCTTCCACAACCAACAGAACATGGATGGAGAGCAGAAGGAGATCAGCTGGTGCCCATCACAACCAAGGACCCTCCAGCCCCAGCTGCCATCACACATCTAATCAAATGTAACTGCAAGAAGACCCAATGCATGTCTCACTGCTCATGCAGGTCTCAGCATCTCAACTGTTCTGAGATGTGTATGTGTGGGGCAGATGAAGAGGTGTGTGGTAACACGGGTCAGGAGCGCCCCATGGGAATCGATAACACTGATGATGAGGAGGATGGAGATCCTTCAATGTAACAATGAACACTGCCAACTAAAAATATTGCACAAAGACATTATAAGTGTACATTTGAACACTAAAGTCCAGCCTTTATGTGATTTAGAAGTGAAAATGATGGAAAAAAATATATATATGTGTTGGCATAAGTGCGTGAAAATCCAAGATGGCTGCCATAAGAACCCTTTTGATCATATGTAGGTGTATAAATGTGTGTTTATTGGATTAAGTATCCGCAAATATGTACATTTGGACACCAAAATTAACACTCTAGGTCATTTAGAAGCCAAGATAATGACAATTTCGGTTTTCAACAAACGCCATTTTGATAATCCAAAATGGCCGCTATAAAGAACTTGAAAAAAATGGAGACATATTTTTTCTACAACTTCTATCATCCCTAAAGACAACCCAACCAGTGTCCACAAATTAACATTTGAATTCAACGGGAAAACATTGGCCCCCCCACTAATAGCTGAGTTTTAGCAAAACAATCAAACACCTTCAAGTATATTGGTCGGTTGCATTAGTTATTCTGTCTGTTTGTTTGTCTGTTTGTCGCTCTGCCTACAGCTCACAATTGTAAACCAATAGTCATGAAACTTCACCAAGTTGTAGAGGTCGTCACAATTGAGAAGCCTATTGATTTGGAGGTCAAAGGTCAAAGGTCAGCTGGAGGTCGAATTTCCAAAATCATAAATTTTCATTTGAAAAATCATCAATTTTCATCTGATTGACTTGAAAATGTAACAGCATTTGCATAGTGCCTCACTGAATTGGGAAACCAACTATTTTTGAGGTCAAAGGTCAACTCTAGGTCAAACTTCTAAAATCATAAATTTTCATCTGAAAAATCGTCACTTTTGATCCTAAACTTACAGTATTGTTGCGTAACTAACCTTGGTGATGACCGTAGTGTAGCACAGATGACCAAACGAGCTGTTTCTCGGAGGCGTTCAATCAAATGGCAGATAATAAGCATAGGGGAGCAAGAGGGAGAGAGGAAACTGGAACCTTACCTGAACGGCTTCCACTCGATGTCTCCACACCTGAAAAAAATATCAAACGAAAACGGATTCAAAATGTACAAAAATAACGGGTTTATTTAAATAAATCCCGGTACAAAGAAAATGTGTGATAAACTAAATTCCTAAACTGGGACGTCTCTACAAACAGATCGAAAGACAGACAAAAGGGAAAAATAACTGAAATTTAATAGGCATCTGTGTGCACTTAACTCAACTTGGTCAGGGTGTCTCGTCAAGGGTTGTCAAAATCGTCTCAGGGCCTTGGTGGGAACCACACGCTCGCTGGCGGAAACCGCTCGTTTGTTGGCGGGAACCCAGGCCTCGCTGTGTGTCGCACTGCAGCGAGCCACATCCACCCGTCGATCTTGCTTGGAAAGCCGCGGCTCTTCCTCCTCACGACCACCAGAAAGATATTGGCGCACGGTCGTCCGCGATGAGATCCAAAATCAGAGAAGAACCAGAAGAGCATTGATGCGGAGAGAGATAAAATTGCAATCGTTCACCAACAAAGTTCAAAACGAGCAGGCGCAAGAGAGAATCGGTCTGAGCTAGAAGCCAAGGAGAAGAGAGCAAAATGTCCACAAGCACGAAAAGCAAAGAAGAAGAGAGACAAAGACCGAAAATGTCCGCTAGCGCATTCTTTTATCACCCAGGCTCTGACGTCATCTGGTATGCCTCACCAATCAGGGAGTCGTTCCCTACCAGTCCTTCCCTGCTTATATCAGCAAGTCCCATCTTACCCCGGCCTTGTGCCAATCAAAACCCCCCACCAATCACTGCCCTTCTGGGCATTGCCCTCGGCCCGCCCGTCCTGTGCGCCTCCCAAGTCGGGGTTGTCAGCGGTAGTGCTCAATGTCCTGGCTTCCAGTAGGTTTTAATTAAGGTGTTTAAATGTGGGATTCTGTCTAAGTGTCTATGGTGTGGTGCCAAAAGGGACAGAGGAATAAAGTACAGAGGTAACGACGTACAGGGGATAAATTACCCATAATCCCTGAGCTAGTTAACATACCCCACTCCTCGTAATGGGGACGAAGATACACTTAATCCGAACACACGGTCTACCGGATCCCTACTTATAGTACATCGTGGTGGTTCTTCTTCTTTGTGACATTGGAGCACACTAATCTACACACTCTACCTGGTCTATGGTATCACTACCCCCTACAAACGCAACAGTATTCTTCCTATTACAGAAATTACCGAAACTTACAGATCCTAAACTTATAGAAACAGAAAGTATTTTTCCTATTGATCCGAAGAGCTTTGATCAAGATTGTCAATTTTAATCTTGATGAAATGAACAATTTACTGGATCAATGGCAACGTTTTGGGGTGGGGGGAGGTGGATTTTTCAAGTACCGGTATTGTGCTCTGCATGACGTCTTCTTTTTCTTTGTTTGACTGTGAACAGGATATCTCAAAAAGTTATGGACTGATTTGGACTAAATTTGGTGGACAGGTTGGGTGTGTGACAAGGACAAATTGATTCGAATTTGGTGATCTGGATCCATATACTAGGATGTTTAAGTGACTCAACCATTGAGAGGTATTGCCATAAATGAAACCTAGCACAAAATCTCAAGACGTTATGAACGGATTCGGACGAAACGTTTTTTCTTTTTTTATGTATGCAAGATCGAGGGACGTGTAAGAGCAAGCACATTAAACACACATTAGCACATACAACACAAAAAAACCATATACGAACACATAAAACAATAAAGGGAGGGGGAGACAAGATGGGGAAAGTGAGGGAAGTGCATAAGCACAACAGTAGAGAACAGGGACATCGGGAGATCTGTGGAAGGGAAAGGGTTGGGGGAGGGGGGAGAAGGAAGGGGTACACGGTATAAAACAAATTCCATCGAGAGAGCAACAAATTGGCAATACTAGGAATTTCAGGAATGAGGTCGGAGATTGAAAGAGGTGGATTTGGGGTGTATTAACGGGGGTAGAAAAGATCAAGGTTTTGGATGGGGGAAGATAGGAGATGGTGGTGAACAGCTGTTTTAACGACCTGGAGGGCGGAGTGGGATCGAAGAGGGTGTGGGAGTTTGTTCCAGGGGCGGGAGAAAAGAGGAATGAAAGCGTGAAGATGAGCAGTGAGTCTTGATTTTGGCAGTTTCACCAAAAGAGGGTTGCTGGCAGTTCTTGTGCATCCTGCAGAAATATTTGGGGGCACAGACAGAACAGACAGAACACAGCACAGACAGAACTGGGGGAGCTAGGCCAGAGAGGAGTCGGTAGAAGACAGAAAGACCACCAACCTGCCTGCGGTGAGAGAGTGAAAGGCCCTCAAAATCAGCTTCATCGCGGGAGATTCCAATGATTCTGAAAGCTTTGGTTTCTACAGCGTGAAGACGAGCTAGGTGTGAGGGAGGAGCACCAGCCCAGAGGGGAGAGCAGTATTCCATCAAGCTGTGGATGAAAGCTTTGTATGTGGTGAGGAGCTCAGAGGTGCCAAAGAAGGACTTCACACGACGGAGGATGCCCAGTCGGCGACTGGCTTTGGAGGCCAGCTTGGAAATGTGGTTTTCCAAGGAAAGATCATGGCTGATATTGAGGCCTAAAAGCTTGAGTAACAGAACTTCTTTAAGAGGATTGTTGAGAAAGTAGATGGGAGGGTTTTCCAGACGGTCTTTTTGGAGACACATAGTAAGAGTGTGAGATTTGTCAGGATTGAAAGACATGTTCCACTTGTTTGACCAGTTTGCGATTTTGTCCAGGTCTGCAGAGGGTGAAGAGGCTGCCTGCCGATCCTGCTGATCTGAGGGTTGAGATATGGAGCGGCAGAGATATGATTGGTGGACGCAGCCATCAGCAAAGAGATAGAGAGGGTTTTCCAGAAAGTCAGAAACATCATTGATGAAGACCAAAAAAAGCACAGGGCCGAGAACACTACCTTGAGGAACTCCAGCCTGAACAGGAATGGGAGATCAGAGAATTCCATTCAGGGCCACACGTTGACTGCGACCAGAGAGGAAGTCCGCAAGCCATGCATGGAGACTTCTCTGGATACCATAGGAGGAGAGTTTGGTGAGCAGTGCGGGATGCCAGACCGTATCGAAGGCACGAGATATATCAAGGGAGACAGCTCTGAATTCCTGTTTGGCGTTGAGGGCCTCCATCCATTGTTGGGACAGCAGAAGAGGCATGTCCTGAGTAGAATGACCTGGTCTGAATCCAAATTGATGATCAGAGATCAAGCTATTGGAGAAGAGGAAGGATTTAATATCAGAAGTGATGATTGATTCAATGACCTTGCTGATGATTGGGAGTAGGCTGATTGGTCTGTAGTTGCAAGGATCTGTTTTTGCACCTTTTTGTGTAAAGTGGTAATTTTGGCTGATTTCCAAGCAGATGGTAGATGACCTTGAGCAAAAGCGAGGGTGAAGAGAACAGAGAGAGGGTGAGATAGAGCGGCAGAGCAGGATTTTAGGACCCGTGGGCTGATGCCCTCTGGTCCAGTTGCAGAATCAGAGTCGAGGTTTGACAGAAACTTCTCCACCTTGGCAGGAAAGAAGGACACAGAGTCCTTCTCCACAGAGAGGACACAGAGCAGCTGGGACACAGAGAAGGACGCAGAGCAGCTGGGTTTGACTGGGTGAGGTGTGTACAGAGAGAGATGGGTTTGGGACACAAGATTTTGAGGCAAACACAGAGTTGAGGCATTCAGCTTTTTCACGTGCGGAGTCAGCTGTGTAGCCGTTTGAAGTAAGGGAGGGGATGAAGGAGGACAAACACCAGAAACAGATTGGACCAGACGTCACCAGGATTTGGAGGAGGGAGACAGGTTTGAGAGTTCAGTCTTGATAGTAGAGAGATATTGTTTCCTGGCTCTCCTGAGGGTAGACACACATTTGTTCTGAGCTTTGTGGAAGGGACTGATATTGCCTTCAGTTGGATTAGCCTTCCAAGAGGCAAAGGCAAGTTGTTTCAGTGTAACTGCCTCACCACAAGATTCAGTGTACCATGGACGGGAGGAAGGGTATGACAACTGAAGACGAGATGGGGTAAATCTATGCATGAAAGAGAGCAATTTTCTTTGGAAGAGTTCCCAGGATTGGTTGATGTCGAGAGATATTGGCAGTAGAGATTGGAGAAGAGTCCAGATGATTGATGGCTGCTTTAAGACCGTGCCAGTCGGCCCGAGTGAAATGCCAGACTCGTCGACGCCGACTTGGTGGACAGGTTGGTTGTGTGACACGGACAAGTCAATTTGATTTTGGTGAAGATCCAAATAAGGATCCTGATGCGAGTATTTTTTTTTTAATGTTAAGTGATTCTTCACCATTGAGAGATGGGGCGAAAATCGATATCTCGCATGATATCTCAAAAGGTTGTGGACAAGTTATGACAAAACTAGGTGGACGAGTTGGTTATGTGACAAGAAGAAGCCAATTCGATTTTGGTTCAGGTCCGGATCCAGATCTGGCCTATCAGTGGAGTACAAAACGTAAGCTGTTCAACCTGGTGGAGGTATGCGCTCTACCGAGTGTCGTTCTAGTTTGGCAATTTCTTGGAAAACTTCTGAAAACCCGTCGCAATGTTGCAACACTGTGCAAGTGTTTACATAAATCTTTAAATGCTTAGGATCAAATTAATTGAAAAATACCAAAAGAAAACCTTAGTTACAAAGTTTAACGCTTATAATCAGTGTCATAATACACAAAGAACACAAGCAAGATAATGAATCAACCATTAACATGAGATTGGAATGATCAGTGTTGTGGAAGGATGATAATTCCAATGTGGGAAGCCGTAACTAAAATGTCTCGCACCATATGATCATTCCATTCAAGTAATGCTCCCTCCCCTGGTTGATCGAGATAGTTAACATCTGGCACACGATGCATGCGCAACCTCAGACAAAGAAAACTCGGTGGTCGAAACTTCAAATCAGAAACTTGCCTCCAGATCAGCTCTCCTGTTTGTTGTTGGTGGTGCACTTTAAGTTTTGCATACAGAGCCCCTGTGATGGAATCTGAGCAGCTTCTGCCCAATGTGTTGCTACATTTATAGGGGGAGGGGGTATGTAGTTAGTGGCTTTTGCACCATATATCTTTCACATCCTTTCTAGGACCTTTACCCTGTATAAAGTAAATGTGTTTAGGATAAGGTATCTGGCATATGGCAAGTCAGAGGGATGAGCCATGACTATTTTAGACTAGATAGAGCAAGATTGTCTCGTTTTGTGCCCCCAATGTCGAACTGGGTGAAGCTGGGTGTGTGGAGAGAAGCAATGCGATGTTGTATCCTCCAACTCATGAAAGGAGAAGGCTCCTCCATCCACCTCACACCTCCTTTGTTTTCCATATAAGTGTGGGGGTGGGCCTTGGACCATTCCCAGTCGGTCATTGGTGGAACGTTTGAGCAGTGACAGATCTACTGCACTTAGGGCAGGGACCTCATGGCTTTGATTGGGAGACCGTCTGTGCTGACATATCCACTTGCGGCGCTGTAATTGGCCAAGTGTGACCAGTCAGCATGGAGGGAGAAACTGCAGTATAAAGCATGTGCTGGCACCTCGATCACTCTGCTGTGCTCTTGTTCTGGGGCTGCACGCTGGGACATGCACTATTTGAGTCATCGGTATGACATATCTCTGGCTGCTGAGATGTTTCTGTCCTCGTGTGTTGCTTGCCTGCCTACCTGCCTACTGCCTCTCAGGTCCCGCTCACATGGCTTGCAGATTTGTTTTTCTCCCCATGCTTTTTCCCCCACACTCACCTGGTTCTGTGTGTATGATGTGTGTGTGTGTGTGTGTGTGTGTGTGTGTGTGTGTGTGTGTGTGTGTGTGTGTGTGTGTGTGTGTGTGTGTGTTTGTGCGCGCGGGTGCATTTTAGGCCCGTAGCCAGCGGCGTTATCTTTTACGGCGTAGCTCAAAGGGAAAAGCCGTCTCAAACAGTGTTTGTCTGTCCGTATGTATGTTTGTCCCTTACAAATGTACACCAATCAGAGCTGATGATCTGGTCACATGACAGGGGTGATGTGCTCTTGAGTGGACTGGACAAAATCACAGACTGGTCAAACAAGTGGAACATGTCTTTCAATCCTGCCAAATCTCACTCTCTTACTATGTTTCTCCGAAAAGATCGACTGGACAACCCTCCCATCTACTTTCTCAACAATCCTCTCCAAGAAGTTCTGTCACTCAAGCTTTTGGGTCTCACTATCTGCCATGATCTTTCTTGGGAAAACCACATTTCCAAGCTGGCCTCCAAAGCCAGTCGCCGACTGGGCATCCTCCGTCGTGCGAAGTCCTTCCTCGGCACATCTGAGCTCCTCACCACATACAAGGCTTTCATCCACAGCTCTATGGAATACTGTTCTCCCCTATGGGCTGGTGCTCCTGCCTCACACCTGGCTCGGCTTCACGCTGTTGAATCCAAAGCTTTCAAAATCATTGGAATCTCCCGCGATGAAGCTATCTCTGAGGGCCTTTCACTCACTCACCGCAGGCAGGTAGGTGGTCTTTCTGTCTTCTACCGACTCCTCTCCGGCCTTGCTCCCCCAGCTCTCTCTGTGCTCTGTCCCCCAAATATTCCTACAGGTCGCACAAGATCTGCCAGCAACCCTCTGATGGTTAAACTGCCGAAATCTCGGCTCTCTGCTCACCTTCACTCTTTCATTCCTCTTTTCTCCCGCCTGTGGAACAAACTCCCACACTCCCTTCAATCCCTCTCCTCCCTCCAGGTCTTTAAAACAGCTGTTCACCACCATCTCTTATCTTCCCCCATCCATAACCTTGATCTTTTCTACCCCCACTAATTCACCCCAGATCCACCTTGTTTGAAATTCCAACTTATTTCCTGGAAATCCTGGCAGTGTCCATATGTTTATACCTCTCCCACCCCCCCCCCCCCCTTCACATGCCTCCCCCCCTTCACATGCCTCCCCCCCAAAGCCCTCTCCCTCCCACAGATCTCTCGATGTCTCCATGTCTCTCGGTCCCTGCTCTCAAATGTTGTGTTTGTGTCCTTCCCCCTCTCTCCCCATCTTGTCTACCGCTCCCGATGTTATTTGTTTTATGTGTCTGTTTGTCTTTCTGTGTGATTAATGTTCGCTCTTTCACGAGCCTCGATCTTGTATACAAAAAAAAAAAAAAAAAAAAAAAAAAAAAAAAATGTGTTGTCATTATGTATGTGATGTCATTACGGCGTGCAATGGCTAACTCCACACACCGCCATTTTGATATACTAGGGCATTGCCCGTACTATATCTATATCTAAAATTATATCCCCCCCCCCTCTATTTACATGAAATGGTTTGGTCCAAAGCGAACGGCTTGCGAGTACGGTGACAATCCCCCCCCTCTATTTACATGCAATGGTTTGGTCCAAAGCGAACGGCTTCCGGAGTTTGGTAAAGAAATCGCCATCGCGTGCACAAACGCGCAGGAAAGCGAATGAATCGCAAATTCGGTTTTATTAGTTTTAAAACATAGTTTAACGCCAACATAGTTTGCAAACGTGAAATAAATGAATACGCTCTCAAATGTGCCATCCGAGGCAGAGTGTGTCCTCCACGTTCGGCACACGCGATCGTTCGCTGCTCTCTGATTGGTTGAATCGTTTTTTGGACATAGCTCGGTAAGTAATTGTCCGATTAATATGAAACCTTGAAAAGGCACATCCTCGGGTCCCCAGCAATATACCTGGCAAGTTAAAAGTATATCGGACCCGTGGTTGTCGAGAAACAGCGGTCACAGACAAACAGACGTACAGACGTACAGAGATTACTGGAATTATAGATAGATATGCCATTCAGGCCGGACATATCGTCGAACCTGTCATGTACAAGTATCACAATCCCCATACTCTACCTTTACATTTTTCATTCAGTGTGAAACACAAACAAACTGATTGTTAAAATGACCATCAAATATCGAAAGCATAAGTATTGCAGGTCTACCAATTATACAGTACATATATAGGCCTTAGGCTTCGTGCCTTCATGCCTCACCTGCAGGCCTCTTCGGACAAATTAGCCCAGGTTTATTAATACAGTAGTATCGTTTTCATAATAATAATAATAACGTTAATAATAATAATAATAATAATAATATAGTAAATATAATCATAACACTGCAATCCCTTTAGCGTGACTGCAAAGGTGCTGGATTGAAGTGGTGTATGGATCAAGAATGACTCGAAACATATAGAATAAACCAGCGTCTCAATGCAATCTCTTCACTTCCTGGTGACAGACAGCTTAGAGCCTTACAGTACTTCAAAAAAATGCAATACTTACATTATTTGCTAACTGATATCCTACCCAGGTCAAACTATCCTCTTCAATTAAAGTATCAAACAAGCCTGGCTACGCCTCTGTTAGACTTTCGGTATTGTTTATACATAGTCTAGGCTCTTTGAAGAGCTAGGACACAGAACATATCAGGACATGACATAACATAACAAAGGGAACAGCAGGAGAAAAAGGAAACACCAACAGCAGGGTGGAGGGAGATAGAGAAGTTAGACAGAGATGGAAAAACAAGGGATGGAGGTAATAATAAGGGGTATGCATAAGCAACATTTTGAGAGAGGTGGGTGGGTGTGGGGGGCAGGGTTTAATGGGTGCAGGAAAGATCATGTCCTTGGATGGGGGATGACACGAGATGGCGGTGAACAGCTGTCCCAAGGACCCGGAGGGAAGAATTGGATCAAAGAATGTAGAAGGCAGCTCCACAAGCAGTAAAAGAGGAACAAATGAGTGAAGGCAAACAGTGGCCTAGGCAGTTTCACTAGGAGGGCATTGCTGGTGGACTGTGTGCATCCAGAATATGCTTGGGGTGGGAGAGGGGAGAGGGGGGGGGGGAGAAGGAGGAGGGACAGAGCATGGAGAGGACAGAGGGTAGAAGACCAGAAATGAGGCGGAAGAAGACAGCGAGACCAGTGACCCACCGGCAATGACGAAGCGATAGGCCCATGGTCTCAGCCCCATCACCAGAGATTTCAATGATTTTGGAAAGCCTTGGTTTCCACAGCGTCAAGTTGAGCAAGATGTGACATACAGGAGCCAGTCCAGAGGGGACAGCAGCACCCCCATAAAGCCATAGATGAAAGCCTTGTAGGTACATAAGAGCTCTGGTGTGCCAAGGAAGGATTTTTCACGATGGAATATGCCCAGTTTGCACCTGGCTCTGGAGGCCAACTTTGAAATGTGGCTTGCCAAAGAGAGATCATGGCTGAAAGTGAGACACAAGAGCCTGATCGACCAAACCTCTCCGAGATGGCCGCTGAAAAGGTACATGGGAGGGCCCGCGGAACAGTCCCCTCGGAGAGAGCGAGTGAGTGTGTGGGATCCATCCGGATTGAAATAAATTTTCCAGGTGTTCATTGTTCAACCAACCCGTGACCCTGTCAAGGTCTGAGGAGAGGGTAGATGCTGCCACCAGTCTGCCAGAAGGACGAGGGATGCCACGACAGAGAGTAGAGTCATCAGCAAACAGATAAAGAAGATTTTCCAGAGAGTCAGCAAGACCAACAATGAAAACTATGAATAGGATGGGGCCCAGAACACCACCCTGGAGCACTCCAGCCTTGACCGGGAAAGGAGAAGAAAGGGCTCTGCCACATGCTGGCCAAGGGAGTGGAGGAAGTCAGTAATCAAAAAGTGGAGTTGGCCTTGGATTCCATTAGGCAGAAAGTTTAGAGTGCAAGGCAGGACACCATACCGCATTGGAAGCTCAATACATGTCCAAAGAGACGCCTCCAATCCCACACCTGACATTGAGGGCTTCAATCCACTGCTGGGAGAGTAGAAACAGCATGGCCAAGGGTGGACGACCAATGACCAGATCCAGATCCAAACCCAAACCGATGATCCAAGATGAGGCTGCCAGAGAAAAGGAATGACCTATGTCAACTACGATGATGGATGCCATGACCCTGTTGATGACTGGAAGCAAGCTAATTGGTCTGTATGAGGATATCCGTCCTTACACCTTCCCTATGCAATGCTGCAATGCCGGCCGACCTCCAAGCAGATGGAAGATGACCCAGAGGAAACAATAGGGTGAAAAGGGCAGAGAGAGGAAGCGCAAAAGCAGCAGAGCAGATCCCCAGGACACCTGAGCTGATGCTGTCCGGTCCAGTGGCAGAGTCAGTCAGAGTCGACCTTTGCAGAAACTTTAACACCTTCTTAGGTGAAAAAGATACAGAATCCAGGAGCAATTGGGTATGATTAGGAAGGGTAGTTACAGACAGAGGGGTTAAAGCTACAATAGTTTGAAGCAAATATAGAATTGAGGCATTTGGCCTTCTCATGAGTGGATTCGGCTGTGGTACCATTTGAAGTGAGGGAATGGATGGAAGGGTAAGATACACCAGAGATAGACTTGTCAAGGTGCCACCAGGTTTTAGAGGAGAGAGGCAAATTTGAAAGTTCCTTCTTGAGATTGGACAGATGTTGTTTTCTGGCTCCCCTGAGAGTAGACACACACTTGTCGTGGGTTTTGTGGAATGACATGATGTTGTCTTCAGTTGAATTTGCCTTTCAGGAGGAGAATGCAAGTTGTTTTAAAGCAACTGCCTCACCACATAATTCAGAGTACCAAGAGCGAGAAGATGGGGAAGATAATTGAAGATGAGATGGGATTAATCTGTACATAAGAGAGAGCTGGTTTCTGTGGAATAATTTCCAGGCTGAATTATTATCAGCGGTGGTAGATATAGGAGACCAATACTGAAACATGGTGACTGCTTGCAATATCTGCCAGTTGGCCTGAGTTAACTGCCAGATTGCCAGCGCTGAGACTGTTCTCTGAGAATGGCCAGAGAGAGAGAGATGTTGACCTTCACAAGCACATGATCAGATGCACCAATTGTGGAATTCGTTTAATAAATATCGTGCTTTATTTATTGTGTATTCATATCTCAGAACTCTGTAGCATACGTATTGTGCTTTATGAAATTTTTATTAACCTCTCAAAGGGTCCATGGGCATCGGCTCCCCGCCATTTTTGTCGTGGCAACATTTGGGCTAAATTGGGATACCTGGAGGATTAAATTAGTGGCAATACAACAACAACAACAACATGCATTTTAAGGCCATTTTCCCTGCTAGACCGGGGGTTAGCCTTGCGGTCCCCATGACAATCTTCTCCATTTCACCCTATTTTCTGCATCTCTCCTTGTTAACCCCCTTGCCCGCATTTATTCTTCCACCATCTTTAGCCAAGTCTTTCTCGGTCTTCCCCGTCCTCTACTTCCTTCTACATTCATTTCCATCACTCTTCTCAACTAGTCACTTTCATCCTTCATCAACACATGACCAAACCATCTCAACCTGTTCCTCTTCACAGCATCAATCACAGGCTCTATTCCCATCATCGTTCGCAATTCATCATTTGTCTTCCTCACTCTTAACGATACTCCGCACATCCATCGAACCATTCGCATTTCCACCCTTTCCAGCCTTCGTTGCTGCTCAACATTCATGACCCATGTCTCGCTCCCATAACTCATAACACTTCTCACACATGCAGCATACACCTTTCCCTTCAGCTTCAACGACACTCCCTTCCTCATCAGCACGCCACTCAGTTCCCGAAACTTCTTCCATGCACATCTCACTCCAGCAACCATTGCCGAGTCTGATCCAACTTCTCCATTCAGCATGTCTCCGAGGTAGCAAAATGTTTTCACACCTTCCAGTGTCACACCGTCTCCAAGATCCAACTCAACATTTCCTCCATCTGCAGCTCCCTCTGTGCACACTTTCCATTTGAATGTAGCTGCCACACTGGTTAATGACCCTCTCAGTCCACTACATTTTTGATGAACCCACTCAGCGCACATTGTACATTGAATGGAGTTCACTCTGACACCCTTCCTGCACACAGCACAGAGCCACTTCCCAGTTCTTTCCACCTCACCACATGCTTTACCACTTGCCATCACCTTCGTCTATCCGATATTCACCTTCAGACCTTTTGTCTCCATACATTCCTTCCACTTGTTCATCTTTTCATTCAGTCCATCCATACTTTCCGCAATCAACACCAGATCATCTGCATACAACAACTCCCACAGTAAACCCTCCTTTACGTTCTGAGCCAGCACCTCCAACACAGCTAAAAATAGTAGTGGACTTAGTACCGACCCCTGATGCACTCCCACCTTCACCTCAAACTCACCACTGTTCCCGTCCTTCGTCCTTACAGCTGTGCGCGCTCTTTTGTACATTGCCATCACTACTCTGATCAACCATTCCTCCACTCCTAACTTCCTCAATGCCCATGCCAATACTTTGCGTGGAACCCTATCGAATGCTTTCTCCGGATCAGCAAACCCAAGAAACAACTTCTTCCTCTTCTCCATGTACTTCTCCTGCAACTGCCTCACAATGAAAAGCGCGTCTGTCATTCCTCTTCCTGGCATAAATCCAAACTGCATTTCGTCTATCTTCACTTTCTTCCTTATCCTCCTCTCCAACACCCTTTCCAATACCTTCATTCCATGCTCCAATAACTTTATCGCTCGGTACGCGCCACACTCCAGAGGGTCACCTTTCCCCTTGTATAGAGGGACGAGGGTACTCAGTTCCCAAACCACTGGAATGCGGCCTTCTTTCACCACCAGATTACAGATCTCTGTCATTCTCTTCACACCCCAACTTCCTGCTGCCTTCAACATATCTCCCACAACTCCCGTCGGCCCTCCCGCTTTTCTACTCTTCATTGCTTTTATCGCTTCCTCAACTTCCTTCTCAGTTATCTTCTCTGCCGGTCCTAAAACTGGGTTACTCTCTATGTTGCCATCCCATTCATTCCCTGTATTCAACAGCATTTCCATATATCTTTTCCATCTTCCTTTAATTCCATCTAGGTCCACAACGATTTCTCCCACTTCATTCTTCAAGCAACTCACCCCCATCACATCACACCTCTCTTTCGCTATCTGCTTTGCAATCCTGAACACCGCTCTCTGACCCTCTTCTGAATCCAAGCGTTCTCCGAACATTTTCCTACATGCCTCCTGCGCCTTTGCTACATCTTTCTTTGCAGCCTTCTTGGCTGCGTTATAACTTTCATGCTCTGCTTTTTCTGCTCCCTTTTTTCTGCTTCGCCTTCTGCCACTCCGTGAACTTCTTCCTCTTCTCGTCAATCCTCTTTCCAACTTCATCATCCCACCACCATGTTTCCGAGTGCCTCGGTGGTCCTTTTGTCCATCCACATACCTCACCAACGGTTCCCAACAGACTATCTTTCATTGATATCCAACCACTTTCAAGCTCAACCACATCATCCTCTACCCCACTCAGCCTCTCTTTTAATGCCTCCCTTACTGTCACCTCTTTCAACCTCCACACCTTCATTCTCGGTTGGTACTTCACCCGCCGAGCTCTCCTCGCACCTTTCACCCTTATGTCGCAGACAACCAAGTGGTGCTGTGAAACAGCCTCCTCCCCCAGGATCACCTTTGTGTCCCGGAGGTGCCCCCTATCTCGCCTACACGCCATCAGGTAGGCAACGGTTGTCATCGACCCACCTGACGTGTATGTAACAAGCTTATTATCCTCTTTCTGGAACTGGGTATTACAAATCAACAAATCAGCTCCATCAGCAAACTCCAAAATCCTTTCACCTTCTCCATTTCTCACGCCATATCCGTAACCCCCATGAACCCCCTCAAAACCGTCCATACTCCTTCCCATATGTCCATTTAGGTCTCCTCCTACCACAACAGCTTCCTCATCTTTCACGTTTTCCATCAGCTTCTCTATCGCACACCAGAACTTGTCCTTCTCTTCATCGCTCCGACCGACCTGCGGAGCATATCCCGAGATGACGTTCACCAAGAGCTTTCCAATCATCATTTTCAACATCATCAACCTATCACTCACTCTAGTCACACTCACCACACTGTCTACAAACTCCTCAGAAAACAGGACACCAACACCATTCACACCCTCCAGGCACCCTTGCCACACAAACTTGTATTTCTGTCCCTGCCTACCCTTCACCATTCTCACACCACTTCCCTTCCATCTCGTCTCTTGCACACAACATATGTCCACTCTTCTTCTGACCAATACTTCCACAACTTCTCCTGATCTCCCTGTCGTTGTCCCTACATTCCATGTCCCAAACCTCAGAAACCGATCTCCACTTCTGGCTGTACCCTGCCCATATGTAGTTGAAATTGTCATGGTTCTCTTTTTGAGGCAATGTTTTTTATGGCCGGATGCCCTTCCTGACGCCAACCCTCTTAGTCGTCTCTTACGACACGCAGGGATACGGTGTACCTATTCTAATCCAGGGTACACACTGGGAAATGGCAATCCTGCATTATAACAGACGAGTTAGAACACGCATGGAATATGGAAGCGTTGTCCGACTGTCCAAATTTAGCCTTAATCTGGCTATCTGCAGAAAGTTAATTCCCAGCATGTGTAGTTCCCATTTACAATCGCTTGTGGTTTTGGATGGGGGCCATCTATATACACGACAATACTTTAGCTTTTGCCTGATGCTAAATGACTGTATTTTACTGTTCTGTATTTTACAGAATTCTGTATCAACATTGGGAGTCAATGTACGGGAGTATATAATAATACTGTATGAAATTATGGACACATTTCTGTTGAGAAAACACAAAAAGTTACTTAAAAGTAAAGTATAAAAATGTTATTTTCCCCAAAAAATGAAAATCCTCAATTAGCCATTGGCATGCCCATTTCATGTCGTCTCATTGCAGTCTTAGGTACCTCCTGAAAAGTGAAGAACATTCTTTCCTTCTGGTGTTCTGCCCAAAGGAAAGTTCAGTGCTACCAAAGCAGTCTCATATGCAAGGATTACACTCGGTGGTTTGCCTTTGCCTTCCCAGCGGGAGTCAGGGCAGAAATTTTGAATTTGGCCTGGGCAACAGCGATAGCTCTCCTACTCTCCACAAAGGATACCGTGGGATATTTAACGCCCACCAACTAATGCTGGCAAAGGAGACACCTCGCTTAACGTCCGTCCAAGGGGCGGCACACACATTGATGAACTGCCCTGCTTGTGAAACACCAGGATGACAGTTTACAGCTGGGACGACATTCAGACCCAGACTACAGCAAGGAGGCGAGTGCGTGACTGCAACACATTACATATCTCTCGGCTATCCTGCCATCCATCCAAGAACATTAGTGGTATACAAAATACCTAAGCCTTATAGTTGTCCATGTACTGAGGAGGGGTTGAGCATTTGCAGGACCTGCTGTCCCAAAAGGAAGCCACTCCAACCTCTGACGGATGAGCAGTAACAGCAGAGAGGGCTGAGAGTGGCTCCTCGCTGCTCCAAACACTAATTAGCATTTATATGGAGAGTGGATAATTTCCTTCCAATGTTCCACGAGCGAGAGAGGCCTTTTCTCTCGCTCCCTCCTCCCCGGACTGCTCTTAATCACACAACGTACATTAATTTTCATTACAGGCCGCGTAAGAGCCACTTTTGAACGGCACATTCGGGCCAGGGGCTGCGTTGCCGGTCGGGGCGGGCACGGATGAACAGATGCTGCTCGGGAACGGGCACGGACGGCCGAGAACAGATGAAGAGGGAACACAACGCGCCTTTCGAAGCACATCAAACATCATGAGCACGCTCGGGGGGAGGGGAGGGTGGGTGGCCATCTTTTCGCTTCTCTCCCCATATTCAGGTCAATAGAACGCTTTGAAAAAAGGAAAATCGATGCGGGACTGTGTGGGACACTTTGGGAGTGGGAACGAAGGGAGAAGAAGAAATCGCAGGTGAACCCTCACCTACGGACGGGGCTGCCACCTGCTGGAGAGCCAGCAAATTAAATTTGAGATGTCAGTACGCCTTTTGTTCGTTTGTTTTAGGCAAATAAGGTGTAGCCTATTGGAAAGGGAGGTGGGAGGTGATTGGCTCAGGTCAGACGTTTCCAACCACTGAGCGGTCTTCACCAAGGTCTCCTCCGGTTGGAAGCAACTGCAAATACAGCCGTTGACCTCGTCTGGGCAGGAATTCAGATTCTGTTCAGGATGCCAATGGTAACTAGCTTTAAACTCTTTGCGAAAGACACCTTCGGTTATCTTTAATGTTCACCAGATAATGCAAGCCTAGAGGACACCCAAGCTTAACTTCCATCCAAAGGGACGTCGCACTTTGTGATGCAACACCATGTTGTCTCTGAAGGGCCAATCCCACATTTTATAGTCAGACTGGGAATGGAGTCCAGGCTAATACAGCTCAAAGGGAAGTGTGTTACCTGGGCATCGTCCTGTTGGATACTGGGAAGCTGTCTACTTACCGCTTATGGAATATGTTTCCACGGTCCACCCTGTATGTGTTGTGTCTGCCTGCCTGGGGTGTCGCGGCCTTCTCACCGGCCTGCAGCGCGACGGCGGAGCAAGGGCTGCATGGGTAGCATGGGGGGCCAAGGCAGCGTCTTTGTCATGCATTAAGTGGTGCCAGCGGCGCTAATTGCATGTGAGGGCGGCGGACAATGCAGAGATCCTTGACTCAAAGCCGCTGACACAGCGATCCGCTTTATGGAGGCGTAAGTCAGCAGTCTCGAAACGTGCCACCTTGCGCAAAGGTGCGACTTCTCTCCGTGGGCATATGAAATAGTCAAATGGGGACAGATGATGTACCAAAGCTGCCAATACACCAAAGGTTTTATAATGCTGAACAAACAGAGGCATAAGATAATTTATCTATATCGTATCGCTTCCTAAAAGCACGGAAACAAAGCCCAAAATACCTTTCCTAAGTTTATAATACTAGTGGGGTCACCCGTGGGCCGTGGGAATCCCACGGGCATGGAGGTGTATCGTTGCGATTGGTGCAGCCGTTTTTGTGGTACCCGGGACAATAACGTTAGGCGGGAGTCCAAACCAGAAAATGCTGGAGACCAAAGCTGAAATTGGAAAAACAATATAGTCTATTTTACTTCAGGGGGGTCCCAGGATTACCCACCCAAAATATCGTTGCGGTCGGTTCAGCCGTTTTTGCGGTACTTGGGAACGGACGGATGGACAGACAGACAGACAGACAGCCAGACGGACGGACATTTGGTGAATTATAGTAACTAGCAACGGTACCCCCCCTACGGGCAGGGCTTCAATTGGGAGGCCCAAATGAAAAGTCAAAATATCAGAAATTGAAGGCTTTTATTTTATTTTAAACTATTTATATAAACATCCGTTAAATCATGTCACACGCAAATCATCAAAATCCAAACAGTATTTGTAGAATTTCAATAAAAGCCACATCACTGTTCATATCGGTAAACATTATTCCATCGTTTGGAAAAATTGGAAAATTGGGGAAAAAATTGGAAAAACAATATACCCTATTTTACTCCAGGGGGGTCCCAGGATTACCCACCCAAAATTTCGTTGCGATCGGTTCAGCCGTTTTTGCAGTACCTGGGAACAGAGAGACAGACAGACGGACAGACATTTGGTGACTTATAGTAAGATATGGGCTTGACTATAAAAACAAGACCAATAGTCTAAGAACGGCGTAGCCAGGCATCTTTGATACTGCAGTTGAAGAGGATAGTGTGACCTGGGTGCGGATACCAGTTAGCAGTTAGCAAACAATGTAATTATTACATTTTTTTCAATAAATTCCACATTCCTGTGCCACCTTCAGTCAAACAAACGTCAAGCATGGACAGCAGGTTCGTGAAGGACTTGGATAAAAATGTTCCCAGTCTGAATGTTACTATATCCAGTGAATGGTGAAACTGCAAATGGGGAATCCGCGAATGTCACGGATGGAAACCCTTACGTCATTTCCTCATTCTGCTTTAAACTCAATATCTCTATATTTTCATTCCAAACAGCATCATTAATCATTCCAATCACAAATTAATACGATAGTATTAATATATCAAAATATAATGTTAAATTATGATTGTATTGAGATATTATCAAACCGGCGAACGGTCGTCATCGGATTCGGGAGCAAGGTCCGTGTTGATCCGATTTCAAAATCATAATTGTATTGAGGAATTTCTGAAACCTCCTACCTACCTTACAACACCCGCTGGGACCCCAAAACGTCCACAGAAGGTTATTGTATTTCCTTTTTGTAAAATATGCAACTGTAAAGGTTACAAAACACTGTCCCCCTGTCATGTGACCAGATCCTCAGGTGGACTTTTGTTGTGGACATACAAACATACACAGGACAGACAGATAGACGCTGTTCCAGACGGCATTGCCCTACAGGCTACGCCGTAAAAATTTGATCAGGATTCTTTAGACTTAGTTTAGTTTGGCCGGATGGCCTAGAGGTGTACACACTCACCGCTAAGCTGTCTAACCTGGGTTCGAATCCAAACCAATCTATAAACTGCCAACCTGGTGTGTCACATGCAGGGTTTCTTCATTTGTATACAGCTGTGGGGTGGTTGCATTGGCTGCTTGCTTGGATGTGCCGCTAATGCGATGCCCTCTATCGGTTATGGCAGGAAAGTGTAATTTGTTCATGGTGCCAGCGATAGAGAGCAAACTCGCCGCAAAGAACACCGTGGAATCTTTAACATCGACCAACATGGTGGGAAGATGGGAAGCCCAGCTTGATTGGTGCAAAGGTGTACGTATTTTGGCTTTGGTGCAAAGGTGCACGTATTTTGGCCTTGGTGCGAAGGTGCACGTATTTTGGCCTGGTGCAAAGGTGTACGTATTTTGGCTTTGGTGCAAAGGTGCACGTATTTTGGCCTTGGTGCGAAGGTGCACGTATTTTGGTCTTGGTGCGAAGGTGCACGTATTTTGGCCTTGGTGCGAAGGTGCACGTATTTTGGCCTTGGTGCGAAGGTGCACGTATTTTGGCCTTGGTGCGAAGGTGCACGTATTTTGGCCTTGGTGCGAAGGTGCACGTATTTTGGCCTTGGTGCGAAGGTGCACGTATTTTGGCCTTGGTGCGAAGGTGCACGTATTTTGGCCTTGGTGCGAAGGTGCACGTGTTTTGGCCTTGGTGAAAAGGTGCACGTATTTTGGCCTTGGTGCAAAGGTGCACGTATTTTGGCCTTGGTGCAAAGGTGCACGTATTTTGGCCTTGGTGCAAAGGTGCACGTGTTTTGGCCTTGGTGAAAAGGTGCACGTGTTTTGGCCTTGGTGCAAAGGTGCACGTATTTTGGCCTTGGTGCAAAGGTGCACGTATTTTGGCCTTGATGCAAAGGTGCACGTATTTTGGCCTTGGTGCAAAGGTGCACGTATTTTGGCCTTGGTGCGAAGGTGCACATGTTTTGGCCTTGGTGAAAAGGTGCACGTATTTTTGGCCTTGGTGAAAAGGTGCACGTGTTTTGGCCTTGGTGCAATGGTGCACGTATTTTGGCCTTGGTGAAAAGGTGCACGTATTTTGGCCTTGGTGAAAAGGTGCACGTGTTTTGGCCTTGGTGCAATGGTGCACGTATTTTGGCCTTGGTGAAAAGGTGCACGTGTTTTGGCCTTGGTGCAATGGTGCACGTATTTTGGCCTTGGTGAAAAGGTGCACGTGTTTTGACCTTGGTGCAATGGTACACGTATTTTGGCCTTGGTGAAAAGGTGCACGTGTTTTGGCCTTGGTGCAATGGTGCACGTATTTTGGTCTTGGTGCAAAGGTGCACGTATTTTGGTTTGACAGGCTTGCATGACCATCTGGAGGCTAAAATAAATTTATTTAGTTAATTTGTCTCAATTTTATTTTTGAATATTTTTCAAAACACATGTCCCACCTCCCAAGAGTAAAGGTTTGAAGTTCTGCCTTGAACACTACTCCCTAAGAGTTGTAACTTTTTGGGAGATCTAGATCTCGCTATCTATCTGTCTCTGTCTCTCTCTCTGACTCTGTATGCCATTTCCAAGGAGTTACATTTGCTTTATTACTCTCCAATGTCTTCCTGTTCCTCTTCCACATATTATCTATTCCTCCTGTTTGTACCTTTAGCTTGTGCCTATTAAGCGCTATATATTTATTATGTCTGCATGTGGGTGGTTTTGGTGCTTAAATGAGAAAATAAAAATTGAGAAAAAGGAGAGATCGGAGGATGATAGGAGAGTGATAGGGTGGGTAGAACAGGAGCATTGAGAAGAAAAGGGGAAGAAGTTTGGGAGAAAACAGGAATGTGGGTGAGGAAGGGTGGGAAGGGACATGGATGAAACATGTGGAAAAGGGCGTATAGGGGTGGAGGGGGGGGGGGCGTTCGGGGGAGTGTGTATTCAAAAACGTTGTCATATTTGCACACCTAATCTACCATATAAAACAGTGTGTGTGTGTGTGTGTGTGTGTGTGTGTGTGTGTTTGTGTGTGTGTGTGGTTGTGTGTGTGTGTGTGTGTGTGTGTGTGTGTGTGTGTGTGTGTGTGTGTGTGTGTGTGTGTGTGTGTGTGTGTGTGTCTGTCCCCCTTCATAAGGCTAGGTTTTAAAGGCTTTGAGTAGAGCTTTAGGGGGGATTTATTTAAGTGGGGGGGGGGGGTTAAGGGGCAATCTTTGAATATGACTGTGTGTCCACAGGTTAATATACCAAAAGACTCTGAGGACCCAAAAGACCTCAAGGACCCAGAAGACCCCAAAGTCAAAAAATACCCTGTAGAGTGTTAAAGACACAAACGATAATGAAGACCTAGAAGACCCCAAGGACCCAGAAAACCCCAAGGACTCCGAAGACCCAAAATACCCCGAAGACCCAATTATCCCAAAGACCCAAAGGACCCCAAAGACCCAAAATACTGAAAAGACCCAATGGACCCAAAATACCCAAAATATCCAAAAGACCCAAACAACCCCAAGGACCCAAATGACAAAGAGTACCCAAAAGACCCCAAGGACTCTGAAGATCCAAAATACCCCGAAGACCCAGAAGAGCCCGAAGACCAAATAGACCCTAAGCACCAAAAATACCCAAAGACCCTTAAATACCCAAAAGACCACAAAAACCCAAAAGACACTGAAGACCCCAAATTCCCTAAAGACCCATAAAGACCCCGAAGACCCAAAAGACCCCAAGACCCTGAAAGAACCAAAAGACCCAAAATACCCCAAAGATCCAAAATACCCCAAAGACCCCAAAATACACCAAATACCCTTAAAGACCCAAAATACCACAAAGTCGCAAAAGACCATAAAGACTAAAAATACCCCGAAGCTCCAAAAGACCCAGAAGACCCTTAAATACCTCAAGGACGCAACATATCTCAAAGACCCTTAAATGCCCAGAAGACCGAAAAGACCCCAAAGACCCAAAAGACTCAAAATACATCAAAGACCCAAAACACCAAAAAGACCACGAAGACCCCAGAGACCCAAAAATATCCCAAAGACCTTAAAAATTTGAAAAGACCCAGAAGACCAAAAAGTCCCTGAAAACCCTAAATACTCTGAAGACCCTTAACGACCCCACAGAATGAAACAATCCAAAACACCAAAAAGACTTAATGACCCTGAGGACCCAGTGGAAACCAAAGACCCAAATTACCCCAATGACCCAAAACACATCGATGACTGAAAAGACCCGAGTACCCCAAAGAGGCAGAGGACCCAAAGGACTCAAATGACCTAAAAGACCGCGAAGACCCAAATGAACCAGAAGATCCCAAAGATGCAAAAGAGCTTGAGCACCCAAAATACCAAAATTAACCAGAGGACCCACCCTTAGGACTCTGAAGACCCAAAAGAAGAGTAATTATGTCTCTTACATTGGAATTGTAGCCAGTGGCTTGCAAACCGAGCCTCAAGGTCGGTGTAAGGAAGCGGTTTTTTTGTTATTATTACAATAAATACATGGAGTACTGGCGTCGGGAGGTGAAATTCGCTGAACGTGACGTGCTGTGCAAAGTGCGCAGAGTAAACTGAGTGTTCATTTACATCTGGAGGATGTCAATCCAAAGCACCAAAAAGATCCTTAAAGACCCTGATGGTGCAGTGGACCCCAAAGACCCTTATTACCTCAAAGACCCAAAATACCCCAAAGACCCAGATGACTGAAAAGACCCGAGGACCCCAAAGATCCAGAGGACCCAAAAGACTCAAATGACCCAAAATACCCTGAGGACCCAAATCACCCAGAGGACACAAAAGACCCAAAATATCCCAAGGATGCAAAAGATCTTGAGCACTCAAAAGTCCCAAATTAACCAGAGGACCCAAAAGACCCTGAGGACTCCGAAGACCCAAAAGAAGAGTAATTATCTCTCTTACATTGGAATTGTAGACAGTGGCTTGAAAACCAAGCCTCAAGGTCGGTGTTTCGAAGCGTTTTTTAAAATCACAATAAATACAAGGCACAGGGAGGTGACATTCACTGAACGTGACGTGCAAAGTGCGTAGAGTAAACCGAGTGTTCATTTACGTCTGGAGGATATCTAATAAATAAAGAAGATATAAGCACACCTGACACTAGGCCCAGGCTTCAGACTTTGGCACGCTCACGTGGCTACACCATCAAATAAACTGTTCCAACCCGTCATTTTTGACGGGTTTTATACTTGTCTATATAATATAATGGAGCAAGTGTATGTCCAGCCACTAACTCACATAGGTCACTCACATAGCTACAGTTATGTGAAAAAGTAAGTACACCCCATGTAAAGTTTTGACTTTTTCAACATATTTCAACATACAGCTATTTGATCTTCATTTCAACAATATTGATAGATAAAGGTGATATAATATAACAAATATCATGAAACATTTACATTTTGTAGTCCATTGTATAATTTAAATAAACATAAATGCAAATTTCGCATGTGGAAAAAGTAAGTACACCCCTACATTTATCACTACTTCAAATACCTAAAATTAGAATCAGGTGCACCAGCTCAGGTGCAAATGATTAGAACATCGTTAGAGAGGATCTTGGAGGAACCTGTGTTATTTAAACCTCAGACATTTCGTTTGGTTTGCTCTTTGTTGTTGAAGTGTGCGGCGTCACCATGCCTATATCAAAAGAGCTCTCTGAGGCCTTCAGAAAGAAGGTTATAGATGCCTACGAGTCTGGGAAGGGATTTAAAAAGATCTCCAAGCAATTTGAAATCAAACATTCGACTGTCCGGAAGATCATCTACAAGTGGAGAAGATTCCAAACAACTGCCAACTTGTTCAGGCCAGGCCGCTCCAGCAAGTTCAGCACAAGAGCAGACCGCAAGATGCTGAAAGAAGTCTCTAAGAACCCCAGAATGCCATCACGGGACCTACAGGTAGCTCTTGCCACTGTTGATGTCAAAGTGCACGAGTCTACCATTAGAAAGAGGCTGCACAAATTTGATCTACATGGGAGGTGTGCCAGGAGGAAACCTTTGCTCTCCAGAAAGAACATCAGGGCAAGACTAAAGTTTGCCAATGAACACCGAGGCAAAGACCAGCACTTCTGGAACAATGTGCTCTGGACAGATGAGTCAAAGGTAGAGCTATTTGGCCACAGTAGCAGAAGACATGTTTGGCGAAAACCAAAGACAGCATTTGACCACAAGAACCTGATACCAACTGTAAAGCATGGTGGTGGAAATATTATGGTTTGGGGCAGCTTTGCTGCATCAGGGCCTGGGCAGCTCACCATCATATAATCCACTATGAATTCTTCATTGTACCAGAGTGTGCTTGAGGATAATGTGAGGCCATATGTTGGAAAGTTGAAGCTCAACCGAAGGTGGACCTTGCAACATGACAATGGCCCTAAACATACCAGTAAATCCACCAAGGAATGGCTGAAAAGAAAGAAATGGAGGGTTCTGGAATGGCCAAGTCAAAGCCCGGATCTAAATCCCATCGAGATGTTGTGGGGGGATTTGAAACGAGCTGTACATGCAAGAAACCCCTCAAACATCACACAGCTGAAAGAATTCTGCATGGAGGAGTGGGCAAAAATTTCTCCCACTCGATGTCAGAGACTGGTAGACAGTTATAAGAAACCCCGAAGCTCCAACAGACCCCTTAGACACCTGTATACCTTTAGACAGCATGAGCCCCTTTGAGGTTGTTTCTGCCAAAGGGGGGCAATACCACCTATTAGAGCCAGGGGTGTACTTACTTTTTCCACATGCGAAATTTATGTTTATGTTTTATGTTTCGCCTGGAATCACCTGGAAATTTATGTTTCCATATCATGAAACATTTATGTTTATTTAAATTATACAATGGACTACAAAATGTAAATGTTTCATGATATTTGTTATATTATATCACCTTTATCTATCAATATTGTTGAAATGAAAATCAATAGCTGTATGTTGAAATATGTTGAAAAAGTCAAAACTTTACATGGGGTGTACTTACTTTTTCACATGAGTGTATGTGTCTCTGAAGCATGTAATATTTGAACGTCAGTTGCACCATGACTGTGTGTATTAATTATGTACTATTGGATGGTACCTTTTAAACATTTCGACCTTTTAGACTGCCGAGACCTCTTAGACATTTGAAGACACTTTAACACCTTTTAGACATTTTAGATCCTTCAAATGTCATTAGATATTTACATCCTTCAGACCCCTTAGACACCTGTATACCTTTAGACAGCATGAGCCCCTTTGTTACCCCAATACCCTTTAAGACACAAAAGATTCCCTAAGTCCCTCCAGACTCTGTTAGACCCTTTAGAACCCTTTGACCCATAAGACCGCTAAGACCCATAAGACTGCTAAGATCCTTTAGAATCCTAAGACTCTAAAGACCCTGTAAACCCTAAAGAAACCTTAGATTAGAAGACCATTTAGACCCCATTACACCTCTAAGAAACTTAAGACCCTATAGATTCCATGAGAAACTTTATAACCTTAAAACCCTATACACCCTGTCAGATGCCTTTATACACCTAAGATATTTACATCCTTTCGAGATTAGCCTGGACAAAATCACCAGGACAAAATCACCAGGACAAAATCACCTGGACAAAATCACTCTGCAGACCTGGACAAAATCACAGAATGGTCAAACAAGTGGAACATGTCTTTCAATCCAGACAAATCTCACACTCTCACTATGTCTTCCCGAAAAGATCGACTGGACAACCCTCCCATCTACTATCTCAACAATCCTCTCCTCGAAGTTCTGTCACTCAAGCTTTTGGGTCTCACTATCTGCCATGATCTTTCCTGGGAAAACCACATTTCCAAGTTGGCCTCACAAGCCAGTCGCCGACTGGGCATCCTCCGTCGTGCGAAGTCCTTCCTTGGCACACCTGAGCTCCTCACCACGTACAAATCTTTCATCCACAGATCAATGGAATACTGTTCCCCCCTCTGGCCTGGTGCTCCTGCCTCACACCTAGCTCGTCTCCACGCTGTTGAAACCAAAGCGTTCAGAATCATTGGAATCTCCCGCGATGAAGCTAACTCCGAGGGCCTTTCACTCACTCACCGCAGGCAGGTTGGTGATCTTTCCGTCTTCTACCGACTCCTCTCCGGCCTTGCTCCCCTAGCTCTCTCTGTGCTCTGTCCTCCAAATATTCCTACAGGCCGCACAAGATCTGCCAGGAACCCTCTTCTGGTGAAACTGCCAAAATCTCGGCTCTCTGCTCACCTTCACGCTTTCATTCCTCTTTTCTCCCGCCTCTGGAACAAACTCGCTCACTCTCTTCAATCCCACTCCTCCCTCCAGGTCTTTAAACCAGCTGTTCACGACCATCTCTTATCTTCCCACATCCAAAACCTTGATCTTTTCTACCCCCGTTAATTCACCCCAGATACACTTTTTTGAAATACCGACTTCTTTCCTGGAAGTCCTAGCAGTGTCCATGTGTTTTATACCACCCCCCCCCCCCATGCCTCCTCCCCTCTCCCTTCCACAGATCTCCCGATGTCCCCATTCGCTGCTGTTGTACTTGTGTGCTTCCCTCTCTCTCCCCATCCTGTTTCCCGCTCCCTTTATGAAATATTTTATGTGTCCGTTTGTTTTTTGTGATTAATGTTAGCTCTTACATGAGCCTCGATATTGTATTTAAAAAATAAAAGACCCTTTTGATTTGACTCCTTGGATCCTAAATACATGTCGTATGAATCTGAAGAGCTCAAACACTCAAGCTAACAATGCCCACAACCACCCCACCCCCCTCATCCACCAGCCCACCCACAATCCTCCATCCTCCATCAATCGTCGCCCCCACAACACATCACCATCTCACCATCTCACCATCTCACCATCCCACCATCCCACCATACCACACCACACCTTCCCCCTGCACCCTCCACAAGCCCACATCAACCGCGTGCCTGGGCGGTGTAAGTGTTGAGACCGTTCAGAACCATGTCCATGCTGTATTTATTCTGGAGTTAAATATACCTGATTTTATTCATCAATAAATTCGTCAATAAAATTAAGACACAAGAAAGCCCACAGAATCTTGTTTCTCACAGTCTGAGAGTCCTTTAGGTGCTTTTTTGCAAACACCAAGCGGGCTTTCATGTGTCTTTCACTGAGGAGAGGCTTCCGTCTGGCCACTTTGCCATAAA
>NC_136264.1:156381137-156478637 GCF_964187855.1 Myxine glutinosa | reverse complement strand
CGAAACATAATGCCTTCGCGGACGAACTATAAAAATAGATACATGACGTCTGATAGGATGGTTCAAAGGTAATAGACTGTCTTTTGAGGTGTACATAGTTTTTCATTGTGATCTGACTATAAACTGTCGGATTGATGATTTTCAGGCAGGGTGTTGAATCACAAAGTGTGCCGTCCTCCAAGATGGGTGCTCCATCTGCGAGCGTTAGTTTGTGAACCTTAAAGATCTGATGTTGTCTTTCATAAAAGGTAGGTGAGTTATAACCGGTACCTTGAACAAGTTCCCAATTCCTGCCACTTTCAGTCAAATGTGGGGCCCAGTTACTAAAAACGTGGATCAAATATTTCTCTTTCTGGAGCAATCCTGTTATTGGAGGTGTAGTTGTTGTTCCGAAGGTAATATGTACAAGGTAAAGTTTCTCTTTCCGAAGTGAGCTTTTCCCGGAGCTTCAGCAGACCTATGTGCCTCACGGCGTGAAAGGAATATGTTATTATTTATTGAAGCAGTAGACAGATAGATTGATAGATAGGCCCCAATAGATGGGATGAAACTTACTTTACTTCCCTGCTGTGTCGAATGCCAACTGTTTGGGTTCTTCTCCTTGTATACCTTGATCATCTTCCGTCTGTTGTTTGCTCCCAATCTTGCTTTTTTTTCTCATCTCTGTTCTCTTCATTAAGTTGGAGATTGCCTCCACCAACCTTTAGCCGAGTCCAAGTTCAACAGCCATTCCCAGATCAGCCTCTGCTTTATTTGTTTTGATTCCCATTCTCTCTATCTCCCTGCTTTCCTTTCTTTACTTTTAAACTGTTCCCCCCCCTCTATTCGTTCCCCAGTTCCTAACTTGGAGGTCAATTTGTGCACAAACATTAGTGGCTGATCGGGCATCAAGCGGACAATTATTTCCCCTTTGTGTTCTCTCTATCCATTTTCTGCCTTTGCTTCTCCCATCCCCAGAAGAGCCACTTCCCTCATCATTTCTTGACCTTCCCATCCTGCTATAATGCAGGATGAGAGTGAGAGAGAGAGGGAGGTGGCAAGAGAGAGAGAGGGAGGGGGCGAGAGAGAGAGAGAGAGAGAGAGAGAGAGAGAGAGAAGGAGGGGCAAGAGAGAGAGAGAGAGAGAGAGAGAGGAGAGAGAGAGGGGAGGGAGAGGGAGAGAGAGAGGAGACAGAGGAGAGAGAGAGAGAGAGAGAGAGAGAGAGAGAGAGAGAGAGAGAGAGAGAGAGAGACAAGAGACAGAGACAAGCAGGAAAGGGCCAGTCCATGGCACTGACTGTGACCACGCTTGCCCTGACGAATCCGGGCAGCAGGGAAGAATGTGGAAGATTGGGCCCCCTACTTGCGTTGGGGGGGGGGGGTGGGTACAATCTCTCACTCTCTCTCTCTCTCAATAATCACTAAAAACATAAATGTTTGTGTCTGTCGCAACCTTGCTCAGCATCCACAGCATTCGTTTTTGGTAGCAGTTGCTTTTCAAGGACAGCGTGTGAACTCTGTCCAACCTCATAACATTCCTGAATAATACACCCTAACTACAAGGCTTTCCAACATGCAAGGCCCAAATGTGTTCACCCCGAGCACCTCATGCCTGATTCCTCGCTCTTTTTCTGGCTCTTTAGTAATCGGTCTTGTCCCCCTAGACTTCCTGCCACACTGTACTCACCACGACTTTCCTAACTCCTTTCGGCCTTCAAGTTTGAACTCTTTTCCTCACACCGTGGCCACTCCACTACCTTATCCAACCATTTTCCCCTCCTTCTCCTTCTCCGGACTTATCATCAGGCCCAGCCAAAGTTCAAGAGACTCTTCACCATCTGAAATCCGTTTTATTTTTCCTGATCTTTCCTCCAAGATAGCTAGTACCCACATAAACAGATGTAATCTGCTTAATCTGCTTTCTACAGATGTCTTTGACATAATCAATTCCCTACCAGGTACTTCTCCATTTCATCACGACAGTTCCCATTGAAGTTCGGTGGTGGTGTCATTATTTGTGTCCATAACTCTCATCCCAAAGTCTTTTTCCTTCCTTGTCCCCCCAGTGGCGTCCAGACAACCAAGAGTAACCTGCAGGTTCATCATCTCCTCCGTGATAATCTTCCACTTGTATCTTATTATTTCTCTATCCCTTATTATGATGACACCATGTAGCATGTATTCATGTCTGAATATATAGTCTTTCCTCTTTTTCCAGGAGCACTTAATAGCATGTCCATCTCCGAATATAAACCTCGTTTATTTTGACCAATTTCACAAAGTGGGCCGAAGCAGGATGGCTGGAGGTACAGTATATCACAACGCTGACCAACCAGGTGATGAGTCAGCATCTCTCTAGTTTCTCTATTTTAATATCATTTTGTCACTTTTTACGACCAAACCACTTAAAAGGATAGAGTATGGACAAAAAACACATGTTGGCAATACTCGTGCAGGCCTTGATGGGTCTAGTGGCCTCCTCGTGTGTTGAAGTTCCTTGTGAGGGAACATGTATTATTATTACCCTCGCCAGAGGAGGGGGTATTCAATTTGAGTCCGTTTGTTTGTGTCTGTCTGTTTGTTTGTCTGTCTCTTTGTCTGTTTGTTTGTCCGCACATAATAAATATGATTTTCTCTGCAACCGTTGGTCTGATTGATAGGAAATTTTCGTCATATGTGCACCTCCTCCTGCAGAATTTTTTAATGATAATTATGATGTCATAGGTCACGTGGTACAGGCACCATCTTGGAAAAAAAACTTTGCACCTCTATATCTCCGAAAGTGCCTCTGAAAAAATTGAGACATGGCTCATTGTAAAGAACTTTCCCTGGGAAATAAAATATGCAAATGATGATGTCATAGGTGACTCCATTATGACGTCATAATTCGTCAAAGTACAAAACTTCATCCGATCAAGATGAAATTTCTTGAGCGTCATCTATGGGTAAATTGGTGGTGAAAAAAAATAATGACGTCATCGGTAACGTGGTTTTTTTTTTAAACACAAAAGCCTTAATAATCACTAAAAACATAAATCCTGGTGAGGGTCTGCAATCTCTGATTGCTCTTTCTTGTTATTAATTTGGGTTTTGGAAAACTTATTACCTACCGATCGAAGATTGCTGTGTATAATTACCTCCACTACCAAAGGTGGCCGCAGGTTATGTTTTCACCCCTGTCTGTTTGTCTGTGATCACGGTATCTTAGATATCTCAAAATGTTGTTTACGGATTCGGACAAAATGTGGTGGACAGGTTGGGTGTGTGACAAGGAAGAATGCGAAATAACTCAAACTTTAAAAACGAGTCTGCAGTCAAACTAATCTTTTACTTTTCTAAAATGGTGTTTATTTACACACCAATAAAACACAAAGCTGTTAAATTTTTAAAAGATAGAAGCCTGAGCAAAACTCTGAGCAAGATTGCTGAGGAAGAATTTATTTGATTTTGGTGAAGATCCGAATCCGGATCCAGATCCGAGAAGTTATTCATTTTTTAAGCGATTCTTCACCCTTGAGAGATAAGCCTAAACACGATATATAGCACAATATTTCAAAACGTTGTGGACGGATTCAGACGAAACGTGGTGGACAGGTTGTGTGTCTGACAAGGACGATTCGATTCGATTTTGGTGCAGATCTCAATATGGATTCGGATATGAGAATTAATTTTCTAAGTGATTCTTCACCATTGGGAGATAGGGCCAAAAACGATACATATCAGGATATCTCAAAAAGTTATGGATGGATTTGGACGAAATTTGTTGGACGAGGGTGTGTGTGACAAGGAAGAATCGATTCAATTTTGGTGAAGATCCGGATCCGGATCCAGCTAGTAGAAATTTTTAAGTGATTCTTCACCATTGAGTGATATGGTCAATCAGGCGGAGGTATGCTCTCCACTGAGAGAGATTGGAGGAACCACAGTAACCTGAAAGAAGAGGGCTGGGTTATGGGGATGGGTTAATGGGGGTAGAAAGATCGCATGTTGGGATCGGAGATGATATTGTTACGTTTATGGGGGGTAGGCAATGAAATACCTTAGGGCAAGGTAGAATTGTATTGGGTAGTGTGCTTTGTATGTCGTGTAGCCACCTTGATGTACATAAGTCAGGCCGGGTGTCATGTAAGAGCGTATCTTTGTCCCCATGGCGAGGGGTGGGCTATGCTAATTAGGTAGGGGATAAAGGTAAATCCCCTGTAAGTAAAGTGCCTTTGTGACCTTTTCCTTTGTTCCTTATGACACTGCACTACACACACACTACCCGCCAAGCAATCGGCGCGTACTAAAAACACCAAATAAAACAACCAGAAACAGGACATTGTGCACCACCAATTATACAACCGACCGGGTCACCACAAAGGCCAGCAAGTGGCCGTGAGGCCACGCACCGAAAAACGATTGGTCAGGACAGCCATAGAGCAAGGAGATGGACTCACTAATTGGACAACGCACGGACGTCGTCGGATGATGTAAGACCCTGGGGAACAAAATAACTGTGTCCCGGCATTTTCTTTCTCTTGGTTCGGGGTTTGAAAGTGAACAGTCACGGTTTTATTCTCTTGGTGTCCCGAGTTTACTGCAGATGGTCGCGGCTCGTGTTCTTTTTCTTTGGGTCCGGGCGATCGGTGCGAGTGGACGCATTTTCTTTCCCTGGCTCATTGGTGCTGTGTGAAGCGGACAACGAGGACGGAGCCGGCCTGCTTGCTTCGCGCTCAGCGGCTGGCGGTGAACGAACTTCGCCCAATGTGTGTTTTCCCGTGCGCGGGCCTCCGGGACCCATTCAAGGACCAACGGGGTTCAAGAGCCGCTCAAAGCTGAGTACACAAACACGCATTATTTTCCAGTTATTTTTCCCCTTGTGTTGTTTTACGAGTCCGTATGGAGAGTCCCTCGATTAGGAATTGTAGTTTTACTGTGCATTTTTTTTTGTTACTGGCATTTCTTTCATTAAACCCGGTATTGTTACATTTTAATTCCATGCCTATTTGAGTTGATTAACGTGGTTCGAGGACGTCCAATGGAAACCGTGCAGGTAAGAGCTTCGCTACCCTCCACTACACCCCCTGCACATATTAACAACGCCAAATTGGATCGAACTCCTCGGAGTGTAAAACTCGATTGGCCACCTGTCACCTTGGAAGATCTTAATCCCCCGGTGAACGTGACAATATTAAATGGTGGTGTACCACCACCTTGACACTCTTCAGGGAAGAGTGAGATTGAACGACATCAGAAACTAAAACGGCACTATTCAACGTCACAACATCGACTGATGCCTCCGCCCACATTATTACATCATTATAATACTTGTACCAAGTTTGAATTAAATCCATTCAACTGTTCTCAAGTTATCACATTTCTACCTGACATGACCTATGACCTTTGACCTCTTGACCCCAAAATTTACTCTTCATCTTTACATCATTTTATATACCCGTACCAAGTATTAATTAAAATCCCTTCAGTTGTTCACAAGTTATCACATTTGTGCCTGACATGACCTCTGGCCTTTGACTTTGGGACCCCAAAATCTAATCATTAAATTGTTACATCATTATACATATATTTACCAACTTTTAATTAGATCTCTTTAGCCTTTCTCAAGTTATTGACCTATTACAGACTTTGACCTTTGACCTCTAGACCCCAAAATCTAATCAGTTAATCTTTACATCATTATACATATCTGTACCAAGTTTGAATTAGATCACTTCAGCCGTTCTCAAGTTATAGACCTATTACAGTCTTTGACCTTGGACCCCAAAGTCTAATCAGTTAATCTTTACATCATATACATAACTGTACCAAATTTGGTCAGAATCCCTTCACTGAAGTTAGCGCAGTAACATTATTTTTTTACCTAACATGACCTCTAACCTTTGGCATTTGACCTCGTGACCCCAAAATCTAATCAGTTAATCTTTACCTCATTATACATACTTGCACCAAGTTTGACTAAGATCCCTTTACTTGTTCTCAAGTTATCGCAGTAACCAAAACCTATCACGGACAGACGGACGGACTTCGTCGGCGAAGGTATAAAAATGTGCAAACTGGAGAAAAGAGCAACAAAAGAGAAGAAGTGTACAGTAAGTCTGAATTTTGGAAGTTTGAATTTTGTCCAAGGTGAGTGGAAAGCTTCCTGTTTCTAATGCAATACTTTGGTTCGTTTCCATTAAGCTCTGCAGAAAAAAACAAAAGCATGGATATGATTTGCTTTGCTTCTGACAATCTCAATAAAAAAAATCTACTATAAATGGATGAGTTGTGTGTGTGTGTGTGTGTGTGTGTGTGTTTCGTACTTTATGTGTCTATTAATTACATACTAATTAATGACGTACATACTATTGAAATGTACCTTTTAACTCTTTGGACTGCTGTGACCTCTTCGACCTTTGAGGACCCTTTAAGACCCTAAAAGACCACTAAAAACCAAGAGGATCCAAAAGTGCCCAAAGACCCAAAAGTCCCCAAGGACACAAAAGACCCAGAAGATCCAAACGTCCCTGAGGACCCAAAAAGACACAGATGACACAAAAGAGCCGGAAAAGCCAAAAGTCTCCGAAGACCCAAAACACCTAGAGAACCCAAAAGACCCAGAGGACTCAAAAGACTGAAGATCCAAAAGTCCCCGAACATTCAAAAAAAAAACAAGGACCAAAAAGAACCCCACCTTTCCCTCTCCACTCCCCCCTCCGGCACCCCCCCCCCATCCCCCCCCCCCCCCCCCGACGCCGGCAGGCAGGTACGCTACAAGGTAGTGAAGACCAATGAAAATTTGGTTCAATGGACCAATGGGCCCCTTAGCTATTTAAATGCTGTGCGTCAAGCGAGGAATCTGAAACAGCACGCACCATTTTTCAAGTGTTCGGTATCACCTGGTAGGGCTTCGGACCACCGGCCTCAAAGGTTTAATTGTTCATTGTTAACTCTACTGGCAAGATGCCCATGCCCGCACAGGATTCTAAACGGGGCAGGGATGGAGAGGGCAAAAATGCAAATATCGTTTCCCTCAAGTTGGGAGCAACAATTCACGTTTATTGCCACATCGGATGCTATTTAAATGTTCTAATGGCGGTGATATCCATTTCGTTTGAAAGGCTGGACATGCAGGACAAGGACGTACACCGTCGTTCATCATAAGGGGAAGAACAAGGAGACTCCTGTAAATCGTGAACTAATGAGAAAGTGCAAAATCATCACAGAGTTGGCAAGTTGAGAGAAGAACAAGTACAAAAAGTTTTAATTAAAACAAAACCCGCGTCGATGTTACACAATGCCTAGATGCAGCTGTGCCTATAACGTCGATGTTATAGGCACAGGACATTCCTATTGATTCGATTACTTGATGTTATTTTTGTGCAAAGTGAAAATATATCTCGGCAATTTCCCGTGTGTGGCGACGAATTTTTAATATATCTCGGCATTTTCCCGTCTGTTATTTCAGGCGGTGTATGACTGACCATGCCGCGATTTAAAAAATATATATCTCGGCAATTTCCCGTGTGTGGCGACACGTGAACGAAGCTCTGCTCCTCTCTCCACATTATTGTGACGACGTATAAATTAAATATTTCATCGTGATGATTGTCATCAAATGGACGAATTTTTAATACTAGGGCATGCCCGTACTATATATATATCTAAAATTATATCCCCCCCCCCTCTATTTACATGAAATGGTTTGGTCCATTCGCAAAGCCAAAGCGAACGGCTTGCGAGTACGGTAGAACCCCTCCCTCTATTTACATGAAATGGTTTGGTCCATTCGCAAAGCCAAAGCGAACGGCGAACGGCTAAATCGCCATAGCTCGGTAGCTCGCTGCTCTCTGATTGGTCGAATCGTTTTTTGGACATAGCTCGGTAACTACTTGTCCGATTAATATGAAACCTTGAAAAGGCACATCCTCGGGTCCCCAGCAATATACCTGGCAAGTTTCAAGTATATCGGACCGGTAGTTGTCGAGAAACAGTGGTCGCATACACACAGAGATTACTGGAATTATAGATAGATATCTCGGCATTTTTCCGTCTGTTATTTCGGGCGGTGTATGACTGACCATGCCGCGATTTAAACAAAATATATATATCTCGGCATTTTCCCGTCTCTTATTTCGGGCGGTGTATGACTGACCATGCCGCGATTTAAAAAATATATATCTCAATGGACCTGAAGTTACAGGCTTTTGAGAATTCATTTCGTTCTATAAAGGGCAACTTTCATCGGATTTTCTTCACGTTTTTTTTCAACCGAGTCTAAAACTATGTTAGCGACTGTGAAAAATGAAATGATATATCGAATTTGATTTGAAAGAAAACTGTGTGAGAGAGCAAGACACCACGGGCCTACAAAACAGGCCTCAAAGCTATGCGAGTTAATAAAATGGTGGATATTTGTTTATATGAAGCCTCTCCCACAATGGGTGGAGCTATGGTTCCCAGAATGGGTGGAGCTTTGAGGTTTTGTCTTCTCTGCAAGAACAACAACAAGAACAAGAAGAAGAACAACAACAACAGCAGAGGGCACTCTATGAGCAGCGTCTGCGACGCGGCTAAAAAGGGGTAGGATTGAAAGGATCCGTGGTGCCATGGACCCAGCAGGGGAGGGGTAGGGATATGATTTTACACCACACACATCGGGCGAAACTTCCATGAGACATATTCTTTTGTAAAAGCGGAATTTTTGATATGAAAGAAGTCGTCTGTTAAAGTATGCAAAAAGCGGTAGACTACGGCCTCAAGCGGCAGCGTTGGCAACTATGTTATCACTACCTTACCGATATTTCAAGGATTTTCAGGGATATTACCATTTTGTTTAGCATCATAAGAATAGCCTTACATGGGGTAGGATTTCAGTTTAAAGGTATGCACACTCACCTTTGAGGTTCGAATCTCGACCCAGCGATGAAGTGTCGTCCTGGTGTTTCATCACCTGGTGTGTGCCCTCTGGTGGAAGGATGTAAACTGGAGGATCCGTCTGCCACGACTAATCGATGGTAGATGCTAAGGATCATTAAACATCCTACCTAGTCTATTGGGAAATTAGGATAGTCATCTCCAGCAACTTGAGCAAATTGCAAGTTCCTGCCACCATAAATTGAACAGGACTGGCCAGTTGGTCAAGAAAGACTTGGTCAAAATACTTTCCCTGGCTGACCCCACAAAAGGTTGGGAATAATGGTGTCGTGAAGGTTGTAGTAGTAGTAGGTATAGTAGTCATAGCAAAGTGTCATAGCAAAATGTCATGTCAAAGCAAAGCAAAGTGCTAAATTTCAAGTGTCATAGCAAAGGGTCTGAATACTTACGTATGTCAATGTAATATTTCAGTATTTTCTTTTTAATAAATTTGCAAAACTTTCTAAAATCCTGTTTTCTCTTTGTCATTATGGGGTATTGAATGTAGATTGAAGAGGGAAAAAATAAATTTCAACGATTTCAGCATGAGGCTGCAACATAACAAAAACTGAAAAAAGTGAAGGGGTCTGAATACTTTCTGAATGCACTGTATGTACACACACATATATATATATATATATATATATATATATATATATATATATATATATATATATATATATATATATACATACATATATATATATATACAAACTTAGCATTTAATATGGAATATTTTTTTTATTTCTTGACTTGTGTTTACTTTCTGAACTCAGTATATCAATCTGGTGAGTTTCTTTTACCCTTCGGTGATGTCTTTGTTGAAAGAACCATGTCACTGATTTTCTTTCGCAGCAAGAAGTCAATAACAGGATTATATCACAGGTGGTGTGACAAAATGTAAGGTCAGGTACATTTGACGATTGGCTTCACAATCGGGTATATAAGGGTTGTTGCGTTCTGTATTAGTGGAAAACAACTGCTGCACATCTCCAAAAGTTATTGCCGCTTCCTCTGGAGATGGTCTGTCAACTTGACAATGCTGTTTGTCATGGAGTGGTGGCTTTACGAAATTCTGGCATGAAACAGCGTGCTATTGCTCGGCAGTATGGCATCACTCAAGGTCAGGTGTCAAAGATCCTGAAACGAAATGCCCAGAGGGGTGTCCCTACTCCAATACCGAGGCCAGGACGTCCACGCAGAACCACAAGGAGAGATGATCGCGAGCTGCACTGGTTAGTCTGCAATGGCCGTACCAAGTCAGCTAATCAGCTTAGGGCTGAGTGGCAGCAACTGACAAATGTGCCTGTATCCAGAAGGCTAGTCAACCAACGACTGGTTCAAGCAGGCTATCGTGCCAGGCATCCCCTGAGAAAGCCACGCCTGACCAGACAACACAGCCAGCTCCGATTGCAGTGGGCCAGAGACAACCGTCAATGGCAGCCAGGACACTGGAATCACGTGACCTTCAGTGACGAGCCTAGATTTCTGGTCTATCGTCACGATGGCCGCATCCAAGTGCGCAGACAAGTGCATGAAGCCCACAACGAAGATTGTATAGTGCCAAGAGTCCAAGCTGGAGGTGGTGGGGTGACCGTTTGGGCTGCTTTTCATGCAGGGGGCAAAACTGACCTGGTTGTTCTGAATGGAAACCTGAACCAGTTCAAGTACAGGGTCATTCTGGAAGAAACATTGCCTCCATTTGCTCGTGCAGCCTTTCGAGGAAACTTTGTCTTCCAAGATGACAATGCACGGCCTCATCGTGCTCGCATGATCCAACACTTTCTTGCTGACCGTGGTGTAGAGCATATGGAGTGGCCTGCCATGTCCCCGGATATGAATCAGATAGAGAACTTGTGGGCAGAATTAACGCGTCAAATCGACAACTTGGACCAGCAGCCTACCTCTGTGCGTGAATTGCAGCAGACTATTGTCACTGCATGGCAAGCGATTCCTGTCCAAACCTTGGCAAATCTCGTGAACAGCATGCCTCGACGTGTACATGCTCTCCTGAATGCTCGTGGGGGTTACACGAAGTACTGAACTGTAATTTTACTGTCCGTAATCCCAGTCATAATTTCGCTTTTGTTTTTGTTGAATTTTTTTTTGGCTAATGTGCAAAATAAAGAGATACTTCTGGAAAACGTACAGAAGTTTAACACAGTACTGTCCATGAATTGAGTTCGATATAAGTTTACATCACTTTCAAGGATCAATTTATTTGTTTCGAAATATCAAATGTGGTTTTTGTTTCTTTTAAAGGTCACATTAACAAAATCGAGACTAATTTCAACATAATTCCAATGAACTTTTGGTTCTAAGTCATCTTGAAAAGTAAGTTCGCCCCCACAAAAAAAATATTCCATATTAAATGCCAAGTCTGTATATACATATATATATGCAGTATATACAGTCACGTGAAAAATTAAGTACACCCCATGTAAAGTTTTGACTTTTTCAACATATTTCAACATACAGCTATTTGATCTTCATTTCAACAATATTGATAGATAAAGGTGATATAATATAACAAATATCAAGAAACATTTACATTTTGTAGTCCATTGTATAATTTAAATAAACATAAATGCAAATTTCACATGTGGAAAAAGTAAGTACACCCTTGGCTCTAATAGGTGGTATTGCCCCCTTTGGCAGAAATAACCTCAAGTAGGCATTTCTTATAACTGTCTACCAGTCTCTGACATCGACTGGGAGAAATTTTTGTCCACTCCTTCATCAAAATTCTTTCAGCTGTGCGATGTTTGAGGGGTTTCTTGCATGCACAGCTCGTTTCAAATCCCCCCACAACATCTCGATGGGATTTAGATCTGGGCTTTGAATTGGCCATTCCAGAACCCTCCATTTCTCTCTTTTCAGCCATTCCTTGGTGGATTTACTGGTATGTTTAGGGTCATTATCATGTTGCAAGGTCCACCTTCAGTTGAGTTTCAACTTTCCGACAGATGGCCTCACATTATCCTCAAGCACCCTCTGGTCCAATGAAGAATTCATAGTGGATTATATGATGGTGACCTGCCCATGCCGTGATGCAGCAAAGCTGCCCCAAACCATAATATTTCGACCACCATGCTTTACAGTTGGTATCAGGTTATTGTGGTCAAATGCTGTCTTTGATTTTCCACAAACATGTCTTCTGGTACTGTGGCCAAATAGCTCTACCATTGACTCATCTGTCCAGAGCACATTGTTCCAGAAGTGCTGGTCTTTGCCGAGGTGTTCATTGGCAAACTTTAGTCTTGCCCTGATGTTATTTCTGGACAGAAAGCTTTCCTCCTGGCACACCTCCCATGTAGATCAAATTTGTGCAGCCTCTTTCTAATGGTGGACTCATGCACTTTGACATCAACAGTGGCAAGAGCTACCTGTAGGTCCCGTGATGACATTCTGGGGTTCTTAGAGACTTTTTGCAGCATCTTGCGGTCTGCTCTCGGGCTGAACTTGCTGGGGCGGCCTGGCCTGAACAAGTTGGCAGTTGTTTGGAATCTTCTCCACTTGTAGTTGATCTTCCGGACAGTCGAATGATTGATTTCAAATTGTTTGGAGATCTTTTTAAATCCCTTCCCAGACTCGTAGGCATCTATAACCTTCTTTCTGAAGGCCTCAGAGAGCTCTTTTGATCTAAGCATGGTGACGCCGCACACTTCAACAACAAAGAGCAAACCAAACTAAATGTCTGAGGTTTAAATAAGACAGGTTCCTCCAAGATCCTCTCCAACGATTAGATGTTCTAATCATTTGCACCTGAGCTGGTGCACCTCATTCTAATTTTAGGTATTTGAAGTAGTGATAAATGTAGGGGTGTACTTACTTTTTCCACATGCGAAATTTGCATTTATGTTTATTTAAATTATACAATGGACTACAAAATGTAAATGTTTCATGATATTTGATATATTATATCACCTGTATCTATTAATATTGTTGAAATGAAGATCAAATAGCTGTATGTTGAAATATGTTGAAAAGGTCAAAACTTTACATGGGGTGTACTTACTTTTTCACGTGACTGTACCAGTAATTATGCGACTCCATACTGTGAGTGAAGAACCACCAGTGAGGTGTCCCAATGTCCCACACAGCCCTTGCTTCACCTTAGCAGGAGTGATATTCGACAAGTACATATATATATATATATATGTAATAAATATATACAATATACATATATATATATATATTAGGGTGGTGCTCAAAATAATTTTTTTTAAATATTTACTGGGACATGGCTTTATGTTGTTCCTTTTGTTCCAAAATGAAAAGCCACCAAATATGAAATTAATCTGATTTTATTTAGGGGTGCCACATCAGCCTTCAAACTGAAGGTGTCTACAAAACTTTTCTATATATGGATCGAAAACAAAACCAGAAGTTTGTTTTATGAAAATCCACCCTCCACTCACTTTCTTTGTATTCTAGCAAACACAAGTTACAATAGCTGCACAAATAGCACTATATTGCTATGAAAACTCAAATTCAATGATAACAATCCAAATGTTCAGTTCATAAAATGAAGAGACACCATATCACATAATATTAAAAAACCCAAATATAATGAGAAATGTAACTCCTATTTCTGGGCCTGTTTCACCACTGTTGCCTTCTTGGCATCGGGGTACATCTTCCTGTGAGCAGCAACAACTTGGAGCAGAGCTTGCTTTTGCTCTTCATCCTTTGTAAGGAGCTTATTGTAGTCTTGTATCAATGCGACACCCCTTTCTGCCCTGTCGTTCACCACGACTAAGCCACTGGCGGCTTTCTTTGCTTCCTGAAAGCTGGTTTCTTGCTCCCATGAACCAGGATCCTTATCCATCCAATCAGTTGGGGTCCCTAGGATGCTGAAGAAATGCTTGGTGTGTTTTGTTATGAGGCCAGCGATTGACAGGGCGGTTCCTCGTTTGATAGCTGGTCTCTTTGGAGAGGGGTTTTCACCGTCATTTTTCAATGCTTCAATCATATTGATCTTGCTTTCTTTATCAATTCTGGTGTCAAAGAATGCAAATGCCACTAGTACTGGGCTCATGTACCACGTGTGGCGGCCAAGTGCCTTCAAGGCTGCCTGAGCCATCTTCTGATTGATTTGTTCAAACTTTTCCAACTTCTTGAAGAGGTTAATGTCATTCAGGGGAGCCTCAATAGCTTGTGGAGCCCGAAACCAAGCCTGTACAAACACAAGGCAGACAAAAATGTTGAAGGCTCGGAGTTCTCTCGCCTCTCGAAGTGTCAAGTGGAACTCTGACCGAAACATGAACACCTGTAGTGAATATAGTGCTTTTGCCATCCATCTGGCTCTGTGCATTGCTCCTGGAGCCATGATCCGGATTCCACGAGGTGGGATTCCTCCCATGTAGATGACAGTCAGTTCTAGGAGTTCACGATAATCATCTCGTGGCTGCTGATCTTTCAAACACACAAGAACGTTTTTGCTTCCAACACAGTGTCTACAGATCCCATTGAAGCCTTCCTCTCTGAGAATTGATCGTGAAGAAACTTCCTGTCGGGGTTGGTGATTATGGCCTCCGAATCTGCATGCCTAAGATCAAACGTCTTCTCCAAGGAGGCCTTGAAGGATGCTTCCTTTTTCTCTTGGGTCGCACCACCCCGCTTTGCACCTTTTTGGAGGCTCCTCCATTCTTCATATAGCCTCTCCAAACGATGGATGCAGTGCTGCTTCGTCGTTGTAGGTAGGTGAGCTTTTTCCCAGAACTTCACAACCTCTTCAATGGTAAGGGTTGCACTCTCCCGGGCAGTGCGATTCTCCTTCTTCAGGTGATGGAAAAACAGGACAAGAGATTGATGCACAGTCGGGAGCTTGGCACCTTTGATGGCATCTCCAGAAGTGGACCCAATGAGATACACATTATCCTGAGCCCGAGTTTTCAATGAAACGCTGGTACTAGCACATGCCATATCTGCAAAATAAGCAAGAATGTGGGTAAAATCCTGTTAATTCTTACTCCACAGGGTTACTCTCTACAAAAGAGCCACAGTCAATAAGTTAGGCCTACATATTACACACTAAAAAAGCGTACCCCTGACCCCGGGAACCTGTACAAAACATGCATGAAAATTGCCCAGATAGTGATCATAGGAAGTCTCAAAACTGTATGTATAATATATTGTATATATATAATGTATAATGTGTATTTATGTATATTTATTATTTAATGTATATTTACTATATATTTATTTTTAATATTATATTTAATGTATATATATAATTATATATTTATTTTGTGTATATACAGCCCAAAAAATGGGAATTCCTATTTTTGCATGGGGGAAAATTCATCACTGATGTGGCACCCCTAAATATTATTGGATTCCATTCAAATTTGGTGTGGTTTCCTTTGACACCAAAAGGAACAAAAATAGACCATGTCCCGGAGAACATCTGCATTTTGCTTTTTTGAAGCCCACCCTAATATATATGTATATATATACATATATATATATATATATATATATATATATATACATACATATATATATATATATATATATATTGTTACGGATCTCTCCGTCGGCCTTCTTCCCCTTATCAAGGGGGGATCAACCCCCTTGTCTTTGCCTGACCGACGTGAGTCCTGAAGTTGCACAGCTACCCCCGAAGAGGCAGGTGCACAACCTCGTTCGTAACCATGGACAGATGTTAATTGCCGAGCGGTCTAGCAACCGCGGCACGACCCATTAGCAGAGACTAACCCGATCCTGAACGTTGGCCAAAATCGCGCCACAGGTTTTCAATAAGGGAAATCACAAAAACGACGGATGTGAAGAAGAAGAAGGCAAAAGTAGGAAATACCAATATAATTTATTACTACTATTTACAATTCAAAAGAAACCAAGGAGGAGGAAGGATAATAAAATAAAGGCAGAAAGAGGGATGGACCAGAAGGACACAGTGCAACACTAGCTTAACTAAACGGTCTTACTTCACCCCAGGACAAGACAAAAGACAGACTACAAGCACACTTACACGGGGGATGAAGGCAGGAACGAAGGACTGGAAGGAGAGGGAGGTTCAGCTGGAGCAGAGGAATGGCTGGACGGATGAGGCGGGATCCCCATGGCGGGGAGGATGCGGGTGGTTGGTATGATCGCGGCCCGAGTTGAGCAGCCGCCGACTCTCCTCAACCGTCTCTCGTACGGCGACGTTGCTTTGTGGCTGCAGCTGCCGTCACCGCTCAAGCTGCCGTGGTCAAAACGGCGATGGTCTCCAAGCTCGTTGGTTCGTGGGGGCTCCCTTGGTCATCCACTTTCTCAATCGTCTCAGGTGGGGGTGCGTCACGTGCTTCCCAAAGACTCATCTGCCGCATCTCCTCAAAAGGCTCGCGCGGGCGCTTTTATATCGCGCCTCGCGATCAACCCGCGCCATGCCCGTGCTGGTATCTCACCAGTCCTGATTGGCGGGTGGGGGCTCACTGGCTCCACCTTCCGATGACGATGGCGGAGACACGCCTTTCTTCTCCGAAATTACCTTGTGGCTAATGGTGAGTGCAGTTGGCAATTGCTGACAAAAGGGGATTGGAAGGGAATCTACCTTATTTGAATTCGGTGCAATGGAGTGTCAATTAATGGAAGACAAAGCCTTAAACTAATACACATAATAAGGAGATAACTACTGAACAGGGAGATCTATGATTTGCTACGTGATGCGATGGAGTAACTACGAGGACGACCTTTTGACCTTTACACTACGGAGGGTGATATTTACACACACAAAAAACACAATTCTCAAATCCACAACACTGCACCCTCCTCCTCTTGGGCACGTCCCGGGCCTATTAAACTTTTACCTTTAGTGTGGCACGTAGGTGTAGTTCCCTCTACATTTAACCTGACCTTGAGTGTGACAGTTTTAAAACACAAATAAGTATGTCCCTCTGCTGCATTGCACCCTATCTAACAGATTTACGCCCACAGCTAACCGAATTGCGGAATTGTCTTCAAACTACACATTTAGGGTGGGGAGCATTATTTACAATTGACGCTGGTATTTACAAAACGCAACCCAGGACCTGTGATTTTTCTTTTGGGGAAACAAAAAGAAATTCCTGTTGGGAGGGAGGAGACAGCACGCATTGCATTGACGCACCAGCACCAATACACCAAAGCACCAATCACCAAAAGCACCATTCGGTGCAACAGTCACCAGTTCATCATAATAACACACAAGACAACAACTGGTGGTGGTCTTCCTCTTCGCTGCTGGGCCGATGTTCTTCCTGATGTTTTCTTTCTATTCTTTTCTTCATGCGGACTATTTGGAAATAAAAATGAAGTGCACCAAACGTGTCCATTTTTATTTAGGGCCACAGGGGCCAACTAATGGTGGTCCACATGTGTGGCATAGGTGCCACCTTGCCGAGGTCCGCAAGCAAGACCCTGGGCCATCGTGGCCGGCTCCAGCAGAGGTGCCAGGCCCCAAAATGTGGGGTCCATAAAGTGGTGCTTGGCCGCAAGACGGCGGTCCATAAGTGGTGCATCAATGCAATGCATGCTGGTTGTGGGAGTTCTGGCACACCATGGCGGACTCCCGCACGCTCCCCTCGGTGCCCAGAGAGCACAGTCCTCGGGTGGGAGACAGGGGAACAGAAAACAGGTGAGTGAGGGGTAAGGTCAAAAGGGTACACATCAAACAAGGCAATGCAAGGTGAGGTGCGTTTGGAGACTGAGCGGAGAAAAGCTCGTCCCTACCGTACGTCACCCCCCCCCCCCCCCTTGTTACCTACTCTACCCTTGCCCTTACCCCATATTTACAAAAATCTACACATTTACAAATTAATCACTACTGTCACGTCTTCCCCATACCTCCCCTATACCAAATTCGTCCCCACAATCCCTCCAACCAAAATTTGCCATCCTTCAAATTCATCATCAATCCTCATAAGGAGCGAGAGATGGAACATCACACAATGTCACACCCACGTCATGATGCGTCCCACATTCCAAACATTTGCACAGAAAAATCACAACAACATTGCATGGTGTGGAGTCCTGTTACCTCTGGTGAGTGGATGTAGATGGTGCGAGGAGATTCCAATCCTAACTATCCTCTAAATGACTTTAATACACTTTACACTACCCGGGGTCTTTCCCTGCCAAACCATTGGCCATGTTACTCTATGCGGTTTTAAGAACCAAATTCCCATTGACCAAACTGTGGTGCTTCATCAATTTGGGGTCTCACTCCCCCAATTCAACTCCCTGTGCCTTTGCACAATTTCAAGACTGGGTCGTGTGGCTCTCCCAGCAGGTCTACCCACCTGCACACCTCCACCACTGCAGTTGCTTCTGAGCTTACCTGCTCCTTACCTAACCTATCTACCTGGGGAAGGCCCTCTGGCGCTCTCCCCACTCGGTGCCCTCTGGCACTGGGCTACCCGGGTCCGTCCTCCGGATCCTCGGGCCCCATCCATAACTCTAACGGCTCCCAGAGCCCACCTGCGGCCTCACCTGGCCGACATCCTCACAGTGGTGGAGTGCCCATTCAACTACACATACTAACAGGCCACACGCCCAGCCATTTCCACGTCACTAATGCACCCATCCAAACACCATTCTTCCACACGCACCACAGATGCCAATATCCAACCACAATTTACCTACTCCCTCTACCTAACTCTTAAACTACCCTCCCCGGGTATTCGTGATAGGGGTCCACCCTCCCCATACACACCTTCGCACCATCCACTCCACTCCACAGTTTCCACCATACTCACTCCATACCATCCATTCCATACTCCATATATTCCATACCATTTATTCCATCCAACCATTCTCCATACACCTGTATTTGCACACCTGTGCCATTACTCCTGGTGCTTCCTGCACCCTCCTTCCTCCAGGACCATTCGGTCAACCCAACACACAATCACCATTACTCACTCATACACTGCTCCATACACCTGTTCACTTGCACACCTGTGCAATCACACCTGGTGCCACCTGCACCCTCCTTCCTCCCAGGCTTCCTCAATCATTCAATGCAATGCACAACCACAATCGTTCCTCATCCACTGCTCCATACACTTTCACGCTCAATACAACTCACATCTCTCCCAAGCATTGCCCCGCAATTCCTCATTTGCTCGATATCAATACTCTCACACACACGGCATCATTTAATCTACCTGGTGCCCTGCTAAAACTCGCGCTTCCCCGTCGCCCCTTACATTATTGCGCTCCCTCGTCATTATAATCCAGCTACCCTCTCTATGTACCCGACTACCTGTCCAATGTTGCTACTTAAACTTAGCGTTACCTATGGTCATTTCTAGGTCCCTATACATTTTATCCTAACCCTCCCGGGCTAGTTTTCACTGCCAAACCCCATAAACCTATAGCTCCTTTGCCCCCGTTGTGAGAGATGACAGAGTTGCCATCCCATCACATTGGGTACCTTTCACTATAAATTTGGCCCATCCAATTTCAGTCAATCAAAAATTTGCCAATCACTGCCAATCCTTCTACCAATCATTCTACCAATCATCAAATTCTGCCAATCCTATTCACTATTCTAAAGTATGGATCAAAAACACTATCATTATCACAGTCCGCTATACTTGAGCCTCGGTGCGTCGTTATATTCTCAAAGCCCGGCTTCGCGAAGCCGAGCAATGAATTCGGGTGGTTTGGTCGCCTGCAGGTTGAATCCGTCCGGCATTCGGTTCAAGGGGGGTGGGGGGGGGGGGGTTTGGTCGGGCCGAGATTCCACACACCATCTCGGCGCGGCACCTTGTGGTCTCCGGCCCGATGGCTCAATCTCGCCCGGTCGGAACCCCGCCCCCGCCAGGGGGCACCGTCACGCTTCCTCCAACCTGTCCCTGAACCGGACCGGTCGCCTTGCCCGACAAGGCCCGGACTCGACCGTGCGGGGCCTAGCATCCAACAAAGCGCACCGCGCCCCGCGTGCTCGCATCGGCTATCCGTTGCCCTAAACGCTGCCCCGGTCAACGTCGATGCTTCACTCACATACGCGACCCGTTTCACACTCACAAAACCTGGCGTCTCGGCGCCTCCAGTGCATCCCACACACTCCGTCCATTCCACCACCGCACTCCCTGTTACACACCACACCTCTCGCGCACCCTCTTGTGCACACTCACCGTTCACACACTTCGGTCCACACCTCTCCTCCGTTACGTCCTCCGCAACACTCACCATGGGCGTGCACTGTTGCATCCACCCACGAACGCGCTCCGATGTGCCCTCCCGCACACGCGCCACAACCAACTCAGGTGTGCTTCCTCGCACACTCATCCCAAGTGAGCATTCTCGCACCCGCTCCTCCACCAACTCACTCTCCGGGTCACTCTCACCCTCGCATGTACACTCCGCATCGCTTTCACTCTCCGTGTCACACTCCGTACACTTTATAACATGCTCACTCTTTGACGCACCCTTTTTCCTCACACGCGTGCCATTCGCTTTAACACAACACACAAAGGACCTTTCACGAACGCCCGGGTGCTTTCACGATCCCAATCGCGCTACAATTCTCTTCGCGCCAGACATCCTCTTACAAAATCTCCCGCACAACATACAGCACGACTCACCTGGGGGATCCTTTTCTCCACGCGCACCTGCAAATCTTTATAAGGATTAGCAAGTTTGGCATCAGGATGTGTATTCGGACTTTGAGCAATTTCCATTCCTTCCTCCGACTGTTGCTCTTCTACGTCTGTCGTTTCTACAATTTCAACTATACCCACTACTTTTCCTTTGACGACCGCTGGCTTTATTAAAATTCCCTCTACCTCAGCGGTCGCCCGCTGCCCCATACCCCGGGTCGCGATCTCTATACCCGTCATTTTACCCGCGCTTTTCTCCACTTCGCCCAACCAGCGCTTCTCGACCCGCTTTACCTCCGTCGTGCACCCTCGGGACCCTCTCGCCCACCATGCGATCCATGGTCTCCCCACATTTTTGCATGCGCTCACCCATTCTGTCCACAATTTTGCCGATTCGCTCCATTTTGCTTCCTAGCTTCTCAAATTTGCTGTCTATCTTCCCAATTTGGGCACTGGTACCCCTCGCTTCGTCCCTCATTTCTCTGATTTCCGCCCTTGCTTTGTCCCCCTGCAGGTTGAGGGACGCCTGCATTTGTGCCATAAATTGCTCCATGAGGGCCTGCATCTGGACCATGCCTCCCACCTGTGCAGCTGGTGCGGCACCCGTAGCCATGTGCGAGCCGCCATTTTGTGTTTCTACTACCACGTGCGCGAGGGCGCCATCTCGTGTACCTGATACCTCCGCAACCACATCTTCATGGCTCTCCTCCTCCATTTCCTCCCTGTGGTCCTGGGTTACCCCTAACCCCTCTTCTAATTCCCCCACCAGCATCCTGTCGCCTTGACCATCCATGGCACGATTTTTAATTTAGATGTATATAAATAAAAATTGTGGGCCACCCGTAATTTTGAGCGCGCTAAGCGCGCTTCAGGTCCGCATCTCTCTCCTGACACCAATTTGTTGCGAATCTCTCCATCGGCCTTCTTCCCTTTATCAAGGGGCGATCAACCCCCTTGTCTTTGACTGACCGACGTGAGTTCTGAAGTTGCACAGCTACCCCCGAAGAGGCAGGTGCACAACCTCGTTCGTAACCGCGGACAGATGTTAATTGCCGAGCGGTCTAGCAACCGCGGCGCGAACCATTAGCAGAGACTAACCCGATCCTGAATGTTGGCCAAAATCGCGCCACAGGTTTTCAATAAGGGAAATCACAAAAACGACGGATGTGAAGAAGAAGAAGAAGAAGGCAAAAGTAGGAAATACCAATATAATTTATTACTACTATTTACAATTCAAAAGAAACCAAGGAGGAGGAAGGATAATAAAATAAAGGCAGAAAGAGGGACGGACCAGAAGGACACAGTGCAACACTAGCTTAACTAAACGGTCTTACTTCACCCCAGGACAAGACAAAAGACAGACTTCAAGCACACTTACACGGGGGATGAAGGCAGGAACGAAGGACTGGAAGGAGAGGAAGGTTCAGCTGGAGCAGAGGAATGGCTGGACGGACGAGGCAGGATCCCCATGGCGGGGAGGATGCGGGTGGTTGGTATGATCGCGGCCCAAGTTGAGCAGCCGCCGACTCTCCTCAACCGTCTCTCGTACGGCGGCGTTGCTTTGTGGCTGCAGCTGCCGTCACCGCTCAAGCTGCCGTGGTCAAAACGGCGATGGTCTCCAAGCTCGTTGGTTCGTGGGGGCTCCCTTGGTCATCCACTTTCTCAATCGTCTCAGGTGGGGGTGCGTCACGTGCTTCCCAAAGACTCATCTGCCGCATCTCCTCAAAAGGCTCGCGCGGGCGCTTTTATATCGCGCCTCGCGATCAACCCGCGCCACGCCCATGCTGGTATCTCACCAGTCCTGATTGGCGGGTGGGGGGCTCGCTGGCTCCACCTTCCGATGACTATGGCGGAGACACGCCTTTCTTCTCCGAAATTACCTCGTGGCTAATGGTGGAGTGCAGTTGGCAATTGCTGACAAAAGGGGATTTGGAAGGGAATCTACCTTATTTGAATTCGGTGCAATGGAGTGTCAATTAATGGAAGACAAAGCCTTAAACTAATACACATAATAAGGAGATAACTACTGAACAGGGAGATCTATGATTTGCTACGTGATGCGTTGGAGTAACTACGAGGACGACCTTTTGACCTTTACACTACGGAGGGTGATATTTACACACAAAAAAAACACAATTCTCAAATCCACAACAATATATATATATATATATATATATATATATATATATATATATATATATCTAATAGCATAAGGACTCGACTTTGTTATCCCTTTTACGCCGCACCCAGTGACCCGATGCCCACGGCACTAATGGATTTACGATCTGCGAACCACGCTCTTTGTTTATCACGTACAGACATACTCGAAAAATCTGAATTAGCCGACGTTGGGGCCCAAAAGCATCCGATTAACTGCCGATACGACGCCATCTTACGACGCCATCGTATTGGCGTCTGCTGGGCGAAGGCGAAGGAAGCCGTCCGCTGATTGGACAGGCGAAGGCGAAAGCAAGCCGTCCACTGAGTGGACAATCCAGAGCATGCATTTGTGCCGGTGTCGGCGATCGTTGTTCATATACGCACTCTTCATTCTCATCTTTCTTCCTAACTCTTACTCTGACAAGCAAATCCCCTATGCCATCCATAATGGTACACTCTATCCACACACCACATCCTCCCTTCTGTGGATGTTCCACGGGTTTCGGCTAGTATATATATATTTATGTATACACATTACACATTATATATATATATATATATATATATATATATATATATATATATATATATATATATATATATATATATATATATATATATGTGTGTGTGTGTAAACATATATATTTTTCTACACATATACAGAATATATATAGCTATATAGATATTTATGTATATTGTCAAGTCCGCTGCTGATGAAAACCAGCCTTGGACAGATAGCCGAACAGTCCTTAATTGCCGAGGAAAACTGCTGAAATGTTGGCGGTACTTTTTTTTGGCACACGTGGGATGGGACCAAAGTTCTTACCTAAACTGACGAAAGCCACGGGGTTTATTCCTCGAATCCACAAAAACAGAAACGAGATAAGGAAAATCAACAATACGACAATGAAATGCAACAAATAATAGGTTTTTTTTATTTTATTGGTGTAAAATTATTTATGACAGTTTAGCTTTAAAAAAACCTCCAGCTCTACTTGAGGGATCCTCCACACGCCGACTCAAATTCGGACACACTGGGGAAAGATACTCGTAAAAGATAAATAACTAGTTCGTTGGTCGGCCGACACTCAGCTTTGGCTTCAACGAGGCCTTTTGGATGCCTTGTGGTCGTTGAACTGATCCTGTAGGTCGGCGAAACGACCGCGCGTCGAGTCGATCAAGATGGCGCCGAGGCACTCCTCCACCACATGTCAAACGTGAGGTAATTCGTGCAGGCGGTCCTCTTGTGCTCTCCACTCCATCCGGAAAGCCACGAGCCCCACAATTCGCCGTCAACACCCCCTCCTCACAATCAAAATTGCCCACATTTCTCTTTCTCCGCACCAGGTCCACCAAAGCTCCGAAACTCGCTCCACCCGAGCACAAGGCATGAAACACAGCCGTTCGCTTGCGCGAGCAAGTCAGAAGAGAGTGATTCTTCTTCTTTCCTCCTCCTTAACCAACCGGGGCTGCCCACTCTGACGTCACCTCCGCCCCCCCCCCCCCCCCACAACCAATCACCTGGGCTTTGCCGAATCATTCCATCTCTTCCCGACCAATGATGAAGCTCGGAGCATGGCCTGTCACTTACAATCCCTTTGAGGCGGAGTTTAGTCTCGTCAGGAATATTCGGATTACGTCGGCAGTGGTGGGCGGAGTTTAGCCTGATAGTGAAAATGCACTCGATTTCCGTCCACTTGTCATCGGTTTTGTTGGTTAAGGGGGACCCGATTGCATGGCTGGCCCAGTAAATGTAAAAAACATAAGGGAAAATCACAGGAGGAAATTACATACTGGGAATTATCCTTAAGCCCTATTTAACTAACACAAAACCACCCTCTGTGTGGTGACATGCAAACACTCTTAAGCTCACAGTTTCCCTGCTTATATACATCGAAATGTCTCCTATGCGTCCGGGTCCATGCTAACTTATACAATGCTATCTCCACTATGGTATGTCATCACCTACACCCACAAACATAACAATATAAATATATATAAATATATATATACACAAAGAATTAAGTTAAGCACCCCCCCCGTTTTTTTACAACCTCGCACATTACAAGTTTGTTGTCGTCAAAACAGTGTAATATACCCATGATATTGCCATATTTTCTGGAGAAGTGATATTATGGTCACATAAAAACATAACAATCATGCCGTTTTCAATATTTTATTCTGAATAATTTAAGGTGAAATTTTTTGGGAATTTTAGGCATATTTTCACCTCACTATGAGTATGGAGCTATAGGTCCATCACGGACAGTGTGGATGACGTTTATGTTTTCTAACGTACAGTCATTGTTCTGAGAAGACCTCTAGCGATCTTTGCGTCAATAACGTGTGTAGGACCCACGTGATCGGATCACTGACTCAACCCTACGTCTCATAGACCCTGTAAGCCGTCGTATGCGTTGCTGTGGCAGGTTGTTCCATTCCCGATGTAATGCACGTTCCAATTCATCCAGATTGGCTATTGGAGGGACCATCTTCGCAACCTTAGAATATATGCCAATGTATACATATACACAGAGAATATATATTAGGGGGTGCTTAACTTAATTCTTTGTGTAGGGGTGCTTAACTTAATTCTTTGTGTATATATACAGTATATATACAGTATATATACAGTATATATACAGTATATATATATATATACACACACACACACACACGAGGGTAAATCAAAAAGTAAAGGCAATATGTGTGTAAAACTAACAGCCAATAAATTGCCTTTACTTTTTGATTTACTCTCGTATATATGTATATATATTTGGGGTGATTTGGCCTTAGCAATGCCGCTGCCTCTGTACAAATGTGATACAAATTTATCGTTTTTATGAAACATCTGAAATTGGAATCAATTATATAGTTTCCATCTCTGTATTAGAGAAATCCATGATGATCTGTAAGCTTTTCTTTTGACGGTTAAAGGGAGCCACATTTAAACTTATCTCTCCAATGTCCTCAATGAGTGTAAATCAAAGTGCAGAGTATAAAAGTGGGAAGCAAGAAAAGTCCAGAGGACGCGAGATTTTCCTTCCTCATTGTGGCCGAATTGTGAGGTGGGAGAGTCCTTTATCAGGGAATCGCACCCTGCACGATGTTCTCCAAGGGAAGCAATGAAAACCGCGAGGCAACACCAGAGTGCGAGATATCACTTAAAAGGAAAACCGCTCATATCGAGCTTCTGAACAACAACAGTCACAACGGTAATGATAAGAGTAGATTGTTCGCATAATTAAAGAATAATCGAGACTTTAAGTGAAATCGATCCAGGCAACCAATACTTTGTCTGTGTCATGGAAACAAAATTCTCAAAATGTCTTTGTGGAATGCTGACATGTTTTGCCATCAACTCCTCCAGCACTTTGAGCATTATAGTGTTAGTTTTGCTCTAGGTTGCCTGTCCACAGCCCGATTGTGGAGTACCAATGTTACACGCTTGGTCACACGATCTAGTTTTATGCAAACCTGAAGTAATGTTGGCGCAGATATCTTAACTCTAATTGCACTGGAAGGGGGTGGAACTTTCGACCAAATATGTCTAAAGTTGGACTTACTGTTCAGGTGGCACATGACAATTAATAGTCACATTCATTCTGTGCAGACAAACAAACAAACAGACAGGCAGACAAAGGGACTCAAATGCAATACCCTCTTCTCTGACGAGGGTAACAAGAGAGGGCAGAGATTGCAGGCCCTCGCCAGGATGTGTTTTTAGTGATTTTTAGGGCTTTTGTGTTAAAACAAACAGGGCGGCCGAACCACGTGACCGATGACGTCAGCATTTTTTTTTCTCCACCAATTTATGCATAAATGACGCTCAATAAAATTGATTTTGATCGGATTAAGTTTTGTAATTGTCAAATTATGACGTCATAATGGAGCATCTTTAACATATGTTATTCCCCATGGAGATTTCTTTACAATGAGCTATGTCTCAAATTTTTTTCGATGCAGCGCTTTCGGAGATATGGAGGTGCAAAGTTTTTCGGTTTTTCCAAGATGGCACCCGTACCACGTAACCTATGACGTCATAATTATCATTTAAAATTTCTGCAGGATGAGGTGCAACTATGGTGAAAACTTCCGGACCAACGGTTGCAGAGAAAATCACATTTATTCTGTGTAGACAAACAAACAAACGGACTCTAATGCAATACCCTCTCCTCTGGCAACGGGAAAAACTAAAAACGCACACTGTGATAGTACCACCTATGCAGCTTCGCAGGGCAGCTCACTGGATGATGAGATTGAGGCAAAGCCTCAGCTGAGGAGTTTGTGAACAGGTTGAGGACCCCCATTCTTTGAAGGAAAAGCACGGGTTAACCTTCCCAGGTTGGGTTGTGGTGGTGTGCGTTAGGGTGTTGCTGAGGTGTTGTCCACCAGACGAGGGTCTCCTCAGGTTAATATGAGGCGGTACCTTTGGGTGTGTGCCTGTAATGTCCTCACTCTAAGAGAGAATGATCCCTTGTATTTGCTATCATTTGAGCTCCAGCGTTTGAAAATCAGTATTGCAGCACTTCGAGGTTCGGAGACTGGATAGTGGTTGAGATTATGGCGACTGGTTACAGCAACTACTAGTCTGGTCACTCGGATGATTACCATGGCCAAGGAGTTGCTGTCGCTGTGTCCAATAAGCTGACTCCCATGATAATTGAGGCAACACCGGTCAACAAGCATCTATCTATAATTCCAGTAATCTCTGTGTGTCTGTGTGTTTGTGTGTTTGTGTGTTTGTGTGTTTGTGTGTTTGTGTGTTTGTCTGTGACCGCTGTTTCTCGACAACCACGGGTCCGATATACTTGAAACTTGCCAGGTATATTGCTGGGGACCCGAGGATGTGCCTTTTCAAGGTTTCATATTAATCGGACAAGTAGTTACCGAGCTATGGCGATTTCTTTACCAAACTCCGCAAGCCGTTCGCTTTGGACCAAACCATTTCATGTAAATAGAGGGGGGGGATTGTCACCGTACTCGCAAGCCGTTCGCTTTGGACCAAACCATTTCATGTAAATAGAGGGGGGGGATTGTCACCGTACTCGCAAGCCGTTCGCTTTGGCTTTGCGAATGAACCAAACCATTTCATGGACCAAACCATTTCATGTAAATAGAGGGGGGGGGGGGGTTGTCACCGTACTCGCACCCACGTACCCACGTACCCACGTACGGGCATTGCACCCACGTACGGGCATGCCCTAGTATTATCAAACCGAGGATTCGTCACTCTCTGGGTGTCATTTCCTTGGTCTCTGTATATGCTCTGACTGAGGAAAGTGATCTCACTGTGAAGGAGACATTCTATGCCGTGCTTGAGTCTGTGGATGATTAGTGCCCCAGGTGAGATACTCCTCTATTCTTGGGGATTTCAATGCATCAACTGGCACTGATAGGGATGGTTATGAGACATGTGTTGGTCCCCATTGGTCTGGAACCAGGTTCCAGAATAGCACTAAGTTCTTCGACTTCACAAGATGTTGTGGACTTAGGGTGGCTAGTTCATGGTTTTAGCGCCCACAGCCTCATCGCTGGACTTGGTATTGCAATACTGGTGCGTGTGGAAAAAACATTGACCATGTGCTCGTTGATGGCTGCTGGAGGATGCTCCAGAACTGTAGGATCTATCGGAGTGCTCAGTTCCTCAATACTGACCACAGTCTTGTTGTAGCAACTCCGAAGTTGTGGCTCAAATCAAAGAGAGTGGTACTCCCAGCCTAGGCTGGATGTTGGCAAGCTCAAGGATGAGAGGGTAGCTGAGGAGTTTGTGAACAGGTTGAGTGGGTGTTTAGGGGTCTGGGTGTGTTGGGGGATACTGAAGAGTTGTGGAGTGCCTTCAAAACTACCATCCTTGATGTTGCCGGTGGTTGTCTTGGAACCGACTGTCAGGCAAAGAGAAACTCTGTCTCCCAAGGGACACTGGATACAATTGACCAGAGTCCCAGGGCCAGGCCTTATGGCAGAGCAGAGCTGTTTAGGGAGCTGAGCCGTAAAACTGTACATTTACTGAGGGCGGACAAGGAGGCCTATGTGGGAGGAATCTGTGAAAGGGTATAATATCACCTGTGGTCAAGTGATTCTTGTCCTGCTTACAGAGGAATCCGTGCACTGAGTTCCTCCAAGCCTGTCCCTCAGTGTACTGCAGGTCAAACGGAGGGTGCTGGGCTCTTGCCAGAGGAGTCTGAAGTGAAGGCCTGCTGGGCCAGTTACTTTGAGCGGCTGTACCAGGCTGACCCATCAGTTGTTGAGTTGAATGTCAGGGTTGTTACTATCCCCATTGCTAACCCTCTAAACAGTGAACCACCTTTATTTGTGGAAACACAGGTGGTGGTGAACTGGTTGAAAGGTGGCAAAGCTCCTGGGTTTGGTGGAATCTGTGCAGAGCTTCTCCAGGATGGTGGAAATGCTGTACTATAGTCGTTGCATGCAGTTCTGTGCTCTGTTTGGAGCCACCAATGCTGATCAATCTGATTTCTGAACTATACTCTGGTACTGAGAGTGCTGTAAGATGTGGTGGTTACCATCTCTGACTTATTTCCAGTTGCTACTGGAGTTCGTCAGGGGTGTGTACTGGGCTCCACACTTTTCAGCACTTGTATGAACTGGATTCTGGGAGGAATGTTGGAGAGATCAAGCTGCAGTGCATTGTTTGGGAATGTCAAGATCTCTTCTTTTTTTTCTTTTTTTTGTATACTGAATCGAGGCTCGTGAAAGAGCTAACATTTACTTCACAAACAAATCAACCAGACAAACAAAATATATAAAAAGAGGGAGCGGAAGACAAGAGAAGGGGAAGCACACAAACACTTGAGAGCCCACAACATTGATTTCGCAGATGATGCAGTCATCTTTGCGGAGACGCTAGATATCCTTATGGGGTCCCTCCAAGCGCTGAATGAGAAGTCGGAGCTACTGGGATTACGGGTTTCCTGGGTCAATAGTAAGATCCAGGCTTTCAATGACAACGTGGATGCTGCTATCCTGTCGTTTGTGGCAAGGATGTTGAGGTCACAGAGAGATTCAGTTTCCTTGGCAGTGATATTCATGTCTCTACATGTTGTGAGCCAGAGGTCGGTAGACATCTGGGTCAGGCCTGGGGAGTCATGGATTCACTGGATCATGGGGTGTGGCACTGTATGGAGGAGGTGCCTATGCAGGAGGACGAAAGTCCGAGTCTAAGTCCTTGATGCTTCCAGTCTTTCTCCAAGGATGTGAGACTTGGACTCTGACCAAGGATCTGAGACTGACAACTCCTTCGTTACCAGGTCTCTTCGGAGAATCCTCCGTTATCACTGTTCAGACTTTGCGTTCAATTAGCATTTCCTGAGAGAGACTCAGATGAGATTTGTTGCCTTACAAACCAAGCATCAGCTGTGGCCATACGGACATGTGGCACATTTTCCTGACGCTGATAATCCTACTCACCAGATTCTCTCAGCAAGGGAGCCTCGTTAATGGAGGAGGCCAATGGGCCGACCATGTGCCTTGTGGTTGCAGCAGGTTTATCGGCATCTCAATGAAATGGGGATGTGCCAGGCATCTGCTTGGGGGATGGCCAGACGGAGACCCATGGAGTACCAGCGGAAAGTGGACAGACAGAGTAACGAGCTGTTGGAGTGACGTGCTTCAGCTGAGAAGAAGAAACTATGACGAGTCTGACATGACTTTGTGGAAAGGGGCTTGGCTTGCATCGAGCCCTTCCATATGGGTTCAAGGATGAATTTGTTGGAAATTGAAACAATTGCATTTTAATTATTTCTATTCCGTATACAAATTGAAAATGTATCTATCTATAATTCCAGTAATCTCTGTCTGTCTGTCTGTACGTCTGTACGTTTGTCTGTGACCGCTGTTTCTCGACAACCACGGGTCCGATATACTTTTAACTTGCCAGGTATATTGCTGGGGACCCGAGGATGTGCCTTTTCAAGGTTTCATATTAATCGGACAATTACTTACCGAGCTATGTCCAAAAAACGATTCAACCAATCAGAGAGCAGCGAACGATCGCGTGTGCCGAACGTGGCGGGCACACTCTGCCTCGGATGGCACATTTGAGAGCGTATTCATTTATTTCACGTTTGCAAACTATGTTGGCGTTAAACTATGTTTTACAACTAATAAAAACGAATTTGCGATTCATTCGCTTTCCTGCGCGTTTGTGCACGCGATGGCGATTTCTTTACCAAACTCCGGAAGCCGTTCGCTTTGGACCAAACCATTGCATGTAAATAGAGGGGGGGGATTGTCACCACTCGCAAGCCGTTCGCTTTGGACCAAACCATTTCATGTAAATAGAGGGGGGGGGGATATAATTTTAGATATAGATATAGTACGGGCATGCCCTAGTATATACAAAGGGTCCACAGTCTCCACGGGCCAACACTGAGTGTAAGTAGTCGTTGCACAATCCTGTACAACCTCAAACAAGGAAATGAGGCCATTCAGCACAACATTGATGTGGTGCACTTCCGGGTTAATCTCAAAAATGTTGCTTCAAACGTTTTCTCATGTCAAAATTGTATGGAAAAATGGGTTTATTTGTCTTGTTGTGGTGCCTAGTTCAAAAGTTATGGAAATCCGTAGCTTTAGCCATTCGCGCGTGACAATATCCAAGATGGCCGCCGTATGGCCCCCGTGCTGCAGTTTGTTCTGATGGCAACATCTTACTTGGTCAGTAGACACCCTTAGGAGTATAAAAATGTGTCGTTAAATTTTCCAGGAGGTGCACGGGGGGGTGGGGGGGGGGGGTCTATGTACCAACCAGACTAAAAAGTTGCGACAAGAGGATTGCTTTCATCAGGGATGATACAAATAATGCTCCATCATAACTCAGGTGGCATCCCATATAAGATACCCAAAAATCTGAGGAAAAAGGACGAAACCCATGGATCAATTTCTTATCTGGCCAATTAATTTATTGAGAGCCATTTTTTCCTTGGTTTGAAACATTGTCATGGATGACATTTTACAGTGACATTACTATCATCGCCTCATCACAATCGTTATATTATCACGATAGTGATTATTATTATCACTCTCCTATTCCTTCATACTACTACTTCAATAATGGTCTCCAAATAATCCCACCTTCTTGTGCAGGATCGGCCAGGGAAAAGTTCGAACATTTTCAGGACCCAGCCTGGCCAGGCCTGACGTTCAAATGGAGCTGATTTTGGCAGGAACAAATGTGGAATTTCTGCGAGAGGCTGACGATAACTTGAAGCTTGAAGGGCGATTTTTAAAAAAATCCCTTCTCTGAAACCGCTTCACCAATCGATGTGAAACTTGTCCTGTCTGGTAAAAATGTGAAACTTGAAAACAGCTGAAGGGATTTAAATTAAACTTGTTTATAGTTTTCAGGTTACAATTGTGGGCGGTGTCAAGCCAGCTGTTCAACCAATGCATATGGAGCAGACATAGATGTATATCGCATAAATATAAACACTTGCTCCATCATATATAGAAGAAGACATATATGGATTATTACTACTAGCAGAGTACCAACCCAACCCGCGATTTTATTCCAAGCATGCAACATGTTCTTCTGACACATACTTTAATTTGGGTGGTGTATTTGGGTTTCACTGCACTGGAAAACATGGCGACAGGAATACTGTATTGTAATGGTTGGCGAGTTGTAATACCCTCTTATACCTGGAGGTGGCGCTACACGATACACATCTGCATAGAAAAATTTGCGTCCTCCTCCCCCCTCGAAGACCACCGGCAAGAAAACGATAAAAAGATAAAACACCTCTATACACTAATTGGGGTCATACTGATCATATGTAGCAAGTTTGGATGCAATTGGGACAGAACTGCATGAGGCGTAGCGTGACAAACAAACAAACACAAGCCATCCAGTTAGGAGATGGTGTCTCCTAAAAAACACCCATCCGGTTGGACCAGTTTTTAGGTAGTAGGTTGTAGACTGCAACTGCAGGGTTGTACTTCTGTTCGGACTTAGGAGTGTTAAAGTGATGCCCGGAACCATGTTACACTCTCTGTGTCTGGATTGCTGGTCTTAATTTCTGTCTCACTCACACTATAGCTACCGGGCTAGCTTCAATCTCTCTTTCTTACAAACAAACATCATACACTTTTCATCATACACTTTTCATCATACACTTTTCTTACTCATTTTCACTCCTTATCTTTACATTCTCCCTCTTTTATTTATCTTTATGCAGCTATTTTATTTAAGGCCTGCCCTCGATGAGGACTATATAGTCCGTGACTGGAGCCTTCAACGTTAAAAAAAAAAAACAATAATAATAATAATAAACTAGAGCAATGCGACTGTGTCGCCAATGTGCCTCTGCGTAGTCTCACAACGGTAGATGCCCTCATTCACTGTCCTAAAAATCAGTTTGATTTCAATCCCTTCAGCTGTTCTCAAGTATCACATTTTCACCCGCCATGACAGGTTTCACATAGATCGGTGAAGCAGTTTCAGATAAGTTTTTTTTTAAATATTGGCTTTCAAGCTAATATGGCTGCCACGCCACGTGACATATGACCTTAAAAAATTACACTCTGCATTTGTATGGGTAGGGGATCACGCTGGTGAAGTTTCGTGTTGATCGGATAAGGTTCGTTTTTCTATCCAAGATGGCTGCCAAACCACGTGACCTACGACATCATCATTTTCAAACTTTATGCAACAATGGTTTTAGATGGTATTTCTTAAATTTCGCAACGCTAGGGTAAGCGGTTTCAGAGATATCATTATTTAATATTTTCCTTCAATCCAATATGGCTGCCACACCATGTGAATTACAGTAAGGATTATTTCATAATTGAATTGTTACAGTGAATTTTACACTCAGAGATTGCCTTCTCGCCTTCGGACAGAACTTCAAACCAGTGTTCCATCTGCCAGCATTTCCTGCTGGTGGAAATCAATGATCCCATGGGGTTGGTCATCGTGTGCCAGCACCCAAATACCTAATTATAAATTCCAGCCCTGACGACTATTGCTCTGGGAAGGCAACAGCAATTCAGAAATCACTCAGTGTATTTATTGCCATCCGTGCTTTCAGTGGTGCAATGACGCCCTGAAGGCTGCGGGCAGAGACAACAACAACAAGTGAATTCCAAATCAGAATTCGATGAAGGTGAGTCGATGGGCCGAACACTTTCCCATCGCAGACAGGTATGTCGTCTCTCTTTGCCTTCTACTGCCTCCTCCTGGTCTCGAACCCTCTGGGCTCTGCCCTTTCCGTGCTCTGTCCTCCCCAGGTTTCCGCATGGCGCACGTCGGCAGGTGGTGGTCAACATCCACATTCTGGTGATGGGTGGTTCGTGTGCAGCCACCCGGCTGCTGGTTGCATCATTTTTATGTGGGCGCGTTTGTCGCTGATGCAATGCCTCTCTATAACCAGTTATCTGGTATTCATTTTGCCGACCTCGGAGGATGACAGGCTGAATCAACCCCACCTGGCGTTAATTCAACGGGATTCGAACTCAGGACCTTAGGATCCCAAGCCCACCGTCCTGACCATTAGTCCCAACACCCGGTGATCCAACACCAGGTGATACCTTATGGTGAAACTCCCAAAATTCAGAATCACTGCTCACCTCCACTCATTCGTTCCTCTTCCCCACTCCCTCCCTCCCCACCAGTGGAACCAACTTCCACATTCTCTTCAATCTCACTCTTCCCTCCAGGTATTCAAAACAGTTCTTCACCACCATCTTAGATCATCCCCAATGCAAAACCATGATCTTTTTTTACCCCCAACCTCTTTCCAAATTTCCACTTTTTCCTTCCTGAAAGTTTGCAACTGTATCCATCTTGTCCCCCCTAGCCCCCATTCCTTCCCACATCCATAATTTCTCAAAGTCTCCCTCGTCCTGCTGTTGGGGTGCCCCCTCTCTTTCTACTGGTCCATTACATCCTGGTCCGTTCTATGTTCTAGCTCCTCCATGAGCCTCGACTTGATGACCGAGCAATGCCTCGCCCGTATGCGGACGCGACCGTATGAAGCTCACGACTACAAAGTGGAAAGCCCTCAAAGGTGCCAAGGTCAGCGAGGCGTCGAGACGACGACGCCATGTTTCGTTCTATAATGACTTCATCGCTCGCCCTGTCCATCTGCTAATCCATTAATATGTCATTTACCCCCTCCGCGAGCACCGCCCACCGCTGATGGCAGATGTCACGTCCGATAGACCCACAAGAAAGTGCGGCTCACATCGTGGGACTTTAAATGGTCGCACATGACGTAGGTAAGTAATAGTATTCGTCATACCACGTGATGCTATATAATATGGACGGCCGTCTTGTTTGTGCCACCTGCACTGAAATAGCCACCGGAATAATTGACTAAGCCCTTTTGAACTCGAACCCAAACGACGTCGCGACCTCTTGCTTTGAGGGCGTGGATCACCGGGTTCGACTCGCTAAGACCACGTGGCGCGCGCGCGCTCCACCGTCGCCACGTGGGTCACGCGACACAAGACGTTGGCAAAGCAGATTCGAATGTGGAGCATTTGCAAAAAAATAGGGAACACAAACCACGTCACAGTGAATTCTATCTCCCACGCGGACATATATATATATATATATATATATATATATATATATATATATATATATATATATATATATATATATATATATATATATATATGTGTGTATATATATATATATATATATAAATAAATAAATAAGTATGGTGTATATATATTTATATATTTATTTATTTATATATATATATAATATATAAATAAATAAGTATGGCATATATATTGTTATGGATCTCAGAGACGGCACTCCCCTTAGCAAGGGGGGGTTAATCCCCTTGGCCTGTAAAGCTGGCCGTCTCTGGTCCTGGTACTTGTAACGCTCTTCTGCAGGGTGGAATTGATCTGGGTTATTGGTCAAGGTGTTCTCCTGAATACCTTTACCAATCACTCCGCAAAACAGGGAGACAAGTACCGCTCGAACCACGGACAAGATGGTATTTGCCGAGCGGTTTAGCAATCCGCGGTTTGAGCCGTTATCAATTGACTAAACCTGATTCCGAGCGTTGGCCAAATCGTGCCACAGGTATTCAATCAGGGAAAAGACGAAAGCGATCGGGGAAGATTGAAACCTAAAGGGTTAGAAAAAACAGACATTTATTAATTATTTACAAAACCAAAGAAGAGGAGGAACGAAAGTATTATACAGAAGAAGAAGAAGAAGACACAGGGCAAACCTTAAAACAATCTTATATTATACCCCAGACAACAAACAGGACGGACAGACTTACACGACAAGGGAATAGCAGGCAGGTATGGCTGGAAGAAGGAGAAGGGTCCATGTGGGACAGCAGGGCTGGAAGGTTCGGGGGGAAGGCACAGCAAGGAGGTCCGCTCCAGGTCCACGCTCCGGGCTGGAAGCAAACAGCCAATGGCAGCTCCATGTATTCGGTTTCACACGGTAGGGGCTTTCCGAAACAGCTCCGTGCAGCTTCGTCCCTCACAGCCAGACCCCACCAAGCGCCGTCTCCAACCCAAGTCGATTCTCGTTTATCACCTTCTCACCCGACTCTCTCTGCCTTTTTCGTCCCACTCCTCCAACTCGTAAAAAGGCTTCGCTCCCGCGCTTATATTACGCGTGCTGCAAATCAATGCGCGCTTCATGGAGACACGCCCGCGATGGTCTTTCGTCAGCCCTGGTTGGCTGGTGGGGGCTCGCTCGCCCTGCCTCGGTGGTGCGTCGGCGTGCCACGCCCGAGATCTAGCGGTTCCTCCCCCTTCTTCTCCGAGATGGAGCACATGGGCAATGGCGTCTTGTGGGGAGGTAGAAAACCACTCGCACCGCTTTTGAAGGGGACTTTGGAGCCTACTCTTATTTCATTAATGCAACGCAGATTCAACGACTGGGAACAGATCCTTAACTGAAACACATAATAATGAAATAACTACGAAGAGGTCCTATGGTTCGCTACGTGTTGTTCATGGACTAACTAGGGTGCGATCTTTAACAAGCCAATTGATGGGAATATTTACAGGGGGACATTTATAAGGGATGCATTTACTAAAATTTACTAGTGAAGGTTCTAAAAGCCGTAACAATATTGTTGCGGATCTCGGTTACGGCACTCCCCTTACCGAGGGGGGTTTAATCCCCTCCTATTTTAAGCTGGCCGTCCGAGTCCTAGAAGATATCACGCTCCTTTGCGGGGTTGAGGTTGACCAGGGTGACTGGTCAATGGAGTCCCAGATACCTTCGCCAACCTCTCCGCAAAGCAGGACGATACTTCTGCTCGAGCCATGGACAAGATGGAAGATTGCCGAGCGGTTTAGCAATCCGAGGCCCGAGCCGTTAGCAAAAAGACTAACCTGATTCTGAGCGGTTCCTATATCGTGCCACCGATATTCAATGGGGAAGAGACTAAAGCGACCGGATGAGCGGAACCAAAGAATAAGAAGGGTAAAGGAAGAACAAATATGATATATTACTATCTAAAAGAGGAAACGAAAGAAGGGAATATACAAGAAGCGGAAACAAAAGGACATAGGGCAACCTTAAAACCAACGGCCGATCTCCTCTCGTTCATACCGATTGTGATTTCTCTTCGCGACCAGCGACGGCCCGACCCACATTTTAATAATTCCTGCGAAAAAGTGTCCCCTGTCAACTTCAATAACCTCATCTATCCCTGTAGAACATACACAGCACCAAAACAACACCGTTCTGACCTGTATCTCGCCTTATTCAACGCTCAGTCTGTAAGTAGTCCTGACAAGCGAACCGAAATTACCTCTTTTATTCAAGATAATGATATTGACGTGTTTTTTCTGACCGAAACTTGGCTCCGACCCAGTGGCGACGAAGCGAGGTGTGCTGATCACACCCCACCTGGATACACCCTGCAGTCATTTCCTCGCTCCTCTAGGGGTGGGGGCATGGCTGTTATTTACAGAGACAACTTCTCTCCCTTTGTCTCCTTCACCACGACTTTTTCGTTCAACCATTCATCCTACGAGCTAGCCCATGTCACCTTCACTCTGTCAGAAAACACTCCATTTCTTCTGCCTCTACCAACCTCCACCTAACCGGAAAAACAAGCTTACTGACTCGATGTTCGTGACCCAGCTTCCTAATCTGCTCGACCACTGCAATACTCTTCCTGGTTTCGTCTTGATTCTTGGAGATTTCAACGTCCACTACGACCAACCACAACATCCTCTCACTTCAAAGATCATTGACCTCTTTTCTACTTTTAGTCTGTCTCAGTCTGTCTCCCAACCTACACACGTTAAAGGACACATCCTGGATTGGTTAGTGCACAGATGCGATGATCCGTTAGTGCAGTCCACGTCAGTGACCTGTGCTATCACCTCGGACCACTTCTGTGTCACCAGCCACCTGAGTATTGCTGTTCCTCGTCTTCAGCCCACCTTCATCCCTGCCCACAACATTCGTGCCATCGACCGTTCTGCCTTTAAAGAGGACCTTCACACCCGTCTCTCTGGCCGTTCCTATGTCACTGCAGAAGCCTCGACTGTTGCCTCCGCACAGCGTTGGACTGTCATGCTCCAGCGACACGGCACGCCGTTCCCAGACGCAGGACTACTCCGTGGTTCAGCGCAGTCAGCCACGGAGTCAGGGCTGCCAAAAAGGAATGACGACGTGCCGAGAGACAGTGGCTGAAGACTGGCCTCACAGTCCATAAACAGTTGTATAACATAGCTAAAAGACTCGTCATAAAAATCATTCTGAAAGCAAAAACGTCATATATTTCTGATCGGATTACTATGAGCTCCTCCTGCAAGCAACTGTTCAGCATTACCAACCGCCTGTTTGCCACCAAAAATAAATCCGTTCTTCCCACTGTATTTCCTCAAAACGAACTACCCCAACGCTTCCTGCATTTCTTTCACAATAAAATTCAGTCAATAAGAAACAATCTTGACAAGCAGTCACTCCTTTCCTTCGATGATGCTGAACACTGCTTTCACGGACGACCTCTTAGTTCGTTTACTCCTGTTACTGAGGAAATTGTCAAATGTACAATCCTCAAGTCAAACACAAAAACATGTGATCTTGACCCACTTCCCACCGATTTGTTTATTGAGTGTTTGGACACCCTCCTCCCATTTAATACTGCAGTCATCAATGATTCTCTGACTACGGGTTCATTTCCGCTTCTCTTTAAACAAGCTCTTGTTAAACCACTTCTTAAAAGGCCCACCCTTGACCTTAACGACATGAAAAATTACCGTCCTATCTCCAACCTGTCTTTCCTGTCAAAGATCACAGAAAGAATTGTGCTATCACAGATGAATGACCATCTAGTTTCAAATAATCTTTTCAATTCTCGCCAGTCAGCATATAGACCAGGCCATAGCACCGAGACCGCTCTCCTAAGAATAACCAATGATCGTCTGACCTCTCTTGACTGTGGTAAGGTTTCCGTTCTTGCTCTTTTGGACTTGTCTGCCGCCTTTGACACGATTGACCATAGTGTCTTAATTCGTCGTCTTCAAATCACATTTGGTATAACTGGTACTCCACTTTCTTGGCTGATGTCCTATCTTACTGATAGAGTGCAAACAGTTGTTGTCAATGGCCAGAAATCAGCCCCTTCTCCGCTTTCCTTTGGCGTTCCCCAGGGCTCAGTCCTGGGACCTATCCTCTTTCTTTTGTACACTCAGCCTCTATTTGATCTTGTTGCCAGACATTCAGTTGATCACCACGCCTTTGCGGACGACAATCAGCTGTACAAAGGAAGCACGATTCAACAAATCGTGCCCACTGTTGAAGTGTTAGAAAGCTGTATTGCCGACGTGAAGGCGTGGATGACCCAAAACAAACTTCAGCTGAACGATGCTAAAACAGAATCTATGATTTTAAGATCGCACAGATGTCCTCTACAATGTTCACTTCCTACCACTATTCATGTTGGTGAAACCGATGTAAACTTTGTTTCGTCGGCCAAGAACCTTGGTGTGGTTTTCGACTGTAACATGACATTTTCCAAGCAAGTACTTCAAACTTGCAAATCAGCATACTTTCAGCTGCGAAAGATCGCCTCAATTCGCCACTTTCTTACTCCTCAAGCTGCTCTAACTCTGGTCTGTGCCCTTGTCCTCTCAAGGCTAGACTATTGTAATTCTTTGTATGCTGGCTGCCCTCAGTTTCTCTTGGATAAGTTACAAAAGGTTCAAAACTCTGCCGCTCATCTTGTCTGTCAGGTTCTTTCTCTGGATGTACCTGAGGAGGAGGAAAGTGAACGAAAGAACAGTCATCAACCCTGATGGAAACAATGACCTGATGGACCATGTTTTCCAAGAGAGTGACGAGCAGGGACAAGAGCAGGATCAGTGCCGGACAGGCCTGGACGGCACGGAGATAGCAGATCGATCTCCCAGGAGTGACCACAGGTCCACCACGTCCATTATGTTGTGATCTTACCTTGGTGTACCTGGAAGAGGTTGCAGGTGTCGTTGGTGGCATCTCCTCGATGCAACAGAACAAAATAAGCATCAGTCATGAACAAACTCCCTCACTCTCTTCAATCCCACTCCTCCCTCCAGGTCTTTAAAACGGCTGTTCACCACCATCTCTTATCTTCCCCAATCCAAAACCTTGATCTTTTCTATCCCCGCTAATTTCACCCCAAATCCACTTTTTGAGGTGCCGACTTCTTTCCTGGAAGTCCTTGGTGTCCTTGCGTTTTATACCTATCCTGCCCCCCCCCCCAGGCCCTCTCCCTCCCACACATCTCCCGATGTCCCTGCTCTCAAATGTTGTGTTTGTGTGCTTCCTCCCCTTCTCTCCCCATCTTGTCGACCGCTCCCCTTTTTATATACTTTGTTTGCTTGTTTGTTTGATTTGTTTGTTTGATAAATGTTAGCTCTTTCACGAGCCTCGACTCTGTATACAAAAAAAAAAAAAAAAAAAAAAAGGCCAAGAAGTCTGACCATGTTACTCCGCTTCTTGAATCTTTACACTGGCTGCCTGTCTCTGCTCGTGTGCAATACAAAATTTGCACACTATGTTATAAATCATTGTGTGAAACGGGACCTCACTATCTCTCCGATTTGCTCACTCTCTATGAACCTCGGCGACGGCTTCGTTCAAGCGACGACTCTATGACCTTAGAGCCGCGGCGCACCAGCACCAAGTCGTTTGGCGAGAAATCCTTTTCCTTTGCTGCACCTCTACTCTGGAATGACTTGCCTTCCTCTGTTCGACATGTTGACTCTCTTCCTGCCTTTAAAACCTCCCTCAAAACCTATCTCTTTCACAAGTCTTTCAAAATCTAAGTCCTGTTTTCCCTTTGGTTTGAGGTGGGACAGAGATCGATAGTATGTCTGTGTACATGTGCGGGGGAGGGAGGGGAGGAGGAGGGGGAGTACACATCTGTGGGTTTTGAATGGGGAGGGAGAGGAATAGGGCAAGAGTGAAGGTGTGTCTGTGTGTGTGTATGTTTGTGTGTGTGTGTGCGGTGTGTGTGCGTTCGCATGATAATGTAAAGCGCCATGAGGGTAGTTTACTCTGCTTGATGGGGCTATATAAGACTCCTTTATTATTATTATTATTATTATTATTATTATTATACACTCTTATATAACACGCCCATGACAATACAAACAGACTCACACGAAAGGTAGCTGGTAGGGACGGAAGGTCCAGGCAGATGGTTCCAGGCTCCGGGTCCACCGCGAAGAATGGCAGGCAGCTGGCGTCGTTGGCGCGCGACCGGACCTTACAAATGCGAGGGGCTGGAATGCGTGTACGTATAGTGTGCCGAAAGCATTCAAAACCAACGGCAGTTCGTGTCAAAACCGATCGTCCCAAACGATCCTCCGCGCAATGTTCTTATATTCGCCGCCTCTGCGCTGATCTCTCGCATCTGCCGATCTCCCCCGCATCTGCTCTCTCGTTCATCTCTTCCCGTTCAACTCCCGTTCATCTCCGTGAAAAGGCTTTGCACTCGCGCTTTTATTGCAAGCTTCGCGTATTAAGCCGCGTCCGCTTTGCTCCGCCTACCGGTGAACACGCCTCGGCCCGGATTGGTCACGAGGGTTCATCAGTACCTCCCCTCGTGACGCGTTGATGGGGCCACACCTGTGTTCCTGGCCGCTCCTCCCTTTTTCTCCCACTCTGACCGCGTGCGTAATGGCGGCGGGCAGGAACAAACCAAAAGGGAGCGACGCTGCTGGCAATGGCGGCTTGGGGTGAGCTTTAGCTCCAAGGCAGCGAACGCTGCAATAAGGCTACTGGCACTTTGGAGAGAGCGAGAGATTGGGGATAATTGAAGGGGCCTAAGTTATTTGATTAATACAATGCAGAGTCAAACTATTGGAAACAGATCTTTACCTGAAACACATACTAATGAAATAACTACAGAAGGTTCCTATGGTGTCCTACGTGTTGTACATGGCCTAACTAGGGTGCAACCTTTACAAAGGGGGATATTTACAAGAATTATTATTATACAAAGTGAAGGTTCTAAAAACCGTAACACAGCACCCGTCTCTCCTCCAGACACGTCCCGTGCCGACAAAAACTTTAACTTAATGTGACACTCAAGTGTAGTAACCCTCTACTATTAACCTTACCCTGAGTGCGACAGGTTTAAAACAATTAAGTATGTCCCGCCTGCTGCGTTGCATTCTATCTAACAGATTCACGCCCACAGGATAACCGAATCACGGAATTAATTCTCAAAACTACACATTGACGGTGGGGAGCATTATTTACAAAGACACTATTTGGTATTTACAACGCGAACCCAGGACCTGTCTTTTGCGAAACAAAAGCAGAGTTTTTGGAAAGAGGAAAGGTCATGCACTGCACTGCACCGGTACACCATACCCACGGGTGCTCCGAGACGCACAATTGATATTGCAGTGCAATCTCAGAGCACCAAAAGCACCACCATAAAGCACCCAATAAATAAAAACACAAAGCACCATCCAGTGCACAGTTATACAGTTCAAAAAGTCACACTGGCGTCCTCGCTGCACAGCCGATGTTCTGCTGGGGTCGATGTTCTGGGTGTCTTCTTGACTTGCTGCCTATTTGAGAGATAACAAAAACACAAAAAGGGCACAAAAGCGTCCACTTTTTTTGTTTAATTACGGCCAACAGGGGCCAACTAGGGTGGTCCACCTGCTTGGCATAGGTGCCACCTTTGCCGTGGTCCACAAGCAAGATTCCCCAGCAGTGGCCATGCCACAGCCGTGTGATCCATGATGTGGTGCCGGCCACAAACGTGTGGTCCATGAGTGGGCTTGGCCACAAACGTGTGGTCCATAAGTGGTGTACCAGTCCAGGCAGGCAGGCAGCGGAGGTGCGGGCACACAACTGCGGCGCCTGCACGCTTTCCCCTCAGTGCCCAGAGAGCACGGTCCATAGGTGGGGAAGGAAGACAAAGCAGAGTTAGCGGGGTGCAAGGGCGCAAGAGTACACATCATCACAAGGTAATGCAGAGGTGAGGTGCGCAGGAGAGCGAGCGGAGAAAGCTCGTCCCTACCATATGTCCCCACCCCCCCTGTCACCTAATCTACCCTTGCCCCATGCCCCTTACCCCGTATTTACACAATTTTACAAATCCGTCGCTAACGTCCTGTCTTCCCCATATCTCCCCTAATTCCAAATTCGTCTACAATCCCTCAAACCAAATTTGCCATCAATCAATTTATCACTAAGGAGGAAGAGATGGAACATCAGCACAATGTCCCGTCCCCCCCCCCCCCCCCCCCACGTCATGATGCGTCTCACCCTTCCAAACATTTGCACAAACCGGTGGTGTGGAGTCTTGTCACCTTGGTGAGTGGATGCAGATGGTGCGAAGACATTCCAATCCTATCTCTACTCTAAATGACTTTAACATACTTACTCTACCCGGGGTCTTTCCCCGCGAAACCATTGGCCATCTTACACTATGTGGTTCTAAGAGCCGAACTCCCATTGACCAAACTGTGGTGCTCACCAATTTGGGGTCTCACTCCCCCGATTCTACTCCCTGTGCCCTCGCACAATTTCCGGGCTGGTTCGTGTGGCGCTCCCAGCAGGTCCGCTCACCTGCACACCTCTGCCACTGCAGTTGTCTCCGAGCTTACCTGCTCCTTACCATAACCTACCTGGGGAAGGCCCTCTGGTGCTCTCACCCCCTACCGCCCTCTCTGGCGTCGGGCTACCCGCGTCCGTCCTCCGGATCCTCGGGCCCCATTGAACAACTCTACTGGCTCCCAGAGCCTACCCGCGGCCTCAACTGGCCGACATACTAACAGTGGCGGAGTGCTCAACCAATCACACTCACTAACAGGCCACACGCCCAGCCAATTGACTCCACTAATGCACCCAACACAACACTTCCGTGCAACTTCTCGCACCACAGATGCCAATATCCAACCACAATTTACCTACTCCCTCTACCTACTTTTAAACTACCCTCCCCGGGTTCTCGTGAGGGGGTCCATCTTCCCCACTCACCCCTTTCGCACCAACCACGTATAGCGTGCCGAACGCGCTCAAAACCAATGGCGGTTTGTGTCAAAACCGATCGTCCCAAACGATCCTCCGCACAATGTTCTTATATTCGCCGCCTCTGCGCTGTTCTCTCACATCTGCCAATCTCCTCCGCATCTGCTCTCTCGTTCATCTCTTCCCGTTCAACTCCCGTTCATCTCCGTGAAAAGGCTTTGCGCTCGCGCTTTTATTGCAAGCTTCGCGTATTAAGCCGCGTCCGCTTTGCTCCGCCTACCCGTGAACACGCCTCGGCCCGGATTGGTCACGAGGGTTCATCAGTACCTCCCCTCGTGACGCGTTGATGGGGCCACGCCTGTGTTCCTGGCCGCTCCTCCCTTTTTCTCCCACTCTGACCGTGTGCATAATGGCGGCGGGCAGGAACAAACCAAAAGCGAGCGACGCTGCTGGCAATGGCGGCTTGGGGCGAGCTTTAGCTCCAAGGCAGCGAACGCTGCAATAAGGCTACTGGCACTTTGGAGAGAGCGAGAGATTGGGGATAATTGAAGGGGCCTAAGTTATTTGATTAATACAACACAGAGTCAAACTATTGGAAACAGATCCTTACCTGAAACACATACTAATGAAATAACTACAGAAGGTTCCTATGGTGTCCTACTTGTTGTACATGGCCTAACTAGGGTGCAACCTTTACAAAGGGGGATATTTACAAGAATTATTATTATACAAAGTGAAGGTTCTGAAAACCGTAACAATATTTATATATATATATATATATTATTTATGTATATATATATAAATAAATAAGTATGGTATATATATATATATATATAAATAAGTATGGTATATATATATACCATATATATATATATATATATATATATATATATATATATATATATATATATATATATATATATATATATATATATACATATACATATATATATATATATATATATATATAACGCACGGATATTTTGCATTCCGCGCGCGGGTTCTCAGGCGCTTTTCCGGCTCGTCCGCTAAAATGATAGCGGTAATGAGAGAGCGGGGATGGGATTTTCACGGGAAATAAGAAGCTCGATACGGGACATTAAACCTGCACTTTACGGCTCACACTTTGCCAAGCGTGCTGAGCCATGAAATGCCTGCTCGGCCGCGGCCGCGTCGCGGGAACTGCGCGGGAAGGAGAGAGGGAGAGAGGGGAAACGCTTGGGCGACGCGATCCCTCGGTCAACAGACAACGGGGGGAAAGGAAGAGATGATGGAACGACGGACTGGGAGCCGTAAAGGCAGACGGTGGGACCGAGTGACTCAAATGGCAGGCACTTTATGGATTTAAACATCGGAACTGGTGAGGAAGTGCAAAAAGGCGATCGAAAGGCGGCTACGAAGACCTTTCCGAAGACAACAACTCTTAAGGGGTGCGAGCTGAGCGTTCTCAGCACGACTTCTATTCGATTGGACAGACGGGCGCACGTGGTGTCCGATGCGACGAGGCGAAGGTGCCTTATTTGCATAACCAATACGTCATCAGCGACGTCATCGTTGCAAGAAAGTGGATTAAGCAAAGCGCGAAAAATCTGTGAGGAGAATCTGGAAATACAAGAGTTATAAATTAATGTTTGGAGTTAATTAACAGTCGCGATTAGATTTCCTGTCAGTCCTTTGATTTAAAACAAATTTTAAATCGAATTTGGTTTCTTCCTTTTTTTCTACACCCTTCTCTTCGGGTGCGCCGCCGACTCCTCCTCCAATCCACCGCCTCCACAAACCCCGCCCCCTGCGCCGTGCATCCCGGCAGCTCCTCGCCTCGCCGACGCCGGCCCCTCCATGCGCCGGGCAGAGCCGCAGTAAACACTTTCATTACTCGGCGGGCGCGGAATGGCCGTCATATTTCTGTTGGCGGTTGGTTTTATGCGACGGGCCGCTCTGCATGGCTGCTTATGGAAATGAAATGGCGGCGGCTCGGGGGAGGAGGCGTGTTGGTCACAGCCTCCCGGAGAGGTCTATTTACCATGCAAATTGCCATATAACCTTCATAGTGTTTAAATGCGTTCCGGCGGAGAACGCGGGGTAGGGCATCGAGGAAGAATAGGAGGAGGCACCTTCGGGTCCTAAAGACGTTAAATTTTCACCTTGTTTAGGAACAATGATTTCAGATACGTTCCGCCTTACCTGCCCATTAACAGGTGAAACCGAAACGTCATACCTGCGTCAATATCCTCGGCGCATTTCTTTTGCTCTCAGGCATATGGGCTACATCAAGTTCATTTTTTACATCATGAAACTTATTGTCCACCTATACATGTGCGCATACAGGTGTTAAGGAGATTGGGATTATCCAGTGCTCCAAACAAAAAAGACAGCCAACCATCATTTCGTGTTAAGGAATGAAGCCCGACTCACCAGTTGAATGAATCAAGAAGTTGATTGAACTGATTGAAAATCAATCGCCAGGCTGAGGAACAATTGTTGGTTGGCTTTTCCTTTGAACAAACAAACAAAAAAAAACCGTATTACTGGATGTAAAATATTTTCCGAATTATTTTACAGCCCAAATAATTCATACTTTATTGTGGGGTCAACCTGGGAAAGTTTATGGATGGAGAAGGTCTGACGTTCGACTGACTGAAGGTGGGAGGAATTTGTTATTTTTTTGAGAATCAACGGCAACCAGCCCACTCTTCGGAAGAGACACTGTGAAAAAATTATATATTTTTTTTTATATATTGTTGCGGATCTCACACGTCGGCCTTTCCCCTTACCAAAGGGGGATGAATCCCCTTGTCTTTTACGAGCCGACGGGATCCGGAGCTATGATGTTCCTTCCGGACGACGTTAGGTAGGGTCGTAAGCCGAATTCTTATTACCTAATTACTAACGTCGGCCATGAAGCAAGGAAATAACCCCGCCAGAACCACGGTTTTAGCGGACACGCCGAGCGATAGCGAGCCGCGATTCGGGCCGTAAACAGGAACTAACCCGATTTGAGCGGTTTCTAATCGTGCCACGTTTACCCAATGGAGAAATCACTAAAACGGGCGAATCAAGAGGAAAAGGAATAACAAGCAATTTATTTACACTTTGTACAATGAAGAAGAAGAAGAAGCCATGTACAGTGAAGAAGAAGAAGCAGAAGCACAGGGCAGCCTTAATGACAGTCTTAACTTATCCCTGGACACGGGCCCGTTCGCACTCAGACTCAGACTCACACAGGGGTTGTAGATGGTCGGGTTGAGGGTCCAAAGATGGCGTCCACAGCTCGCTCCGGTCCCCAACTCGTACCACGAAGAAGATGGTAGACGGCAGGCAAGCTCTCCGCATGTCGTTGGTGCGGATCGGACAATTATATGGGGGGATCGGTAAGCTGGGCTAGCGGTTACTTCGCAGCTCACGGCCGCGTACGTAATAGAAATACCGCCGCTTTATATGCGCTCCCAGCAAGCCCAAAGCCAAATCCTCAAAGAGTTCTTGCGATCAAAGTTCCCCCAGCGAGTCCTTTCACCAATGCCAAACGTGACAGTCCTCTTGATCAAAGCGCAATCATGCAAGTCCTCTTGGTAAAGCGCATATGCTCTCAAGTCCTCTGGCCAGTCCTTTTACACAGCCCCTCGCTCATCAGTCCTCCGTAATGCGCATAAGTCCTTTTACAAAGCCCCTCGCTCATCAGTCCTCCGTAATGCGCATAAGTCCTCTGTAAGGGCTTTGCGTGCGTGGTTATATAGCGTCGCTCAGCGAACCCTCTCGAATGTGCCAGATGCGCACTTATCACGCCCCTTAGGCCATGCCCACGGAGCCCTGGTTGGTTGTTGGGGTCTTACCGGCTCCGCCCTTGAGGTCTGCTTGACGTGGCCACACACCCCGACCTCAAGCTCCGCCCCTTTTCCAGGCCTTACCTCATGGCATTTGGCTGGTGTCAGCATCATAATGCGAGAGGCCATAGGGGGCAGACTGGATGGTGCGCAATGAGGTCGATTGGAGGGTGGGCTGCAAAATGAATGGGGCCTACTCTTATTTATTCTTTTACACAATGCAGGTATCACTATTGGAAATGGCCTTATCTCACATATACTATGAAATAACTAACGTTCTAAGGTGACCTACGTGTTGCATGTGGACTAACTATGGGGGCAAAATCTTTAACCTTTATTAATCAAATATGTACACTTTCTCAGAACCGCAACAATATATATTGATACGGTTTTGAGATTTGTACATATGACATCATTAAAGGTTAAAGATTTGCCCCCCATAGTTAGTCCACGAGCAACACGTAGGCCCACTTAGAGTATTAGTTATGTCATAGTATGTGTAAGAGTAGGCCATTTCCCTAGTAACATCTGTGTTGTGTAAAGAAATGAGCTTAGGTCCTTTCATTTTGCGGCCACACTCCAATTTCACCGATGGGCATAATCGATCCCGCGCCCCATTTTGGCCGATCCCTCCGTGTGTTACGCTTTGGCTGCCAGCAGCATTAGCTGCCCTTTGTTTGCTCGAACTAGTCAAATGACATGACGTAGGCCTGAAAAGAGGGAGTAGCGCGGGGTCGGGGTGTGGCAGAGTCGAGGAGCACGTCAGAGGCGGTGACGGTAAGGGCTATCAGCCAACCCGGGCTCTGTGGGCATGGCGTGATAGGGCGTGGTGAGGGCGCGTCTAGCAAGTTCCAGAGAGTTCGCTGGACAGGGCTATATAAGCCCTCGCACAAAGCCCTTGAAGAGGACTGCCCTTATGAGGACTTGCTACCAGAGGACTGCCCTTAAGAGGACTTGCTACTAGAGCATTGCCCTTAAGAGGACTTGCTACCAGAGGATTGCCCTTGAAAGGACTTGCTACCAGAGGACTGCCCTGAAAGAGGACTCGGAGCACTCGTATGAAAAGGACTGGCATGCACACGACAGTATCGAGAGGACTTGGTCGAGGACTTGAAGAGCGCATTGTTAGCGCCTATTGAACTATTACATACGCAGCCACGTGAGTGATTAACCACCAGAGCCCAGCCCTACCGTTCGCCCCGTAATTATCCCGTGCGCACCAACGACATGCGGAGAGCTCCTGCCATCTCTACTGTTTCATCTACTTCGCGGTGCGAGCTGGGGACCGGAGGGAGAGTTGACCGGACGCCATCCCTGGACGTGCTGACCGGTTCATCTGCAATCCCCGTGTGAGTGTGTCTGAGTGTGAACGGGCCCGTTTATCCAGGGAATAAGTTAAGACTGTGATTAAGGACTGCACTGTGTCTTCTTCTTCTAATCATTGTACATCGTGTAAATAAATCTTGGTATTCCTTTTCTTCCAATTCGACCGTTTCTGTGATTTCCATCATTGGGTAAGCGTGGCACGAATAAGAACCGCTTGGATCGGGGTCTAGTCATTGATAACGGCTCGGGTCACGGGTTCGCTACTGCTCGGCGTATCCACCAAATCCTGTGATTCGTGCGGCACTTATTTCCTCGTTTCCGAGCAGCGCGAGTAATTAGGTATTAGTGATTAGTCCTACGACCCTATTTCGCGCTGTCCGGGAAGGACGTAATAGGTCCCGGGTCGTGCCAGGTCAGTCCAAAACAAGGGGACTAACCCCCCCCCCCCCTTGGTAAGGGGAGAAGGCCAGCGGCAGATCCGCAACAATTGGTGTCAGGAGTGGGATAGGACCCGAAGTGTGCTTAACGCACTCCAAATTACGGGCGACCAAAATTTAGTTTTTTTTAAGGTCCAAATTTAATTCGTGCCATGGGTAGCCAAAGCGATCGAATGCCGGTGGGGGTAGAAGAGGAGGTATCAGAAGAGGAGATAGAATCGATAACCCAGGACCCCGGGAAGATTTGGGGGAAGAAGAGGCAATTGATGAAGGGTCGGCAGTAGGGGTAGAAAATGGCGGCACCTCGCACATGGCAGCGAGAGCCGAGCCCGCGGTGCCAGCGGGTTGGGACCTGTATGTACTCATAGAGCAACTACTAGCATCTATAGAAATGCAAAGGGACGAAGCAAGGCGTAACAGTGACAAATCCACCCAGGAGATGAAAGATGGGTTATTGGGGCTGGAAAACAACATGGGTGGCCAATTGAAAGAATTGGGGGACAAAACCACCTGGGAATTGAAAGAGGTAAAAAACGAATTGGAAAGCAAAATGGGTGGCCAATTGAAAGAAATGGATAATCAATTAAAAGAAGTGGGGGACGAATACATCCGGGGAATAAAAAAAATGGGGGAGGACATTGATCACATGTTGAGCGAAGAGGTCGCATTGGTACGCGACGAGGTAACGCGGTGCGAGGAACGCGTGGAGAGCGGGGTAGAGCAGAGCGCGGCTACGTTGACCGAGGGTGTAGAAATCGTGACTCGGGGTATGGAAAAGCCGACGGCAGCCGAGTTGGAAAATAAAATTTTATGTGCACCGGCGGTCGCCGAGGAAAAAGGAAAGGAAATAGGTTATAGTTGAAATTGGGGCTGAAGAGACGGCAGAGTTAGAAATTGAATCGCCAGAAAAAGAAATGGAATGCACTCAAAGTCTGCATCTGCATCGTGATGTCGCGCTGCCTAACCCCAATAAAGGTTTGCAGGTGCTGGCGGAGAAGAGAATCCCGAAGGTCAGTAGGAGCGTGTATGGCTCGAAAGTGTTTGGCGTGAAAAGACTTTTGGCGCGCTTGAGATCGAGACGCAACCCGGGCGCTCGTGGAAGGTCCGTGGTGCGATGTGTGAAAGCGAATGGCACGCGTGTGCGAACGGCACTGGAGCGCGAGTGTGTAATAGGAGAGTGTGTTACAGAGTGCTAGGAAGAATGCACAACGGAGTGTATGTGGGAGGAGTGTGAAACAGAGTGTGCGATGGCCGAGAGTGAGGGAGAATGCACACCAGAGTGCGTGATGGGGTGTGTACCGGGAGAGTGCACACCCGTGGTTGTTACTGAGGGTGTAACAAGAGAGTGTGCGCGAGGGTGTGCGATGGCCAAGTGTGTAACGGAGTGCGCAAGTGGTATGAGAGCGCCAGGGTGTGCGCGAGGATGTGTGATAATGGAGTGTGCGAATGGCATGAATGCGCCTGAATGGTGTGCACCTGAGTGTGCAAGAGAGGAGTGTGCATGAGAGCGTGCAGTAATAGAATGCATGGAGTGTATGGGAGGCGCTGGAGTGCCTCGGTGTGCGAGTAAGGAGCGGGTCGCGTGTGGGTGTGAGAATGCGGCTCAAGCATCGACCCAGACCGGGGGGTTAGCGCGTAGTGCGACGGATAGCCGACGCGAGCTCTCGGGGCATGGTGTGCTTTGTGTGCAGCGGGGATCGGCGGGGATCATTGCCGCGGCGGCATGCACGATTCGTGCCGGGCCCTACCCTGTATGGTCGGTGCCACGCCTTGGCGGGAAAGGCGATCGGCACGGTTCGAGGGGGGGTAGGAGAGGTCGGAGCTTAGCCCCCTGGCAGCCGTGGTGCTCCGACCGTGGGAGGTTGGGCCATCGTGTAGGGGACCGAAAGGCTCTGTGCAGGGATGGCGCCTGGAACCTTGGCCCAACAAAACCTCCTCCCCTGATTTTCGAAGCCGAGGTGTGACGAAAATGTATTGCCGCATGGAGAGGCTCATAGTTAGTGGATGAATAGCCATAGCGTTGGCGAATGGTACCCTACGTGGGGGAGTGGTAGGTTTACCATTCCTCAATTGGGGCACATGAGCAATAGATTATGGGGATGGCAGTGAAACCTAGCCGAAGGCGGGCTAGGATATTGTTAGGGATTTAGAGATGACAATAGGAGACATGAGATTTAAGTAGTGACTTTTGTACAGGTAGAGGGGACGTAGAGAGATTAGAAGGATGATAATGACGAGGGAGCGCTTAGTGTAAGGGAAGACGGGAAAGCACGAGTATTAGGGGGAAAAACAGCTAGTTAGATGATGCTGTGTATCTGTGGATGAGCTTGAGCAAATGAGGAATTGAATGAAATTGTGTGTGTGGATGAGCTTGAGCAAATGAGGCATTGGTCGGGGATAACCAGTGGTGGTGTATGAGTGGTGTATTTAGGACAAGTGGAATTGTGTTGAGTGAATTGACTTGCATGGGGTGCAAGTGGTTAAAAGGTGTAAGAGCACAAGAGGTGTGCAAGAGAGCTTGGTGTGTGGAATAAATGGTGTGGAATGCTTGGTGCGGGATAGAAGGTGTAGAATGCATGGTGCGAAGGAGTGAATGGGGGGGAGATGGACCCCTTCACGAATACCTGGCAGGGTAGTTTAAAGTTAGGTAGAGGGTTTAGGTAAATTGTTGGATATTGACACCTGTGGTGCAGGTAGTGGCAATGAAATGCTTGGATGGGTGCATGAGTCAGTGAATGGCTGGGCGTGTGAGCGTTGTTGGTGCGTTTGGTTATTGGGGCACTCCGCCACTGGTATTTTGTCGGCCAGGTGAGGCCGCAGGTAGGCTCTGGGAGCCAGTCAGAGTAGTGTTCAGTGGGGCCTGAGGATCCTAGGAAAGGACCCGGGTAGCCCAATGCCAGAGAGGGCATCAGAGGGGTGAGAGAGAGCCAGGAGGGGCCTTCCCCGATTTAGGGTAGTCGCAAGGAGCAAGGTAAGCTCGGGTGGCGACTTCAGTGGCTGAGGTGCGCAGGTAGTTGGACCTGCTAGTGGAGCCACATGACCCAGCCCCGAAATTGTGCAAAGGCACAGTAAGAAAAATTGGGGAGTGAGACCCAAATTCAGGGGCACCACAGGGTGGGTCAATGGAAATTGGTTTTTAGAACCACATAGTGTAACGATGGCCAATTGAATTGGCAGGGCAAGACCCCGGGTAGTGCAACTGAGTTAATGTTAATAGAGTATAGGTAGGATGACAAAACTCTTCGCACCATCCACATCCACTCACATAGGGGACAGAACTCCACACCAGGTTTTGTGAACTATTTGAGTGGGTAAGACGCATCATGACGTGGAAGTGTGACATTGTGTGTAATTCCATCTCTTCCTTCTTGGGAGGGATTGGAAGACGAATTTGGTATAGAGGGGGATATGGGAGACGAGACGTAGAGACGGATTTGTAAATTGTAAATACAGGGAAGGGCAAGGGTAGTGTAAGCTGACATGGGGGGTTAGGGACAGTAAGGACGAGCTTGCTCTGCTCGCTCTCCCGCACCCCTCATGTTGCATTACCTTGTGTTTTGGTGTACCCTTGCGTCCTTTCCTTTGCTAACTGTGGTTTGTCTTTCCTCCCCACCCATGGACCCATTTTGGAGGGGAAGTGTGCAGGAACACTGAACTGTGCAACTGCAACTGGCTACACCTGTGCGGCACCCCTGCTGCATTTTGCTGCACCACAATACACCTTATGGACCACACGTTCTGTGGCCTTGCCTTTTTGCTGAGGAGCCATTCGCTGCAAACTTACGTTGCACCTGTGGACCACTGGTTTTAAGTGGCGTTGATGTCACGCAGTCGGACCACATGAGATTGGCCCTGCTGGCAATAAAAACGGACACGGTTTGTACATGGTATTCTGGTGTGCCAGGAAAGAAGACCTTCAAGTTTTTTTTTTTATTGCACACCGAAGATGAAGCAGGAATCAAGAAGATGCAGCCAAGCAGCAAATGTGACATTTTAATATGACATTTGAAATGTGAACTTTTTGTCGAATGTGTATTGGTGCATTGCTGTGTTTTCTCCCCTCCAAACTTCTTTCCAAAAGAGCAGGTCCTGGGTTATAGAAATGTAAATAATTAGGTTCTGTAGTTGTAAATAAGATGCTACCCACCGGCTTTATGTTTAGTTTCAAAACAATTCCGCAATTCGGTTAGCTGTGGGTGTGAGTCGGTTAGAGTTAGTTACACAATGCAGTAGGTGGGACATATCTAGTGTTGTAAAACTGTCACATACAGGGAGGTAGATTAAATGTTAGAGAGGAACCACATCTAAGTGTCACACGTAATTAAAAAACTAGGCCCAAACCTTTCTCAAAACCGGTCGTTCTCACTTGTGTGGGTTCGACTCGGGGACGAGTCTGGCAAGGGAGGGGGGCAGTGCTGCGGTTTCGAGATTGGCACATTGAAGTCATTAAAGGCTAAAGGTTTGCCCCCCATAGTTAGTCACACGAGAAACATCTAGGCCCATTTGTAGTATAGTTATGTCTTAGTATGTGTAAGAATAGGCCATTTCCCCTCTTAGTACCTGCGTTGTGTAAAGAACGGAGAATAGGCCATTCCATTCATTTTGCGTCTACCCTCCAATTCTACCTGTAGGGGCGTAATCCATCCCACGCCCCATTTGGCTGTCCCCTAGTCAAGCTAACACGAGGTAGGCCTGAAAAGGTGGGGGCGGCATTGAGATCGGGTGCGGCAGAGACGATGACGGTAACAGCCACCAGCCAATCAGGGCTCTAGCGGCATGGCATGAGAGGGCATGGTGAGGCGCGTCTGGTGAGTTCCAGAAGGTTCGCGGGGCGTGCCTATATAACCCGCTGCGCAAAGCCCTCAGAAGGACCAGCGTGGGAACACTTGGTTGAGAAGGACTTGTTGAGAAGGACTTGATGGGAGAGACTTGCTCGTAAAGGGCTTGTGGAGGATAAGCACATTGCAAAGGACTTGCAGGGGATATGCACATTGTTTGAGGACTTGCGCAGAAAGAGAGAAGAAGAGGCGTTGAACCGTACAAGTACGCGGGCGCAGCCAGACGCGCCGGTAAACGCATATAGCGCATTTCCAGCCACGCGAGTAAGCGCGGCCATATCCGCAAGTGAATAACCGCCAGCCGCGCCAAAGTCCGCTCCCTACCATTTCGCCCCGTGATAACCCGCTCCGTTCAAACGACTCGAGGCGAGCTCCTGCTTTCACCGACTCCCATCTCCAAAGGACGTGCCGGGGGCCGGAGAGAGCTGCACCGGAGCCATCCTTGGATGCGCTGAACACCATCCTCCCATCTGCAATCCCCGTGTGAGTGTGTGTGTGAGACGGGCCCGTGTCCTTGGGATTAAGAATAAGACTGTATAAGGCTGCTCTGTGTCCCCTTTTCTTCTACCATTGTATAGTGTAAATAAATTCTGTTCTTCCTTCTGATTCGATCGTACCTGTGATTTCTCCATTGGCTAAGCGTGTTATGAACTAGATCGCTCCAATCGGGTCTAGTAATTAATAACGGCGTGGATCACGTGTACGCAACAACTCGGCGTATCACCAACACACGTGGTTCGTGCGGGGCTTATTTCCTCGCTGCCAGGGCAGTGTGAGTACTTAGGTAACAGCGAATTTGGTCCTGAAACCTTATTTTGTGCTGTCCGGAAGGGACGTAATAGGTCCCCGGTCGCGCCAGGTCAGTCAAAGACAAGAGGACTAACCCCCCCCCCCCCCTTGGTAAGGGGAGAAGGCCAGCGGCAGATCCGCAACAATATATATATATATATATATTGTTACGGAAACAGAGGACGGCGCTCCCCTTAGCGGGGGGGGGGGGGGTAATCCCCCTTCTATTTGCACTGGCCGTCTCCAATCCTGAGGCTACCCTGCTCCCCTGTGGGGCGGGATTGCCCGAAGTGATTGGTCAAGGGATTCCCGTACACCTCTGGCAATCCCTCCACAAGGCAGGTGGGTAACTCCGCTCGAAACCACGGGCAAGATGTTATTTGCCGAGCGGTTTTAGCAGACCGCGGTTCGAACCATTAGCAAAGACTAAACCCGATTCATATGCGTTGGCCGAAATCGCACCACAGGTTCTCAATGGGGAAATCACAAAGACGATCGGATGGGAAAGAAAACCAAAGTGAAGGAACAGATATTTATTAACTACAATTTACACAACCAAAAAACCAAGGAGAAGGAAAGAAACGAAAGTACTTTACAGAAGAAGAAGAAGACACAGTGCAATTCTTACTTATACAGCTTACTTATACCCAGGACAATACAGACAGAACGAACTCACTCACACGAATAGGGGTAGATGGATGCCAGGGATCGATGGTTGGGAAGGCAGAGAAAGGGCCAGGCAGATGGTAGGCGTCGCGGTCCGGCTCCAAGCGCGCGCTCCGATCCACGCTTTTGGGGTCGAGGTGAAAATCCCGGGAAACAGCTCCCCTCCGGGCTGGCAATGAGGAGCCCGGCAGCTCCACGTATTCGGCTTCACACCGGCAGCTTTCTTTATTCGTCCTCCGCCTCCTGCATCTCCGAAGTTCTCTCTACACTCCACAGAATCTGCCTCTGGTCCAGCGCACCTCCCTCAGAACTCTCTCTCTCGTCTGGCCCCTTACGCATCTCTCCCGGTGGGAACTGAGGCAACGGTTTTATAGGCCACACCCTAGAATCTTCTTGAACCTCCTCGAAGTTTCTTTCCTCTGCCCTCTCAGGCCAAACCCCTCATGCTTGGTTGGTTGATCGGGGGCTGGCTCACTCCTCCTTCTGATGACGAGGCGGGGCCACACCCTTCTTCTCCGAGTTGACCACACCGTAATGGAGGCAAATGCAGTTGGCAATAAAATCGGCAATGGAGGTTTTGGGCAATTGAAAGGGGGGTCTATCTTATTTGATTTGGTGCAATGCAGAGTCAACTAATGGAAAACAGAGCCTTAAACTGGAACACATAATAATGATATAACTATTGAGGGATCCTATGGTTCTCTACATGTGTGCGATGGACTAACTAAAAGGACGACCTTTGATCTTTACATGAAACTGAGGTATTTACAAGAATTACTATTTACAGAGGGTGATATTTACAATAATTACACCAAGTGCAGGGTTTCCCAATATCCGTTACAATATATATATATATATATATATATATATATATATATATATATATATATATATATATATATATATATATATATATATATATATATATATATATGCAGACTTGGCATTTAATATGGAATATATATTTTTTCTTGACTTGGGTTTCCTTTCTGAACTCAGAATATCAATCTGGTGAGTTTCTTTTACACTTCGGTGATTTATTTGTTAAAAGAACCATGTCACTGATTGTCTGTCGCAGCAAGAAGTCAATAACAGGATTATATCACAGGTGGCGTGACAAAATGTACGGACAGGTACATTTGACGATTGGCTTCACAGTCGGGTATATAAGGGTTGTTGCGTTCTGTATTAGTGGAAAACAACTGCTGCACGTCTACAAAAGTTATTGCCGCTTCCTCTGGATTGCCCTTCACATGCCTTCACATCCTCTGGATTGCCCTTCCTCCCCCCCCCCCCTTCACATGCCTCCCCCCCAAAGCCATTGCCTTCACATCCTCTGGATTGCCCTTCCTCCCCCCCCCCCCCCCTTCACATGCCTCCCCCCCAAAGCCCTCTCCCTCCCACAGATCTCTCGATGTCTCCATGTCTCTCAGTCCCTGCTCTCAAATGTTGTGTTTGTGTCCTTCCCCCTCTCTCCCCATCTTGTCTACCGCTCCCGATGTTATTTGTTTTATGTGTCTGTTTGTCTTTCTGTGTGGTTAATGTTCGCTCTTTCACGAGCCTCGATCTTGTATACAAAAAAAAAAAAAATACAAAAAAAAAATACAAAAAAAAAATACAAAAAAAAGAAAAAAAAAAGAAAAAAGATGGTCCGTCAACTCGACAATGCTGTTTGTCATGGAGTGGTGGCTTTACGAAATTCCGGCATGAAACTGTGCTATTGCTCGGCAGTATGGCATCACTCAAGGTCAGGTGTCAAAGATCCTGAAACGAAATGCTCAGAGGGGTGTCCCTCCTCCAATATCGAGGCCAGGACGTCCCCGCAGAAACACAAGGAGGGATGATCGCCAGCTGCACCGGTTAGTCCGCAATGGCCGTGCCAAGTCAGCTAATCGGCTTAGGGCTGAGTGGCAGCAACTGACAAATGTGCCTGTATACAGAAGGCTAGTCAACCAACGACTGGTTCAAGCAGGCTATCGTGCCAGGCATCCCCTGAGAATGCCACGCCTGACAAGACAACACCGCCAGCACCGATTGCAGTGGGCCAGAGAGCACCGTCAATGGCAGCCAGGACACTGGAATCACGTGATCTTCAGTGACGAGTCTTGATTTCTGGTCTGTCGTCAAGATGGCCATGTCCGAGTGCACAGACAAGTGCATGAAGCCTACAACGAAGATTGTATAGTGCCAAGAGTCCAAGCTGGAGGTGGTGGGGTGACCGTTTGGGCTGCTTTTCATGCAGGCGGCAAAACTGACCTAGTTGTTCTGAATGGAAACCTGAACCAGTTCAAGTACAGGGCCATTCTGGAAGAAACATTGCTTCCATTTGCTTGTGTAGCCTTTCGAGGAACCGTTGTCTTCCAAGATGACAATGCATGGCCTCATCATGCTCGCATGATCCAACACTTTCTTGCTGACCGTGGTGTAGAGCATATGGAGTGGTCTGCCATGTCCCCGGATATGGATCCGATATAGAACTTGTGGACAGAATTAACGCGTCAAATCGACAACTTGGACCAGCAGCCTGCCTCTGTGCGTGAATTGCAGCAGGCTATTGTCACTGCATGGCAAGAGATTCCTGTCCAAACCTTGACAAATCTCGTGAACAGCATGCCTCAACGTGTACGTGCTCTCCTGAATGCTCGTGGGGGTTACACGACGTACTGAACTGTAATTTTACTGTCCGTAATCCCAGTTGTAATTTAACTTTTGTTTTTGTTAAAACAAAATTTGGCTAATGTGCAAAATAAAGAAATACTTCTGGAAAACGTACAGAAGTTTAACACAGTACTTTCCGTTAATTGAGTTCAATAGCAGTTTACATCACTTTCAAGGATCAATTTATTTGCTTTGAAATGTCAAATGTGGTTTTTGTCTTTTAAAGGTCACATTAACAAAATCTAGAATAATTTCAACAGAAGTCCAATGAACTTTTGGTTCTAAGTCAACTTGAAAAGTAAGTTCACCCCCACAAAAAAAATTCCATATTAAATGCCAAGTCTGTATATATATATTTTTTTATATATATATATATATATATATATATATATATATATATATATATTGTTGCAGATATGGGATTTGCATCCATCCATATCCGCTTGTAAATATTCCCCTATTTACTCAATACTTCCCAACTATCCCCAATCCCCCATTCCCTAGTCCCATTTTCTGTAAACAACACTCTGTAGACCCGACCTCCCCCTATTTCCCCCATTAAATGTCGTGCCCAGGTTCACCGCATCTCATGTAAGACAACTATAGGACATCTTGCGAGTTATTCTTAGTCTATGTCAGTTAAGGACTCGTTTCCATTAATTCTGACCCTTCGTTGCACCAGAATGTGATTGTATGGCACCGTTAGGAAGTTTAGGACCTCCCAATACCTCCCCGCATCTCTTCCTCACGGTTCAGCAACAACAACAACAACAACAACAGCAACGGCAGCGGCGGGCGCGGGGAGTGCGCGTCCTCACTCCGGCTTGGTTGGTAGGGGGTGTTGGTAGGGCACCAGGCCTCCCCAACGAGCCGCCATCGAACATGTGCTCGACGGGGTTACCAAATAGGGGCTCCCTGTCAGCTCCTCGTCAAGGGCGGAGCCCGGTAACCCCCGCACCCAATAGAAGCGGCGGACCGGCCCCAGTGGGGCGGAGCCAACCAGCCGAGGGCGTGTCACTCCCCGCTGAGCATGCGCAGGGAGAGGGAGGTGACGTGAGATGCGCGCTGAGCTTGGAGCAAGCAAGACGTACCCTCCGAGCGCTGTGAGGCCTCCCCGCATCTTCTGGACTGGACCGTGCTTTATCCTGTCCCCGAGCCAAGGTGCACCTTGTGCTATCGACTACCTGTCCCTTTCTGCCATCAATCCCTGTGTAAGTCAGCCTTGTTCCATTTGTCTGTGGTCTGTCTAGGATAAGATAAGACGGTAATTAAGTGCCCATCTCTTCTGTGTCTTTTACCTCACTCTGCCATGTAATCTACCCACTTTTCTCCACCACTGTAATTATACCCTCCTCCGGAGGTCTTGAGAACTGTACCCCTTGCGTCGTTTCCTCTTTCCCAGTCGTCGTGTCCTTTCTATCATTGATTTGGCATAGCGCGATTTGGTCAACGTCTGGGTGGAATCGGGGTCTAGTCGGGGAATAACTGTTCGGTCGCGGCAATACCACCGCTCGGTAAATAACATCTAAACCGCGTCCGTAACAATTGGTGTCGAGGAGTGGGATTCGAGGCCCGAACCAAATTTTTAAAAAACATCTAGGAAAAAATTTGGTCAAAATTATAAAGTACCGAAATTTGATTTTGTTTTACAAAAAACCCGAATTTTGAAAGTCACGCTATGGGAGATCAAGACAGCTGGGTTCCGGTAGAGGAGAGTGAGGCAGGGTCGATCCAGGACCAAATTGAGGGACATGAGGAGAGCGAAGCAGTGAGGGCGGCAGGTTCGCAAAATGGCGTCCTCGCGCACGAGGTTACGGGCGCGCAAAATGGCGCCTCGCACATGGCTACGGCGACCGCGCCCGCGACCGTAGCAGTGCCGCTGGTGGATTCGAACCTTTTTTTCCTGCAAATGAGGGCCCTTATGGGACAAATGGGAGACCAAATTGGAGGTTTGAAAAACAGTAAAGAGACTCAGAGTGAGCAAATGAGGGAGGACATGGGGTCCAATAGCGAGAAATTGAGGGAGGACATGGGGGCCCAGATCGGAGGGTTAGGGAGTAGAATAGAGGGATTAGGAAACAAATTTGAGGGACTAGACAACAAATTTGAGGGATTAGACAATAGATTAGGGGAAATACAGGGGGGGTTAACGGGGGTAGCAAACAGAATGGCCGCTCAAGAGAATCAAATGGAAGGGATGAAAAAGGGGTTAGAGGGGTTAGAAAACAGTATGGAAGGCAAATTGAGGGACATGAGGGACCAAGCGGAAAGGGAAGTTAAAAAAATGGGGCAGCAGATAGAGGGGGTCAGAATGGGGGTAGAAACTAAATTGGATGCTCACAGGGAGGAAATGGAGCAGATGAGGGTGGCATCTGGGCAGGAGATGCAAGTGATGGGAGAGGAGATCAGAAGAGGTGTGAGTGAGGAGGTCGGAGGAGTGCGCGAGGAGGTGAGGCACTGTGAGGAGCGCATGGAGAAGGAGGTGAAAAAGGGGACTGTAAAATTGCAAGGTGGTATAGAGGAGTTGACGCTGGGAGTAGAACAACTGACAGTGGGACAAAAGGAGTTGGGGGACCAGGTAAAGAAGAACACAGCGGTAATAGAGGGTTTAAAATCGACACAGAAGGAGATGAAAAAGGACGTAGGGGTAATTAAAAAAGAGTGTCAGACGGTACATGAGGACCTGACGAGGAAAATGAACAAGGTGGTAGAGGTGATGGAGGTTAAAGAGCGGGAGGTGCGGGAGCACATAGAAAAAAATAAGGTGGAGTTAGAGGAAGAACTTAAGGGGGCGCACGAGGAGATGAAGGAGGTGAAGCAGAAATTAGAAGAAGTGGAAGAAGGGGTAAGCGAAATTAAGAAGCGACGGAGAGGGGATAAGAAAGAGATCAAAGAGGAAGTAAAAGAATTGGTCCAAAGTCTGTGTTCGGATCGTGATGATGTGCTCATTAACCGGATGAGGGATTCGCAGGTGATGGAGGAGAAGTGAAGAGAAAGAGGACCCGGTGTAAGTGGTGACCAATATGGTCGTGCGTATGATGTGCCAGGTGATTTAATGAGCTTGGGGGTCGAGATGGACCCGGGTGTTCGTGGGAGGCCGTTGGTGAGGTGTGCGACAGGTCTGGTGTGCGAAAAAGGAGGTGTGCGAGAAAGTCCGACTCTGGGGTGCATGAGGAAAGAGTGCGCTGTCGAGAGTAAGGGTGAGTGCGCTGTCAAGAGTGGAGGTGAGAGTAGTAAGAGTGACACGGAGCGTGAGTTGGTTGTGACAGGTGAGAAAGGAAGCACACCTGGAATGGTAGAGCGTGTGTGGGAATGCACGCTGGAATTGGTCGTGAGGCACGTGGTTGGGTGTGCGAGTGAGAGCACACCTGTGATCGTCACAGAGGAGGTGACCGAGGAGGGGGCGCGAAGAGGTGTGTTGGTGAGGTGTGCGAGCGACGAATGTGTGCCAAGGTGTTCGGTGGTCAGGTGTGTGACCAAGTCTGTGAGTGGAATGAGTGTACCTGGGTGTGTAAGAGAAGGTGCAATGACCAAGAGCAGGGAAACGGCTGGATGTATGAGCAAGAAAGGGGTAGCGTATGTGTGTAAGCATGCAGGTGAGGCATCGACGGTAACCGGGTTAGCGGTTAGAGCGACTTATAGCCGAATCGGGCCCTCGGTGCGTACCGGGCTTCGCGTGCCGCGAGAACCAGCGGGGATCCGAGCCACGGCGGGTTCGAAAGGACCGCCCTACGCGATCCACGCTGGGCCTCGCTTTGAACGGCCGCGTCCGTGCTCCACTAGGCGGAGCGGGCAGCCCGATAGGAAGGGTCGTCATGGTGACCACTTTTTGTTGAGGCAGTCCGGCAGGTCGAGATCGGGTCATGGGATGGCTCCGTGCCGAGATGGTGCGTGGGACCTCGGCCCGGGTAAACCTCCTTCCCTGCACCGAATGCGGGACGTATCCAGCCACTGGCACCAAACAACCCGCATTCATGGCTTGGCTGAACGAAGCCGAGCTTTAGAAGTGAATTGGCGCACCGAGAGGCATTAGTAAGTAGACTGTAATGACGAGGTTAGTGTTTTGGACCCAAAATTAGAAAAAGGCAAAATTTGATGATTGGCAGTAATGATTGGCAGATGATGGGTAGTGATTGGCAAATTTTTGATTTGTTGAAATTTGATGTGCAAAATTGGTAGTGGGAGATGCCCGATGTGGTGGGATGGCAACTCTGTCATCCCTCACAAATTGGGGCAAATGCGCTATAGATTATGGGGTGTATGGCAGTGAAAACTAGCCCGGGTGGGTTAGGTTATATTGTTAGGGATCTAGAGATTGACATTAGGTAACGTTAAGGTTAGTTAGTGACTGATACCTGTAGTGGGGACGCAGGTAGATTAGTGTGGATGATAATGACGTGGGAGCGCAATAGTTAAAAGGGAAGACGGAGGAGTGCGAGTTTTAGAAGGGAGTAGACAGAGCAGATGATGCAGTGTGAATGGAAGTGCTGGTGAGCAGCTTCAAATGAGGCATCGGTGAGGCAACACTGAGGTGTGTGTGAGTGTACAAGTGATGAATGAGAGAGCATTGCGGATGAGTGTCATGGTGAGTAGTGAGTGTTGTGGATCAGCGCGAATGCGCTTGGGGGAGAGAAGGGTGCAAGCGGCACCAAGTATGAGAGCACAGGTGTGCAAGTACAGGTGTGTGGAATATATGGAGCAGAGAATGAGTGGTGTGGAGAGAGTTGGAGTAAGTGGTATGGAGTGGTGTGCATGGTGCGAAGGTGTGGATGGGGGAAGAGTGGACCCCTTTTCACGAGTACCCGGGGAGGGTAGTTTAAAGAATAGTTAGAAGGTATAGGTAAATTGTGGTTGGATATTGGCATTTGTGGTGCGGTTGCAGAATGGTATTGTGGATGGGTGCATTGGTGTGGTGAAATTGGCTGGTCGTGTGGTCTGTTAGTATGAGTGTGAATGGTTGGGCACTCCGCCACTGTTAGATGTCGGCCAGGTGAGGCCGCAGGTGGGCTCTGGGAGCCGTTAGTGTCAGTGGGTGCCTGAGGATCCCGGGTGTGGATCAGGCAGCCCGTGCCAGAGAGGGCACTGAGGGGGTGAGAGTGCGAGAGGGCCTTCCCCAGTTAGTTAGGTTAGGGTGAGGAGCAGTTGAGCTCGGTAGGCAACAACAGTGGTGGAGGTGTGCAGGTGGGCGGACCAGCTGGGAGCGTCACACGACCCAGCCACCGAAATTGTGCGGGGGCACCGAGTGTTGAATCGGGGAGTGAGACCCAAATTGATGGTGTGCACCACAGATGGTCAATGGGATTTTGGTTCTTCGAACCACATAGAGTAATGAGGGCCAATGGTTTGGCAGGAGAAAGACCCCGGGTAATGTAAAGTTGTTAAAGTCATTTAGGAAATAGTTAGGATTGATGAACCTGTCGCACCATACGCAGCCACTTACCTGAGGTGATGATGATGACTCCACACCTGTGTTTTCTTTGTTTTGTGTTGCAGGAAATGAGAATTGCTGTTTGGATTTGTGAGACGCATCACGACGTGGATGAGACATTGGGGTGATTCCATCTCTCCCTCCTTAGGAGGGACTGATGATGAATTGGTGATGGTAGATTTTGATGTTGAGTTGGAGATGGCAGATTTTGATGAGAGTTGGAAATGGCAAATTTGATTGGTTAGGAGGGAGAGAAGACGAATTTGGTTTATGGGAGGAACGGGGAAGACAGTAGGGACGTTGTTGATGTGTAAAGTAGATGTTTATGGGTAGTGTTGTGTTTTGTGGATACAGTAAAGGGTAAGGGAGGGGCAATGTAGGTTACCTGGTGGGGGGGGGGGCGTACGGTAGGAACGTACCTGTCTCACCTGGTTCCCATGTGCCCCCAGTGTGCATTACCTTGTATTGCATGCACTTTTGCGCCCTTACCACCTTACTCACTTGTCTTCTTTTGTCTCCCACCTCCGAGGATCTGGCTTTGGGGCAGAGAGAGAGGAGAGAGAGGTGCTGGCTCCGCAGTTGTGGGCCTGTACTTCCGCTGCTTGCTGCCTGGATCGATACACCATATGGACCGCAATTTTTGTGGCCGCCCACAATGGACCGCAGTTCTTTTGTGGTCAAGCACCACCCGTGGATGGACCTCTGGGTCAACGTGGCACCTATGCCATACAGGTGAACCACTTTTAGTTGGCCCCCCTGACGGCCACAATTCAGAAATGGACACGGTTGGTGTCCCCTATTTCCTCAATACTTCCCAACTATCCCCAATCCCCCATTCCCTAGTCCCATTTTCTGTAAACAACACTCTGTAGACCCGACCTCCCCCTATTTCCCCCATTAAATGTCGTGCCCAGGTTCACCGCATCTCATGTAAGACAACTATAGGACATCTTGCTAGTTATTCTTAGTCTATGTCAGTTAAGGACTCGTTTCCATTAATTCTGACCCTTCGTTGCACCAGAATGTGATTGTATGGCACCGTTAGGAAGTTTAGGACCTCTCAATACCTCCCCGCAGCTCTTCCTCACGGTTCAGCAACAACAACAACAACAACAACAGCAACGGCAGCGGCGGGCGCGGGGAGTGCGCGTCCTCACTCCGGCTTGGTTGGTAGGGGGTGTTGGGAGGGCACCAGGCCTCCCCAACGAGCCGCCATCGAACATGTGCTCGACGGGGTTACCAAATAGGGGCTCCCTGTCAGCTCCTCGTCAAGGGCGGAGCCCGGTAACCCCCGCACCCAATAGAAGCGGCGGACCGGCCCCAGTGGGGCGGAGCCAACCAGCCGAGGGCGTGTCACTCCCCGCTGAGCATGCGCAGGGAGAGGGAGGTGACGTGAGATGCGCGCTGAGCTTGGAGCAAGCAAGACGTACCCTCCGAGCGCTGTGAGGCCTCCCCGCATCTTCTGGACTGGACCGTGCTTTATCCTGTCCCCGAGCCAAGGTGCACCTTGTGCTATCGACTACCTGTCCCTTCCTGCCATCAATCCCTGTGTAAGTCAGCCTTGTTCCGTTTGTCTGTGGTCTGTCTGGGATAAGATAAGACGGTAATTAAGTGCCCATCTCTTCTGTGTCTTTTACCTCACTCTGCCGTGTAATCTACCCCCTTTTCTCCACCACTGTAATTATACCCTCCTCCGGAGGTCTTGAGAACTGTACCCCTTGCGTCGTTTCCTCTTTCCCAGTCGTCGTGTCCTTTCTATCATTGATTTGGCATAGCGCGATTTGGTCAACGTCTGGGTGGAATCGGGGTCTAGTCGGGGAATAACTGTTCGGTCGCGGCAATACCACCGTTCGGTAAATAACATCTAAACCGCGTCCGTAACAATATATATATATATATATATATATATATATATATATATATATATATATATATATATATATATATATATATATATATATATATATATATACTGTATATATATATATATATATATATATATATATATATATATATATATATACAGTATATATATATATATATATATATATATATATATATATATATATATATATATATATATATATATATACGAGCTTGCCTCACCAAGCTCGCTCGCCTCACCAAGTGTCGTTACTGAGGAACGGGCTTATTTTACGTAGCTGAGGCTAATGACTGCACCTGAGTTGCTGTGTTGTCATGATTTACACCAATCATAATACAAACAATTACTTTGCACAAATGTATTTGTTGGGTTTGTGATATTACATTTTTATAGGCAATTTCGGTTGAAGATTTAGGTTGAATGTTTTTTTTTCAAGAAAGAACCCCTCAGCACACACAAAGGGGAGGGGTAGGTGCAGACTGGAAGTTTGGGATGATTACACCTCACCACCAAGTAATTTAAAACACCTCCAGCCATAAAACACGTTATAAAAACACCTCACCACCACAATATTAAAAACACCTCACCACCACAAAATTGAAAACACATCGCAGCCATCAAACACGTAATAAAAACACCTCACAGCCATAAAACACGTAATAAAAACACCTCACCACCAAGTAATTTAAAACACCTCACAGCCATAAAACACATTATAAAAACACCTCACCACCACAATATTAAAAACACCTCACCACCACAAAATTGAAAACACATCACAGCCATCAAACACGTAATAAAAACACCTCACATCCCTAAAACACGTAATAAAAACACCTCACCACCACAAAATTAAAAACACCTCACCACCACAAAATTCAAAACACATCACAGCCATCAAACACGAAATAAAAACACCTCACAGCCATCAAATACGTAATAAAAACACCTCACAGCCATCAAATACGTAATAAAAACACCTCACAGCCATAAAACACGTAATAAAAACACCTCACCACCACGAAATTAAAAACACCTCACAGCCATAAAACACATAATAAAAACACCTCACAGCCATAAAACACGTAATAAAAACACCTCACAGCCATAAAACACGTAATAAAAACACCTCACAGCCATCAAACACGTAATAAAAACATCTCACAGCCATAAAACACGTAATAAAAACACCTTAACACCACGAAATTAAAAACACCTCACAGCCATAAAACACGTAATAAAAACACCTCACAGCCATCAAATACGTAATAAAAACACCTCACAGCCATAAAACACGTAATAAAAACACCTCACCACCACAAAATTCAAAACACATCACAGCCATAAAACACGAAATAAAAACACCTCACAGCCATAAATCACGTAATAAAAACACCTCACAGCCATCAAACACGTTATAAAAACACCTCACAGCCATCAAACACGTTATAAAAACACCTCACAGCCATCAAATACGTAATAAAAACACCTCACAGCCATAAAACACGTAATAAAAACACCTCACCACCACGAAATTAAAAACACCTCACAGCCATAAAACACATAATAAAAACACCTCACAGCCATAAAACACGTAATAAAAACATCTCACAGCCATAAAACACGTAATAAAAACACCTTAACACCACGAAATTAAAAACACTTCACAGCCATAAAACACGTAATAAAAACACCTCACAGATTTTTCCATAAATCAACTTTCTCTCTCAACGTTGGATTTTGTATCAAAGACAAATTATACAACATTTCTCTGTCGGCTTTATGTTTTTCAGTCAACGTAGTGGTTTTCCCATAAGCAATATCATGCTTCATACACACTTCGTCAACCCTATTTGTAGGTTTAGACCAAGGTTTAGGATTGTCAGCCTCATCTAATCTTTTATCCAGGTTTGTTCCAGGACCACAGAAAGAATATCCAGGTAGATGTAGTTCCCCTGGAATTCCAGTTGTTGTAAATGTACTTCCTGACAAAAACTTTTGTATGTCTCCTCCACTTTTAGGAGAGATGAATTGGCACTTTTTAGAGCCACACACTTGACATATTCCTTTTTGATAAACTCTATTATTTTTAGCTTTAACAAAGGAGATATTTTTAGATTTAGTTTTCTTTTTACATTTGAGACAATAACTCATATTTATTTATGAGAAAAAGTCCTACATAGTGCCAAAGCCTTTTGGGTTTTCAACATATACATTTCTATCTTGATTTTTAAAACATAAAGAATCCTTAGGAATGCCTTCACTCTCTCCTCCATTTATTTACAAATAAAACTAACTAAAGTCAATAACACCAACATCATCAACTATATGTTGTATATCTGCTCTCTGAATTTATTATAGCAAATTTAAAAACCAATATCTTCATATAGACTGCATGCTGACCCCGAAAATCTTTCACTTTTGTGACCACCGTGCTGCAACTACATAATATCCTAACATGATGTATATAAATATATTTCAGTAAGTTTGTGAAACTCGTCAAGAATATAACTTGCACAAAAGAGAGAAAATGAGAAAAAACGAACAAAAAATTAGCTTTTCCTATCCAAAATATTGACCAATCACAGCGCGTGTCTTACGCGAAACCGCAATCGCCATCTCCTCTTAACCAATTATGCCTCTTGTTACATTTGCGCGATACTAAACAACATGGCGACCTACATGCCGTATGTGTCTTCCATGTCGTCTGAGGCAGATTCCGAAGGAAAATCTTCTGCATTTTGCTACAAATAAGGGAGCCCTGGTACGTTTTCTTTTCAAGCTGTGGAGTGAAAGCTCTGGACATGTCCTTCAAAATGTAACCGTTGTGATGGCACATGATGGAGAGTGTCATTCTGTCAGTAATGTTGCTGGTGCATTGGAAGTAACTGCTGTGAGAGAACTTGAATGCAACCACGAGGAAGCTGACACAAGACTCTTCCTACACTGCCAGTATGCTGCTGCTTCTCTCCCATCTTCTTCAAACAGATGCCCCTCTGTCATCATCAAGAGCCCAGATACTGATGTATTTGTTATTGGTGTGGCTAAAGCTCACAAGATTAGTGCACAGCTTCTCTTTCATACTGGCAGAGGAAATGGGAAACGCACATTGAATCTGAATGTCATACAAGATTATCTTGGGCAAAATATAACAGATGCTCTCATTGGCCTTCACTGCTTCACTGGATGTGACTCTGTGAGCTCCTTTTATGGGCGGTCAAAGAAGAAGGCAATGAAACTATTGCGTGAATCTACAGACTTCCAAGAAGCCTTCAAAAAGCTGGGAAATGCATTTACCTTAGATGCCAGTCTGAGTGACATGATGGAGAGGTTTGTGTGCAAGTTGTATGATCAAGATTGCACTGACGTGAACACAGCTCGATACAATAACTTTTTGATGGGTGTCAAAGCTGAGATGAACATGCCCCCTACCAGGGACTCCTTGCAAAAACATATTTTGAGAGCTAACTACCAAGCTGCTGTGCACACTAAATGTTTGGAACAATTTCCCACCATCCCGAGCCCACATAATCATGGATGGAAAGTGACCAACGACACCGAACTGGAGATTGTGTGGGGTGATCTTCCTCCTGCACCAAGCACTCTGTTGGAGCTCACACACTGTAGTTGCAAGAAGACAAACTGTGAGGACCCCAAAGGAGGAGGAAAGGGCCGCTGCTCTTGTAGACACCACAATATACCTTGTACAGATCTATGCAAGTGTATAGACTGCAAGAATTCAGTCCCTACTGAAAATGACATGGATGACATTGAAGAAGACTCTGATAATGCAGAAGATGAATAGGCAATTGATTTCATCGCTCACTCTTAAGCTCCTTGGAAGAACATTGTTAATAATAACACTGCTTTCATTTACATACTGTACCAATCACTGAAATGCTTGTGAGACAGAACACATTTCTTTTTCTGGTAACGATGTTAATAGAGATTGATCATTTGTTTTAGGGCAGTAAATAGTACTTCAAAGCTTCTGCATCTGCCAGAAAAGAGAAACAATCCATAAGGTCAAACATAGTACGTGACAACTTATAAGTAATCATTAGAACCAGTCTGCTGAGTCTAGTTTGCTGGGACACACATTTGTAATCCATAATTTAGTCTGCAAAGCAAGAATATCCAGTTGGTCATTTGCCCTGAATCAACATGTATATATACCCATGCATATATACATATACCCATATACATATACCCATATACCCATGCATGTACAGTACACTGTTCATTCATGTGTCTAATGAACAGATCCTTTCCATGATGATGACATTGAAGTTTATTGTAAATATTTTGACTGTTTCCTCTATCATGCAAATGATAACATATCTAATTATGCACACCTACTGTATGTGTGTTAAATCTCATTATTGTGAAACTGTCTAGTTTTTCTGTCCATACTGTGGGTTCTCTGAATTTGCCACTGTGTTGAGATAGATTATTGAAGCACTTTCATTCTGTTTCTTGGAATAGTTTGAAGCCGTTTACAGTCAAAGTAATGATTTTTTTTTTCTTTACAGAATGCCCAAATATACAAGTTACCACCACATTCAAAGTTCCTATCCGATTGCTTATTGGCAATGATGTGTACATGTATGTATGCTGTAAAAAACAAACAGGTTGCCAATTAATGATAATGTATTAGATAGATTCCTTGAGGTATGCTGTATGTAGTACTGTTGTGTATCTCTAGACAGAAAGACTATTGCTAATAGGGTACAGATATTACTCACTGCTCTAAGCATTATTTAGTTGAAATGTATGAAGCTGCAGTTTAACCACTGAATGTACAGTGCCAGAAGCTATGTCACCAGAATACCCTCTGTGTACATACATAGTTTTACCAATTTGCCATAATTGTGTGGCATGTATTTTGCCATAATTTGGGACATGTATTCCTTTTATCATTACTATTATTGGGATGATTATAGATTAGAAGTTTGCCATCATCCTTTGCATGTAGTACAATCATGTTTTATTGTAGACATACTAAATGAAATGTGAGTTGAATAGATGAACACAAATGTAATTTTGCTTGTAAAGGTCATGTCAGACATGCAGGGGTAAAAAAAACATGTTCCTGTCATAAAGAATACAATACATAATGTGCAATTACTTGAATATTTTACTGGCCTGTGATACATCAGGGTATTACAAGAGGAAAGATTGCCTACAGACATGCATGGTGATCCTTTGATGCTCTTTATCAATTGCTAGATGCGTACAATTTGCTAGATAATGTAAAGGCCAGTGTACTTGTCAGAGCGCAAGATATATCAGAAAGCATTAATTTATGAACAGTAGAATGACAAACACTTTGTGAATATATGATCTTCATTTGGTCATATTTGTGGAAGATGTTATGTGGGGATGAGTATCATATCTCCACTATATAATGTACATCCCTGTAGTGATTTCACTATAAATCTCAGTCTAATTTTCAACAACTACTACATAAAGTTTAATCAAGTGTCTCATTTCATAAGAAGTTGTTTTAATTTGTTCCGACAATTGTTACAACTCACCAAAATGCTTGCTAGTGATTGGCCAAGGGCATATTTATATTTGTTATTGATAAGTAATTCTGAAACAGGACAAAGATGGTTAGGTATGTGTAACAGCATCCATAATCCATGAAATTATGAAATATTCAATGTTTATCTTGTCAACTAAACATATTAATGTGTACATGTCATATGGTGCACAATTACCATATACATGTAATTTAATGATTGAACTGTGTTTGGTTATGAAATTTTGTTGTCTTAATTTCTATTCTTCTTTGACACAAAGAATAACATTGTTTTATCTGGAGATACATTCTAGTATTGGATGTGGTTTATGGTATGATGGACATTGCCTCCGAAACGTTTCAGTTTTGTTTTGATACATATTGGCACTTAAAAAGCTTTTAAAGCTTTTTGTCTCGTCTTTGACAGTTCATCAATTTCAAATAAGATAGTAAAACAACAACAGAAATAAATGAAGAGGCTTGGTTTGCATGTGTCATGTTCACAAATAAAACATTTATTAATGAAAAAGAATGTGCATTTAAATTAATTAGCTGTTATTTCACAACAAATTGAATGAGACAAAGGGAAATGGAAAGTTTGTTCATTGTTGTAATGGAGTATGTTGCGAGAGGAAAGGAAATTAGAAATTCAGTGATTTTACAAGATGTGAAGAGTGGATTTGATGAAGTGGAATAGATGAATGGAATTGTTGATGAACCCGATGTCAGAGAAGAGAGAAAATTCATTTCAAGCAGAACATATAAAATGTAGCAGATAATAGACAAGAGAGAGGGGGGGGGGGGGGGGAGGGAGAAAAAAATGACCATGTCACAGAATATTCAAACTGGTTTTGACAAAAAATAAAGAAAGTAATTGAATATTAAATGAAATAATACATGGAGCATCTCTTGGATAGTTAGCAAGCTGTAATATACAAAATATGCTATGGATTGGTGTTGTATTTTGTTAGTGCCATTATTCTTTTTTTTTTAATCCGCTGGTGGTTCTAGACCAAAAAAAGCCACTAAATCATAGTTGTCAATGCATCCTTCAGATAGGATGTAAAACCAAACATGGTAAATTAATTTGCATAAAAAAACACCCACATGTAACATTTCTTTGACGAGTAATAGCACATATATGCCATGGATGGGAGCTCTATTTGCCATTATTCATTCAAAGAATCCACCAGTGATTATAGAAAAGAAAATACAGTAAATCATAGTTATCCAAGCATCCTTTGGGTAGGATGTAAACTCAAATGTGTTCCTGGATCATAGAAAATAAATTGAGTCTTCAAGATTTCATACCAAATTCGTATATCACGTACTCGCGGAGAGGATTCCGTTGGAAGTCAGTCAGTAATAATCCTTATTATACAATCCCCCAACAGGACTCAAGAGGGCGACAAACAGAAGTTCTGAAATTTTAAATTACTATTACTAAATAATGTGCAAGTTTTATCCTTGACGACTTTGTGTGTTTATTCAATGTATTTTTCCTCATCTTTCTACAAAATTTCAAGTAGTTGCCAGATGGTGGTTGCAAAAGTCAAGAAATAGAGCTCTTTCTGCTCATTGCATTGCGGTCTAATAAGAGTCATTAGTTCTTTATTTTCCTCTTCGGTGCGTTGAGATTTATTTATTTGTCGTAATAACTTCAATCTTTCATTAATCTCAGGAATGGTCATATTTTTATATTTTTCCCCCCTCTCTCTTTCCTCCCTCTCCTCCTCCTCCTTTTTCTCCCTTTCCTCCCTCTCCTCCTTCTCCTTTTTCTCCCTTTCATCCTTCTCCTCCTTCTCCTTTTTCTCCCTCTCCTCCTTCTCCCTTTCCTCCTTCTCCTCCTTCTCTCTTTCCTCCTTCTCTTCTTCAACTCCTTCCTCCTTCTCTTCTTCAACTCCTTCCTCATCCCTTGCTACCCTTGAGCTTGAGCCCCAAAGAATATTATACATATACTCATCTGGATTTTGAGATATTCTTGTATCTATAATTATTTTTCTCATAATAGGATACCAATAAGTTTTGTTGACGATTTCTAAAAGAGTTTTATATTTCATAACTTTGAGAAGTTCATTTTTATTTAATATTTTAAACAAGTCTCTATTTGTGGGTTTAGCAATATCAGTATAAGGCCAGTTTTTAATGACAAAATTTCCATGTATATGCTCCAAATCATAAGGTATGTAATACCGAGCACCCTTTTCTTGTAGGTATCCCTGAATACAAAAATTATAATTCTCTTGTAGTCTTTTTCCTGCCATTTATGTATCAGAAATATATGTGAGATTAATATTATAACAGGTAATACCACCCCATCTTCCCACTACCAAATCGGTTTGTATTCCTCGGCTTTCTATCCTTATCTCATTACCTTCCTTCTTTGTCATGCTAACCATCGCTATACTATCATATATTTTTCTTTTCTTAAAACCATGTATTTGTTGTTTACTAATTGTACTTCCACATAAATCCTTATCCTCACCAAGCGGATAATATTCTTCTTTACGAGACTGATTCAAATCATGTAGGTCTTCTAAGTTTATTGAAAAATACCAATTATACCCTAAATCAGGCATATCATACCCCCATTTATTGATTGGCATATTAACTATATGTCCTTCTTTATAAAATTCAATTGTAAGCAGATAGTTAAATTGAATGAGGAAAGGTGTATGGTCAGTATAACTGGGTGTTGTGGTTGTAAATTTTACTTGTTTAACAAAACGTCTGTTTTCTTTAAAAATATATATTGTGATAAATCACTAAATCTAATTAAGTCATTCGCATCTGTCGGGTTTGGATAATTGATTAATTTATAAGTATTCTTCATATTAATATTTTTACTTATACTATATTTTTGTCGTTCAGCCTGTGCCTTTGTATAATAATTTGATAAATCAATATCCTGAGAGGATTTTCCAAAGATAGAACCATCTTTTCCAACATAAGTCATTTATATTAGATAAAAAATGATATCATAAAAATTTTCATTGTTGTTGAGTTGAAATAATACATATAAACATAATTGACCACAACATTTAGAATTAATTTCTTGAACTTGAAATGTTTGATAAACACCATTCTGTAAGAATTGTATTACTTCAACAGGCGGTGGCATACCATAACTATCAAAATAATATTTATCCTGACTATTATGAATACAAACCCAATGAGAACCATTCTGTGTGTCTAAATTCATAATAATATTCATTGTATTCTTGGACAACTTTTTTAATTCATCTCTCATACAAATAACGACATTATCAATTTTTAGTTTTTTACAATATTTAGTAAGTTCTATATTTGACGTTGTATTCTTTCCAAATTGTTTAAACCATTTATCCATTTATTTATGAGAAAGATATAACCCATTACCCCTTTTAGTTAGTTTAACACCCGCTTGAGCGATAGAGGAAAGCATATCTCCAACTAACAATCTAGCTTTATCAGGTAGACTTTCAAGTTTTTGAGCAAAATCCACAATTACACCACTTCCACTAATTTGTTTCTCCAACTCCTTGTTATGTCTTTCCAATTCTTTTTGAGCTTTTAGTTGTGCCTTCCTTTCGTTAGCAGTTTTTACCGCTGCTGAAATACCACCAGTCAATGCTCCCGCCGCACTTAAACCAGCAAATAAAGGAATTAGAAACGGGAGAAATCCCCCCTCTTGTATTGAATATTTCTTTAACATAGGTTTTGTCATTTTAATTTTAAGTGAACCAGCATCATTTAGTGTTTTTACCTGCTCTCTTGTGAGTAAAACATCAATTCTTACTGCTCCTTTTCTTTGAATTGTATTAACGTTAATAATACAAGGCTTTTGATTTTGAATACAAGATGTTAATTTATTAAGATTGATTTGATTAACATATACCAGTTCTTTCCCAATCATTTATTTATGAGAAAAAACCTATGTGATATTAATCATAACACCATTATCTGTATTAATCTGTAATTCTGTTTCCTCCAAAAGCAAACAATAAGCATCAACTTCTTCATTCTCTCCTCTTTCAATGTATAGAGAAGTATCCACTCTATTAGACTTTATAGTTTCCTTTTGAGAACTCAGGTCAATTGCATAGATTGTATAAAGTTTTTGAAACGCAACCATATCCAAAATAGGTTCATTATTACCGTTGCTTTCACACACCTTTTGGTAAGACTTGTAGGCTTCCGCATAATCATTTTTTTCCCAATCAATTTCCAATCTATCTCGCGGATAAAATGTTCCATCAAGAGAAACCCGAAGTTGTTTCACCTTAGCATTATCACTCAGCGCATTATTCTTATCAGTACCCTCCTCTCCATCTGGTTTCTTAAAAATGAGCCATAGGTATCGTGGCTTTCCTTCAAGAACACCCAAATTCCAAGTGTAGGTAGTGTGTTCCAGTTTAACGTGTTGACATCTTCTTTTAAGGTATGATACATTTAGCAGTTTCTTTGAGTTAAGTCTTCTATTTAACATCTCTTCCGTTTTAAGATTAGGAGTATATTCACTAATATACCAACACAAATCATTAATAACAAATTTATTATTGTCGCCAAAAGCATTTTCAGCCCCAAAAAGCAATCTATTTACATTATCATTCCTTTGTAGTTGAAATCTAATTTTAAGACCATACAAAACTTTATCATAATCACAAAATCCAAATATACCTTTCAGAGGTACTGCTACGGTAAAACTATTCTCTGCTTTTGTATCATCATTATACATTGACTTCCTTTGACTATAACCAGGGTCAGCATTTGTTCCCGTTGACATATCAGGAATAAAACCTTCAACAGCTCCCTTACCCATTCTATCACTAAACGAATATAGTGTAAATTTCATCATTTCAGATATAGCAGAGACATAATCAACCGCTTCAACCTCTTGTGTTCCAATATACAGGCGGACACTATCAAACATTTTCCAGAAGAAATCATTTACGAGTGTAGCATTAGTATTATTCGCAGCCTTAGTGAATTTAAATTTACACAGCAAGAAACTATCAGCTATATTCAAGTAAGTTTGTTGATTATTTATTTCAAAACTTTTTGTTCCGTTTGAATTCCAGTCTGTTCCTGTTATAGCATTTACCTTAAAATAGTCTTCCTTTTTAGTTGAGTTTGAAATGATAATCGTATCATCCAAATCATAGATACTATCAATCGCTTCCATACTTGTATTTATATAGCATTAAAATCGTTGAAACCCTGACCCAAGTATTTTAATGATTTTTTGTCGTTCTTGTGAAGATAGTTGAGTTTTACCTTTTTAATTTCTTTGATTGCTTGTAATTTATGAGACTCCTTTTGAGCATCTTTTATACTCTTTATAGCACCCGCAACTGAGCCCACGGCTGAAACAGTTGAACCAATTAGGTCTTTATGTTTAAGGATGGTTGAACCAATACCCATTAGAGTATCAATTATCCCATCTCCTTTATTTCTGAATTGATGTCCCACACCCCGTTGTCTCTTTGGTTTATAGTATCCTCTACCAAGAAACATACCTTCACCCTTATAGTATGGTGAAAGGAACATCCCATCCCCTGTAATTATTTTATATTTTCCCAACTCGTGTTTTCTCACAATAACCATTATTTATTTATTGAAAAACTTCACGTAGGTGAATTCTGATGGATATAATTTCATCATTAAAGGATATCATACGATTATCTTGGTCGGTTATCCTAAAATTTACTCTGTATATGGTTTTTCCTGACACAGGTAAATAGACAAGATTTTTTGGTTCCATATTAAATTTATAACCAATCGGGGTTGAGTATGCACTGAATGAAAATATTGTATTTGTTCTTATTCCATCGTTATAAGCACCATCAATCAAATCACAATGAATTAATACTGAATTTATACCGGAGGATATTTGAATGACATTATCACTGTAAGACGTCCCGTTAGTTTCAATCTTTTTAGAAGAGAAACCCAATAGCTCTCTGAACGAATTTTCAATCGTGAAATCAACTTTATAATTATTTTTAAGTTAATAGTTGATTTTGAAGTGTGTTTTTGAATATCTATTACAATATTTTTTGGTTCATCACCTTTTTCTTTCATAGGGCGAGAGACTTCTGAAGATATTTGAGAAATCTCGTAAGCACCGGGTGAAACGGTTATAGTTTTATATCCACTTCCTGGATTATAACTAAACTTGTTGTTTTTCTCTGTGATATTAAAAAGGGTATTGTAAGACTCCATTGACAACAAAGAAGCCTCATATTCTTTTGTGGGGTCAAGTTGTAGTGGGTAAGGGAATGAAGCTGTGTAATCACTCGTTGTGAAATTAAAACTAAGAATTGTGCTTCTCATCTTATTTAATATCTAATAAAATATCTTTGTATTGACATTTATTAATTATTTTCATATTCATCAACTGATCTAAAATGGCGGATGCTTCATTAAAACAATTGTTGTTTCCAGCCTTCTTACTACCTAACAACAATAATAACCTATTAACTAATTGTGATGGGTCATTTGGAAGAAAACTAACACCCGAACCAAGCTTACTTAAAGCATCAATAATATGTTTCTCCTTCTCATTCTTCTTACTTTTACCAGCAACAGAAACTCCATAATCAAGTGCATTTAGCAACTCAATATACTCTCTATCTTCCTCTCTTTCCATATCAAGCGGTTCATCAAAATAAGGTGAATTAGCATGTCCATCTTTTGTTAGAAGAAACATTAATCTTGGGGTTAATTCAACATTTGGTTGGTCAGAACTTAAGAACACCAATTTATCATTAAATATCAATAACTTTTCTTTCACAAGATGGAACTGTGCTGGTTCTTCTGTTGGAATGAGACCTCCTGCTCTGGTTTTTGAACCCTTCAAATATTCATTGTTTTGAAGAGCTTCTACAATATAATTGGAAATTTTATTTACCTTCTCAAGATGCCGAAATAATCCTTCATCATCATATTCTAATTCTCCAAGTTCTTGCTCTGTCATTTGACTAAAATTTTTGAGCATTTGAAATTTTTTCAGAGTAAATTCTACCGTGGGAACTGTAGGTGAAATCGTTTGTTGAGTTTTTAAAAGTGGTTTAAAAAATTTCTCTTGTTTTCTTTCAAAGGCTTCTTCACCAGTTAGTTTCTGTCTCCTTTTCTTCTTTATGTCTTCCTGTTGCTTTACAACTTTTGAAACCAACTCTTGATGTTCTTTAAACTTTCTTACTCTTTCTTCGGTATTCATTTTCTGTATTTATTTATTGAAAAATATCATTTAGTATCTCATCTTGTTTCACAACAATATATTTATATTTTCCAATCGTGTGTTTCATATTATTTTCAAATTCCTTCTTACGACATAATGTAGAACAATTATCTCTCCAAAAATTATTTGTATCTATTGAATTTAACTTAAATAAAATAAAAGTATCAGCATTGTTTCTTATTGAGTGCCGAGGGAGTTGAAAATATGACTGGCTAAGATAAATACAATTACAAGAAGAATGTCTCCCTCTTGTATAGTAGCTATCCATTACTGTTTGGTTTCTCTCATTAACACAATCATCAAAGATAACGAGGTTCTTTTTTGATTTATCTAAATCTTGAGGTGAAGGTATATCATCCGTATTATCACTGAGAATACAAGTTATGGGTTTTGGTTTTGATTTTGATTTCTGTGTATCACAAAATAATTGTATTATATCATCAATATTATAATCATTTAGTTTGTTTTGAAGTTTAAATAAACCGATAATGTCTTTCTTTTTAAGACCCGCATTAAAACCCTGTGAGAGTAGTTGATACTCGGGTTGAAAACTTGACTTTGTAAAAATTATTAAATTATCATAATCTAAAAAATTACGACTAAGGAGCATCTTTAAAAGTAAACAGGTTTTTCCACATCCGCTTGAACCGACTATTAGACATCTCAATGAATTTGGAAGATTTTTATGGTTATTAAATTTTATCTTATTTTCCCAAACGGGTAAAAAATCATTCATTTATATATTTGGAAAACAAGTCATCAAACTTTTTTTGAGTTTTTTGAGAAACTATATTTTATCCTGAGTTCAGGTTGAATTTCAAAATAATCCATTATTTTGTTTATATAGTATCTTGTATTAACATTTCCATTAAAATTATTTTGAATAATAAATATCATTAAACCCTTATACATTTCCTCAATACAAATAGTCTCTTCCCTTGTAAGAAATGGTGTATTATCTCCATAATACTTAACATTCATCTCTCTTATTAATCTTGTAAAGTAATTCATTTTTGGTTCTAATTTAAAAGAGTTATATATTTTTCTATATTTTTTATTATCATTAATTAAAATTAAATCACAGAAAATACATTGTTTATATGAACCCTCATTATTAAGCCCTATTCTACCACAATGGTGGCAGATTTCTAATTTATCATATGGAGAGTCTGGAAATTCTAAATATCCTTCAGAATTTATCATATTTATAAAGTAAAATTATACTTAAAACAAAGTGCCTTATTTAGAGGCTTTTTTAAAGATGAAACTGTGCTTAAAGTAAAACACAAAAGACAAATTTCAATCAATCTCTACTTCGGTGAAAGATATAGAAAAATATGTCAAAGATGTTAAATTGAACAAAGATAAATATGGAAATTTTTGGATTAAACCCATAATGGAGAATAACATGTGTCCTTTTATTAAATTTACGGGACAAGCTATGTTAATTAATAACTCTATTAAAGTAAATTTGACAAAAGTTTCTCCACTACTACTAACAATTTACTCAAAGCTTGAAAAGGTCATTGATAAAGAAGCTTTGAAAATGAATGATAAGACCATCAACGATTCTAGAGGAAACATTTGTATATTCTTTAATAGACCCAAAGATGTGGTTGAAATTAATAATATGAATATTAGTGGTGAACTATCATTCTGTACTCTGATTATTAGAGATTATTTGAAAATAACATTTAATGTAAAAAATATTGTGGTTATTAGTTCTAATGAAAGAAAATATATAGATATTGATGGAAGTTTAATGGTATGTAAATGAGTGATATTAACAGTCAATACTCTGAGAGTTATTATACTGAGAGTCTAGGATCTGAAGATAGTTATGATACTAATAGTTTGTGTTCAAATGATAGTTATGAGAGTAGCTTTATTGATGACTCAGATAGTGAAATTGAAATTGATGAACTAGAGTATCTAAACTTTCTGGCTAATACATAGACGCTTTACTTTAAGTAAAGTTATATACATAAAACGTGTTGAAAAGCTCAAAGGTGTTTTACTTTAAGTAAAGTTATATACATAAAACGTGTTGAAAAGCTCAAAGGTGTTTTACTTTAAGTAAAGTTATATACATAAAATGAGTTGAAAAGCTCAAAGGTGTTTTACTTTAAGTAAAGTTATATACATAAAACGAGTTGAAAAGCTCAAAGGTGTTTTACTTTAAGCACAGTTTCATCTTTTAAAAAGCCTCTAAAAAAGGCACTTTGTTTTAAGTATAATTTTACTCTATAAATAAATATGATCAAAGCAACGTATTGCGACGTTTGTGAACAAGAATATAAACAATACAAAAGACACCTTAAAACTAACAAACACACATTAAATCTACTTCACCTACTATCTCCTATTCAGAAGGAAGCAAAACACTGTTCTGCATGTAATAAAAATATCCTCAAGAAAGGCTTCGAAATACATCTTAAAACAATTCTACATTTATCAAATTTTATCACAACTAAAAACTCTGATGGCGCATTCAAAGGACATATTAAAATAAGAGTCTTTAACTTCAAACCTCCTGAACCAGAGTCTATAGTTGATGCTGTAGAAATAGTTAAACCTGCTGTTCAAACGTTGATTGAAAAAACACTAAAAGAAATGAAACCACTTAAATTTTATATGGGAGTAAAATTAGAAATGACAAAGGACGAAGGAGTTATAGATACACCATACATGAGAACTGAGCCACACTTTATATCTTCATATCAAGATTTTAAAACATCAGGAATCTATGATGAACTTATTAAACAAGAGCAAGATGTGGATAATTCAATCGTAGGAAGTGGGTTCAATATAGGAAAAATTATTTACATAGACATTCATATTCTTAAATCAGATCCTCTAAAAGCTTCTTCCTACATTGATTTACCCAGTGTTATCAAAAATAGAAAAGCAGTTATCAATATCAAAAATAAAGACAATAAATGTTTTCTCTGGTCTATTCTAGCACACTTACATCCTCCACATTTTCATGATGAAAGAGTATCTCATTATAAAAAATATGAGAATACATTAAATACGAAAGATCTAAAGTTTCCTATGGCTTTAAATGATATTCCTAAATTTGAAAAGATAAATAATTTATCAGTTAATGTTTATGGTCTAACAGAAACAAACAGCATTCAGGTTTTAAAGCTTTCTGACAATTGTAAACAAACTCATATTAATCTTCTATATTTTAATTCAGAGGAAAATTCACATTATACATACATTAAAGATATTGCTAAATTAATAAAACCACAAGTATGTAAAAGAACAAATAAAATATATATTTGTTTGCGTTGTCTTAACTTCTTCCATACACAAGAAAGATTAGATAAACATTCAAATTATTGTGGTGAACATAAATCAACGGTAATCAATATGCCTAAAGAAGGCTCAAATATCACATTCAAAGATGAAAAGAAAAAGATCAAACATCCATTTGTTATATATGCTGATTTTGAAAGTATTCTAGAAAAAATAGATACTGCTTCTCCAGATCCAAAAGAATCATACACAAATAAATATCAAAAACATACTCCTTGCGGTTTTTGTTATTATATCAAATCATCCGTTGGTGATAAATATAACAAGTTAGAGGAGTATAGAGGCTCAAATACCCCAGAGGAGTTTGTGAAACGACTAGAAAAAGACTGTCCGATGAAACCAAGATAATGAGAGAAACTAATAAACCAATGTCCTTGATGAGTGAACAGAAAAGGGAATTTAGAAAAAACAATGTGTGTCATATTTGTGAGGAAAAAATTGGTGAAGGTCTAAAGGTTAGAGATCATTGTCATCTCACTGGTAAATATAGAGGTCCAGCTCATCAAAGTTGTAATATTAATTATCAACTCCCCTCTTTCATTCCTGTCTTTCTTCATAACAACGCTCATTATGATATGCATCTATTTATTAATGAACTTTCAAAGACTTCTGGACACATTTCAGCAATTCCTAACACGGATCAGAAATACATTTCATTCACAAAAACAATTCACACATCTCCTATTACTCATATCAGATTTCTTGATACATTTAAATTCATGGCAAGTCCATTGGCTAACTTGGTTCAAAATCTAAAAGAGTTTCCATGTCTTTCAGAGTATTTTTCAGATAAAGATTTTCTAACACAAAAGGGAATTTACCCCTATGACTATATGGACTCATTTGAGAGATTCAATGAAACACAACTTCCTTTAAAAGAAAATTTCGATAACAAATTAAACAACAGTCATATATCTGATAAAGATTATGTACACGCACAAAATGTTTGGGAAAAATATAACATCAAGAATCTTGGCGAGTATCACGATTTGTATCTCAAAACTGATGTGCTTTTATTGGCCGATGTATTTGAAGCCTTTAGATCTGTTTGTCGCACTGGGTATGGATTGGATCCTGCTCACTACTACACAGCACCTGGATTGGCTTGGAGCGCGATGTTGAAAATGACAAAACAAGCTTTGGATTTGATAACCGATGTCGATATGCTTTTGATGATTGAAAAGGCAAAAAGAGGTGGAATTTCACAAGTATGCTCGAGCAGATACGCAAAAGCAAATAACAAATATCTTCCAAATTATGATTCAACGAAAGAGAGTTCTTACTTGATGTACTATGACGCAAACAACTTGTATGGCTGGGCAATGTCTCAAGCTCTTCCTTATGGGAAACTAAGATGGGTAAAGGAAAAAGACTACACAAAGGTTTTACAAGATGTATGTATCTCTACACAAAAAGAATTGGATGATTCAAAGGTTGGTTATTATTTTGAGGTCGATTTAAAATATCCTGAAGAACTTCATATCAAACATAAAGATATTCCATTTGCTTGTGAGAAAGAAAGTCCAAAGAAAGAATGGTTGAGTGATTATCAACGATCGTTTGATATAGGTGAATCAACAGAAAAATTACTTACTACATTATATAACAAGAAAAATTATGTACTACACCAAAGAAATTTGCGACAATATTTATCAAAAGGTCTAAGAGTAGAGAAGATCCACAGGGTTCTAAAGTTCAATCAAAGTCATTGGTTAAAGGGGTACATTGATTTTAATACACAAAGAAGAACAGAGTCAAAAACAAATTTTGAGAAAGACTTTTATAAATTGATGAATAATGCGGTCTTTGGTAAGACCATGGAGAATGTGAGGAAAATACAAAATATCAGACTAGCAACATCTTGGGAACAAGCATCAAAATTAATTAATAGACCAAGTTTTACTAGAGCTGAGGTCTTTACTGAGAACTTTTGTGCGATCCATTTGGTTAAAGAGAGTATTGAAATGGACAAACCTATTTACATTGGAACATCAATTCTTGACTTCATTTGTTTATTTGAAGGCTCTCCCAGAATGGGTGGAGCTATGGTTCCCAGAATGGGTGGAGCTTTGAGGTTTTGTCTTCTCTGCAAGAACAAGAAGAACAACAACCCTGGTGTTGGGCTAAGACCCTGGTGTTGGGCTAAGACCCTGGTGTTGGGCTAGCGGCTAGGGTGCCGGCTTAGGATCCTAGGATCCTGGGTTCGAATCCCGGTCAATCGCTGAATTAACGCCAGGGGGGTTGACTCAGCCTGTCATCCTTCCGAGGTCGGCAAATTGAGCACCAGTACACTGGTAATTCCCTGCTTGTCGTTAAAGGCGGCAAAAAGGGTTGGCGTCAGGAAGGGCATCCGGCCGTAAAACATTGCTTCAAAAAGGGGACCGAAAAACAACAACAACCACAGTTCCCGAAAAAGGCCAACCCCCGCTTGCGGGGAAAAATGGCCTCTAAAGGTGGGTTTTTTTTTTTTTTTCATCAATTCTTGACTTGTCAAAGTCATTAATGTATGATTACTTTTATATTAATCTAAAATCAAAGTATAAGGATAATGTGTCATTGTTGTATATGGATACTGATAGTTTTATTTTGAAAATTAATACTGATGATGTTTATTCAGACATGAAAAAGGACATTAATATCTATGATACAAGTAATTACAGTCCAGAGAGTGAGTTGTTCTCTTCTAAAAATAAAAAGGTGATTGGAAAGTTCAAGGATGAATTGGGAGGAAATGTTATGAGTGAATTTGTGGGATTGAGGTCGAAGGCTTATGCTTATAAATACATTGTGAATAACGTTGAAAAGACTGATAAGAAGTTAAAAGGTGTAAAGAAAAATGTCATTGAAGAAACAATAAACTTTAAGGATTATTATAACTGTTTAACAACAAAGAAAGAAGAGTTTAGAAAGATTAATGGAATAAGAAGTTATAAACATCAATTATATTCAGAAGAGGTGAATAAGAAAGCATTGGGGGCTTTTGATGATAAGAGGTTTATTTTAGAAAATGGAATTGATAGTCTCCCTTATGGTTATATAAGTATATAAGTGATAAGATATATAAGTGATAAGATATATAAGTGATAAGATATAAGTGATAAGATATATAAGTGATAAGATATATATAAGTGATAAGATATATATAAGTGATAAGTTAAAAAGGGGGGTTAGGGATTTTAACGGGCTACCGCCACCTTTTTTACTATTATATAAATGATAGAACCAAGTATCAACCAGACTAAAGAGTGGAGGTGTAATCAACCTTGGTATATAAATGGAAAACATAACGAATGTGAAAAATTTCAGATTCAAGAGGTTGAGAGAATCACTGGTCAGAAGGTTCTCAAGACGGATAAACGTATTCATTTGTTAAGTGGGGTAATGGAGGGCGGGAAGAAAAATATATTAGAGTGGAGTGAGAACTTTAATGGTTATCAATCGGATAATAAATATTATAATTTTTAAATGGTATGTGGGAGAGGAGGAGGTCAAACAAGAACCCTCCGTGAAACATACCACTTTATACTTTCACAACAAAAGGTTAAGGAACCTGTATACTTTATAAATATACTTGATGGGGATGAGTTCTATAGGAGAATGGAACTCTTTAAAAAGTTAGAAAGAGATAATATATTTATAGGCTCATTAGTAGAGTGGTCTAAGGAACTACATTAAGGGGCTAGTGGGGGAATAGGGTAAAAATTACATGTAAGTGAGAAGGATCATAGGTTCATAAGGCTAGAAGGATTATAGGTTCATAAAGGAAGAAAATCATAGGTTCATAAGGCTAGAAGGATTATAGGTTCATAAAGGAAGAAAATCATAGGTTCATAAGGCTAGAAGGATTATAGGTTCATAAGGTGAGAAGGATTATAGGTTCATAGAGGGAGAAATAGAGGTGTTTATGATTTTTGAAAAAGACAAGGGGGTAAATGACATTAGATAGGGATTTCCCATGTTAAACGGAGGTGTCCCAGAAGCAACATTTATCACCTACTGACCTTGACCTGACCTTGACCTGGGCCTCTAAAATCGGGCAGCCCCCTCTCAAAAGTTTTGTATGGTCCTAAAGTAGAACTGTGCCAAATTTGGTCCTTTGGGCCAGTGTGTCACGATATCACTTAAATTTGGACTTTAGCCACCCCACTAATACCACCTATTCGAGCCAAGGGTGTACTTCCTTTTTCCACATGCGAAATTTGCATTTATGTTTATTTAAATTATACAATGGACTACAAAATGTAAATGTTTCATGATATTTGTTATGTTATACCACCTTTATCTATCAATATTGTTGAAATGAAGATCAAATAGCTGCATGTTGAAATATGTTGAAAAAGTCAAAACTTTACATGGGGTGTACTTACTTTTTCACGTGACTGTATATGTATGTATGCAAGTCCGTATGTATGTAAGTACGTATGTATGTATGTATGTATGTATGTATGTATGTAAGTATTATATGTATGTATGTATGTGAGTAAGTATGTATGTAGTAAGTACTTATGTATGTAAGTATGTTTGTTTATGTTTGTATGTATGTAAATAAATATGTATGTTTATGTATGTATGTTGTATGTATGTATATGTATGTATGTATGTATGTATGTATGTAAGTATGTATGTGTTGTTACATCTGTGGGGGTAAGCAATGAAATACCATAGTCAAGATAAATTGCGATATATATATATAAAAGCGACGAAGAGATATATATATATATATTGTTGTGGATATGAGAATGGTTTTTTTATTTTGTTGTTGTAGTGTAAATTGTAAAGATCACCCTTTGTAAATGTCATGATCGTTGTAAATACCTCCATAATTGTAAAGGTCCAAGGTCGCCCCCTTAATTAATTCATCGCATACACCTAGCCAATCTTAAGCCCTTCTAAGTAGTTATCTCTTTATTCTATGTGAGTTTAAGGCTCTGTTGGCCATTAATTGACACTCCATTGCACCGAATCAAATAAGAATAGCTCCCCTTCAATAATTACATTTCCCAGCCCAAACTCCCTCTCTGGGTAAAGCAGCTTCACAAGCGTGGGGTGCGTGCCCTCTCATTTCGCTGCAAATAGTGAATACGTGCTCCGTGCTCTGTTTGAACAGGTGGGGCGGGGTCGCCGGGAAGAGGCAAGCCCAGGGCGTGCCACGAGGGGCGGGGCTGTTCAGCCCCATGCCCAAATAAGGGAACAAGCCCGTAGCTCGCCACGAGGGGCGCGCCGTTCAGCGCCATGTCCAAATAAGGAGGCAAGCCCGTGGCATTGCCATATAAGGTCACAGAGCACGGGTGGAGGGCGGTACCGAAACCGACGAGGGCGTGTCACACCCGCGCTTGAGGATATGATATATGCGTGTGAAGATCGCGCAAGAGAGAGATGAGTGAGGGAGTCCCACGAGCAGTTCTGTGAAGGGAGTTGCTTGAAGGTTCATGAGAGTTGACAAAGTAGGTACAAGGTCGGAGAGAAGGCACGAACGAGAGGCATGATCTAGCAAGACTGAGAGAGAGAGACGTGAGGGGGTGCCTGTATTGCGGCAATAGGCCGACACCCTCTAGGCCCTATCGCCGGTCGGTGAGACGCGAGGCTGTGTTTGCCGGGTTTTCGCCTCGACCCCAAAGCGTGGATCGGAGCACGCGCTTGGAGCCGGACCTCGACGCCTACCATCTGCCTGGACCCTCCTCTGCTGTCCCAAACCATCCCTGCCTTTCCATCCTTTTGTGTACTTGAGTTTGTTCTGTGTGTCTTGTCCCTGGGTATTAATTAAGCTTGTATAAGTTAATATTTGCACTGTGTCACCTGCTTTTTCCATTTTCCCTGTATATAACCTTGACTGCTCCTTTTGCTTAGTGTGTGTAAATAATATATCCTGTTACTCTTCTGTACGTCTTCTTCTTCTTCCTCTTTACATTCGGTCGCTTTAGAGGTTTCCCCATTGAATACCTGTGGCGCGATTTCGGCCAACGTCCAGGAATCGTGTTAGTCGGGGTAACTGTTCGGCCGTGGTGCCATCCGCTCGGCAAAACAACATCTTATCCGCGGTCTGCAACAATTGGTGTCTGGGAGTGAGATACGAGGCCCGAACCAAATTTTTAAAATATCAAAAAAAAAAAATTTGGTCAAAATTTGGAGCGGCCAAGATTTAGTTTTTAAAATCCGAAATTTGAAATCGCGCCATGGCTAGTCAAGGCGATCGGATGCAGGTGGGTGAGCTAGAAGAGGGGTTAGGGGTAACCCAGGATCAGAGGGAAGAAAAGGAGGCGAGCAATGAGGAGGTGGTTGAGGAAGTATCAGGCGCACAAAATGGCGCCTTTGCGCACGTGGTTACAGCGGCACCAAATTTAGCGGCGCCCGTGACCCTAGCAGCACCGGTGGATTTGAACCTTTTTATGATACAAATGGGGGCCCTTATGGAAAAAATGGGTGAGCGATTGGAGGGCCAAATGGGGGTAATGAGGAACGAAGCGAGGGGTACCGGTGAGCAGTTAGACAAGAAATTTGAGGGGTTAGACAAGAAATTTGATGGGTTAGACAAGAAATTTGAGGGGTTAGACAAGAAATTTGAGGGGTTAGACAAGAAATTTGAGGGGTTAGACAACGGGATAAAAGAGGTGAACAATGGGTTAACGGGGGTGGAAAATAGAATGGCTGCCCAGGAGAATCAGATAGAGGGGGTGAAAATTGGGTTAAGGGGGTTAGAAAACACAATGGACAACAAATTGCGAGAAGTAGGGGAGCAATCCGCCCGGGAAATCAAACGGATGGGGAACCAGATAGAGGAGGTGAAAATCGGGTTAGAAGGTAAATTGGATGCTCAGAGGGATGAATTGGGACAGATGAGGGTGGCATCCACAAAAGAGATGGAGGAGATGAAGGACGAAATACGACGAGGTGTAAGCGAGGAGGTCTCAGGGGTACGCGAGGAGGTAAAGCGAGGTGAAAAGCGTATGGGGAAAGAGGTGAGGAATAATACGGCTAAGTTACAAGGGGGCATAGAAGACCTGACGCAGGAGGTGGAACAGCTGACGGTGGGACAGACGGAGTTAGTGGAGCAGGTACAAAAGAATACTGCGGTACTAGGAGGGTTAAAGGCGACACAAAAAGACATCAGAGACGACTTGATAGCGACGAAGAGGCAATGTCAGATGGTACGTGAGGGACTGACAACGAGGTTGGAAGAGGTGACAGAAGTAATGGAGACGAAGGACCGGGAGGTGAGGACGCACATAGAAACGGTCAAGGTAGCCTTAGAGGACGAGATAGACGAGACGCACCGGGAAATAAAAGAAGTGAAGCAAAAGTTAAAGGAGGTGGAAGAGGGGGTGAGTGAAATTAAGAAGAGGCGGAGGGAAACTAAGAGGGAGATAAAGGGGGAGGTGATGGAATATATACAAGGTCGGTGCTCAAATCGTGATGGTGTGCTCGCTAACCAAATAAAGAGTTTGCAGGTGGCGAAGGAGGTGCGGAGACGAGGTGCCAAGGTGAGTGGCGATATATTCGGAAATGTATATGATGTGAGGGGAGCTTCAGTCGGCTTGGGGGTTGGTGTGGACCCGGGTGTTCGTGAGAGGCCGCTGGTGAAGTGTGCGACAGGTACGGTGTGCGAAGGAGGAGGTGTGCGAGAATGTCCGACTCTGGGGTGTGTGAGGAAAAAGTGCGCGCCGAGGAGTGAGTGTGCTGTCGAGAGTGAGTTGGTCGTAGCGCGTGTGCGAGGGAGCACATGGAAGCACGTAGTGGGGAGTGTTACAGAGGATGTAACGAAAGAGTGTACACCTGTAGTGAGTGTTACAGAGGGTGTAACGGGAGAGTGTGCGCAAGAGGATGCATGAGAAAGGTGTGTAACAGAGGAGTGCACGAGGAAAGAGTGCGCTGTCAAGAGTGGTGGTGAGAGTAGTGAGAGTGACACGGAGCGTGAGTTGGTTGTGGAGTGTGAGAGAGGATGTACACCTGGAATGGAAGGATGCACACCTGGAATGGTAGAGCGTGTGTGGGAGTGCACACTTGAGTTGGTAGTGAGGCACGTGATTGGGTGTGCAAGTGAGAGCACACCTGTGGTTGTCACAGAAAAGGTGACCGAGAAGGGGGCGCGAAGAGGTGTGTTGGTGAGGTGTGTGAACGACGAGTGTGCACAAAGGTGTGCAGTGGTCAGGTGTGTGACCAAGTCGGTGAGCGGAATGAGTGTACCTGGGTGTGTCAGGGAAGGTGCAATGACCAAGAGCATGGAGACAGCTGGATGTATGAGTAAGGAACAGGCTGCGGGGTGTAAGCATGCAGGTGAAGCATCGACAGTAACCGGGTTAGCCGTTAGAGCGACGTATAGCCGAATCGGGCCCTCGGTGCGTGCCGGGCTTCGCGTGCCGCGAGGACCCACGGGGATCCGAACCACGGCGGTTTCGAAAGAACCACTGTGCGCGATCCATGCTGGGCCTCGCTCGGAATGGCCGCATCCGTGCTCCACTAGGTGGAGCGGGCAGCCCGATAGGAAGGGTCGTCATGGCGACCCCTTTTTGTTGAGGCGTTCCGGCAGGGCGAGATCGGGCCATTGGACGGCTCTGTGCCGGGATGGTGCGTGGGATCTCGGCCCGGGTAAACCGCCTTCCCTGCACCGAATGCCGGACGGACCCATCCGCTGGCAACGAACCACCCGCATCCATTGCTCGGCCGTGCGAAGCCAGGCTGTAGAAGTGAATTGGCGCACCGAGAGGCACTAGTGAGTAGACTGTGATGATGAGGATAGTGCTTTGGCCCCGAAATTAGAAAAACAAAATTTGATGATTGGTAGAATGATTGGTAGAATGATTGGCAGATGATTGGCAAATTTTTGATTGGCTGAAATTTGGACGAGCAAAATTTATAGTGAGAGATACCCAATGTGATGGGATGGCAACTCTGCCATCTCTCACAGCGGGGGCAAAGGAGCACTAGTTATGGGGTTTATGGCAGTGAAAACTAGCCCGGGAGGGTTAGGATATAATGATTGGGATCTAGAGAAGATGACAATAGGTAACGTTAAGATTAGGTAGTGACAATGATACCTGTAGTGGGGACGCAGGTAGATTAGAGTGGATGATAATGACGTGGTATGTGCTTAGTTTAAAGGGAAGACGGGGAGCACTAAGTTAGCAGGGCAACAGGTAGTTTAGATGATGCCGTGTGAGTGTTGGAAGTGTATTCAGAAGTGTATTGTGAAAAGTGTGTGAGGAACAGGTGTGATTGCACAGGTGTGCAACTGAACAGGTGGATGGAGCAGTGTATGAGTGAGTGATGGTGATGTGTGTTTACGATCAGGGATGCCAACGACGACATGTGCAACCTCTACCAGGTCAATTCCTCACACAACAAAACACCATATGGAAGTCTGTGCGATCCTGGCTTCACAAAAGCAAGAGCACAACATAATAGATGTGAGGGAACTGTGAGTCGCTCCTGCGGGATTGATCAGCCACCTCCCTGTCCTGATTTGTTCGGTGGCATAGTCTTTCACGAGCCTAGAACATGCAGAGTAAAAAGAAATAAAATGGATTAAATTGAGATTGTTTTTGTCACTGATATATATGTAGTACCCCATAATGTCAAAGTGGAATTTCTTTTATTTTTTTATAAATTTTTACAAAACAAAACTAAAATACAGAAATATGTAATTTACGTAAGTATTGTCGTGTGTCTACCCTGTAGTGAACATGGCAGGGCGACAGATGACCAAACGAGCTTTAACTCCGAGGCATTCAACCCAATGGCGGACCTTCTTGATATACATGACTGAAGCTTAACGACTGAAACTTAACGACCTGAACGACTGAAACATGCAGAACTGTGTGTCAGAGTGCAGTTTGAACATTTGAACTGATCTGTTTCATGTATATTGGACTGATTAGACTGTTTAACGAGTAATCATGTTTTGTTTTGCACCAAAGAACAATAATAAACGTAGTTGTTTGTTGCAGGTATCGTTCTTCAAAATGTGCCCAGGGTTTCTGGACCACTATGTATATGTATATATATATATATATATACTGTATATATATATATACATATATATATATATATATATATATATATATATATATATATATATATGACAAAATAAATCGCTTGCTTTACCAAGGGGCTCGCTCTCCCCCCATTCCCCTCCCCTCCCCCTCCCCTCCCCCGCCCGGCAATGCCGGGTACTTCTGCTAGTATATATATATATATATATATATATATATTTATATTTATATATATATATATATATATATATATGTATATATATATATATATATATATATATATATATATATATATATATTGTTGTGGATATGAGGATTGTGTTTTTTTTCATTGTGTTTTTTATTATTAGTGCTTTATTCTGGACCCTACTTACTCCAGTTATGTATAAAGGTCAAAGGGCGTCCCATAATTAGGTCATAAACAATCACGTCAGCCAATCATAGATTTCCCCCTTGTTGATAGTTATATCTTTATTATGTGTATTAGGGTAAGGCCTTGTCTTCCATTAAGATGACACTCCATTGCACCAAGTGAAACAAGATAGATTCCCTTTCATTCCCATTCCCTAAATCTCCATTTCCAGCTACATCCCCTCCAAGTCTCCATTGCCAACCGCACTGGGCAGTTTGCCAGGTTTGTTACAGCGGTGGGTTGCTGATTTCGCCCCAAAGCCGCCATTAAGCATGTGCTCAGCTCAGGGAAGAAGGGCGTGCCCGCCCATCGTCATCAAGGGCGGAGCCAGAGGGCCGTGCCGACCAATCAGGGCCGAGGCGAGCTGACCGATGGGCGTGTCCTGAAGGCCGGCGGCTTCATCGCCTGAGGCGCTATAAAAGCGCGCGCGCAAGAAGCAAGGAGTGGTTGTTGGGTTGTTGAGTTGTGGAGTTGTGGAGTTGTTCAGTTGAGTGGTTGGACCAGATGAGCTTTTACAGAAGTGGTTGGACCAGATGAGCTTTGACAAGACGAGAGAGACGAGTCCTAAAAAAGAGCACGCGACATCCACACAGCCGCAGCAGCAGCAGCAGCCACAGCAGCAACAACAGCCGCTTGGGGCCTGGACGGCAGTTTTGAGCAGGGCCACGAAGGAACGGCGGCTGCGAAACGCGCCGATCATGCTGCAGGACCCGTTGGACCTTCCTCTCCCTCCAGCCATCCACCTTTTTTCTTTTTCTTTTTTTTTTTTTGGTATACTGAATCGAGGCTCGTGAAAGAGCTAACATTTATTTCACAAACAAATCAACCAGACAAACAAAACACACAAAAAGAGGGAGCGGAAGACAAGATGGGGAGAGAAGGGGAAGCACACAACCACAACATTTGAGAGCAGGGAGAAGTGTGGGAGGGAGAGGGCTTGGGGGCAGGAGGCGTGGGAGGGGGAGGCGGGGGGGGGGGAGAGGTATAAAACACAAGGGGACCGAAATTAGCGGGGGTAGAAAAGATCAAGGTTTTGGATGGGGGAGGATAAGAGATGGTGGTGCACAGCTGTTTTAAAGACCTGGAGGGTGCAGTGGGGTTGAAGAGAGTGAGGGAGTTTGTTCCAGAGGCGGGAGAAAAGAGGAATGAAGGAGTGAAGGTGAGCAGAAAGTCTTAATTTTGGCAGTTTAACCATAAGAGGGTTGCAGGCAGATCTTGTGTGACCTGTAGGAATATTTGGGGGACAGAGCCCAGAGAGGGCTGGGGGGGCAAGGCCAGAGAGGAGTCGGTAGAAGACGGAAAGACCACCAACCTGCCTGCGGTGAGTGAGTGAAAGGCCCTTGGAGTTAGCTTCATCGCGGGAGATTCCAATGATTCTGAACGCTTTGGTTTCAACAGCGTGAAGACGGGCTAGGGGTGAGGCAGGAGCACCAGACCAGAGGGGAGAGCAGTATTCCATAGAGCTGCGGATGAAAGCCTTGTATGTGGTGAGGAGCTCAGGTGTGCCAAGGAAGGACTTCGCACAACGGAGGATGCCCAGTCGGCGACTGGCTTTGGAGGCCAGATTTGAAATGTGGTTTTCCCAGGAAAGATCATGGCAAATAGTGAGACCCAAAAGCTTGAGTGACAGAACTTCTTGGAGAGGATTATTCAGAAAGTGGATGGGAGGGTTTTCCAGTCGGTCTTTTCGGAGAGACATCGTAAGAGTGTGAGATTTATCAGGATTGAAAGACATGTTCCATTTGTTTGCCCAGTCTGTGATTTTGTCCAGGTCTGCAGAGAGTGAGGAGGCTGCAGACTGCCGATCTGAGGGATGAGGAATGGAGCGACAGAGAGTAGAGTCGTCAGCAAAGAGATAGAGAGGATTTTCAAGAGAGTCAGAGAGATCATTGATGAAGACCAGAAAAAGCACAGGGCCCAGAACACTACCTTGGGGAACTCCAGCCTGAACAGGAAGAGGAGATGAGAGAAACCCATTCAGGGCCACACGTTGACTACGACCAGAGAGGACGTCCGCCAGCCATGCGTGGAGATTTCCATGGATACCAAAGGAGGAGAGTTTGGTGAGCAGAGCAGGGTGCCAGACCGTATCGAAGGCACGTGAAATGTCAAGGGAGACAGCTCTAATTTCCTGTTTGGCGTTGAGGACCTCCATCCATTGTTGAGAAAGCAGAAGCAGCATGTCCAGAGTAGAGTGACCAGGTCTGAAACCAAATTGATGATCAGAGATTAAGCCATTGGAGAAGAGGAAATATTTCATATCTGAAGCAATGATGGATTCCATGACTTTGCTGATAATTGGGAGAAGGCTGATTGGTCTGTAGTTGCTGGGATCTGTTTTTGCACCTTTTTTGTGCAAAAAGACAACATCTTTTTGTGCAAACCTCCTGCCTTTCCATCCTTTTGTGTACGTGAGTTTGTTCTGTGTGTCTTGTCCCTGGGTTAATTAAGACTGAAGGTAAGCTAGCGTTGCACTGTGTCTCTGAATTCTTCTGTACATTATTTTATTATCTTTCCTTCTTCCTTGGTTACTTTGAGCGTGTAAATAGTCGGAATAAATTTAGTAGTATTTCCAACCTTTTGGTCTTCTTCTCTCTTCTTCTTCTTCTTCACATCCGTGTCGCCTTTGTCTTTTCCCTATTGAATAGCTGTGGCGCGATCCGGCCAACGTTCGGGAATCGGGTTAGTCGGGGTAACTGTTCGGCCGCGGTGCCATCCGCTCGGCAAACACAACATCTTATCCGCGGTCCGTAACAATTGGTAGTCAGGAGTTGGGATTCGAACCTGGGACTAAATTTATTTAGCCCAAATTTTGGAACACCAATTGTACTATTGGCCGTAACAATTGGTGTCGGGAGCGGGGTCGGACCCGAAGCGCGCTTAACGCGCTCAAAATTACAAGCTGCCGAAATTTGTTTTGTTTTAAAAAACCCGAATTTTGAAATCGCGCCATGGATAGTCAAGGCGATCGGATGCAGGTGGGTGAGCTAGAAGAGGGGTTAGGGGTAACTCAGGACCGGAGGGAAGAAATGGTGGAGGAGAACAATGAAGAGGTGGTTGAGGAGGTATCAGGCACACAAAATGGCGCCCTCGCGCACATGGTTATTGCAGCGCCAAATTTAGCCGCGCCCGTGGTCACGGCAGCCGAGCCCGAGATGCCAGAGTACATGCGTGTCTTTATGATTCAAATGATGGCAAAAATGGATGCCCAAAGTGATAAGTCCACCTGAGAGCGAAGAAAAATAGGTGAGCGATTGGAGGGCCAAATGGGGGTAATGAAGGACGAAGCGAGGAGTACCAGTGCCCAAATTGGGAAGATAGACAGTAAATTTGAGGGGTTAGACAAGAAAATTGAGGGGTTAGACAAGAAATTTGAGGGGTTAGACAATAGGATAGAAGGGGTGAAACATGGGTTAACGGGGGTGGAAAATAGAATGGCTGCCCAGGAGAATCAGATAGAAGGGGTGAAAAATGGGTTTAGGGGGTTAGAAAACACAATGGACGACAAATTGCAGGAAGTAGGGGAGCAATCCGCCCGGGAAATCAAACGGATGGGGAACCAGATAGAGGAGGTGAAAATCGGGTTAGAAAGTAAATTGGATGCTCAGAGGGATGAATTGGGACAGATGAGGGTGGCATCTACAAAAGAGATGGAGGAGATGAAGGAGGAGATACGACGAGGTGTAAGCGAGGAGGTCTCGGGGGTACACGAGGAGGTAAAGCGAGGTGAGAAGCATATGGAGAAAGAGGTGAGAAATGGGACGGCAAGGTTACAAGGGGGCATAGAGGACCTGATGCAGGAGGTGGAACAGCTGATGGTGGGACAGACGGAGTTAGTGGAGCAGGTACAAAGGAATGCTGCGGTACTAGGAGGGTTAAAAGCGACACAAAAAGACATCAGAGACGACTTGATAGCGACGAAGAGGCAATGTCAGATGGTACGTGAGGGACTGACAACGAGGTTGGACGAGGTGACGGAGGTAATGGAGACGAAGGACTGGGAGGTGAGGACGCACCTAGAAACGGTTAAGGTGGCGTTAGAGGACGAGATTGAGGAGACGCACCGGGAAATGAAGGAGGTAAAGGAAAATTAAAGGAAGTGGAAGAGGGGGTGAGTGAAATTAAGAAGAGACGGCGGGAAACTAAGAGAGAAATACAGGAGGAGGTGATGGAATATGTGCAAGGTCGGTGCTCAAATCGTGATGGTGTGCTCGCTAACCAAATAAAAAGTTTGCAGGTGGCGAAGGAGGTGCGGAGACGAGGTGCCAAGGTGAGTGGCGATATACGTGAAAATGTATATGGTGTGAGGGGAGATTCAGTCGGCTTGGGGGTTGGTGTGGACCCGGGTGTTCGTGAGAGGCCGCTGGTGAAGTGTGCGACAGGTACGGTGTGCGAAGGAGGAGGTGTGCGAGAATGTCCGACTCTGGGGTGTGTGAGGAAAAAGTGCGTGCCGAGGAGGGAGTGTGCTGTCGAGAGTGAGTTGGTCGTAGAGCGTGTGCGAGGGAGCACATGGAAGCGCGTCGTGGGAAGTGTTACGGAGGAAGTAACGGGTGAGTGTGTGCAGGAGGATGCACGAGAAAGGTGTGTAACGGACGGGTGCATGGGGAAAGAGTGCACTGTCAAGAATAAAGGAGAATGCACACCTGTGGTGAGTGTTACAGAGGATGTAACGGAAGCATGCACGCCTGTGGTGAGTGTTACGGAGGGTGTAAAGGGAGAGTGTGCACAAGAAAGGTGTGTAACGGACTGGTGCATGAGTAAAGAGTGCGCTGGCGAGAGTAAGGGTGAGTGCGCGACCGAGTGTGGTCGTAAAAGTAGTGAGAGTGACACGGAGCGTGAGTTGGTTGTGGCAGGTGAGAGAGAATGTACACCTGGAATGGAAGGATGCACACCTGGAATGGGAGAGCGCGTATGGGAATGCATGCTGGAGTTGGTGGTGAGGCACGTGGTTGGGTGTGCAAGTGAGAGCACACCTGTGGTTGTCACAGAGGAGGTGACCGAGAAGGGGGCGCGAAGAGGTGTGTTGGTGAGGTGTGCGAACGACGAGTGTGTGCAAAGGTGTGCGGTGGTCAGGTGTGTGACCAAGTCTGTGAGCGAAAGAACGAGTGCAAT
>NC_136264.1:156258637-156376137 GCF_964187855.1 Myxine glutinosa | reverse complement strand
GTGCTGTATAATTTAATACCCTCCCCCTTAAGAAATTTCATAAATATTTTGTTATAGAACTCTGTTCCCTCATCGGTCCACAGTTTCTTTGGTTTTCTTTTACTTTTATTAAATATCTGTTGGAAGGCTAACATCAGAGTATAACCTCTCTTGTTTTTCAAAGGAACAACCCAAGCAAATCTACTCCTCAAATCAATAACGGTTAAAGCATACTTGTATCCCTTATCATTTTTTAGTTCAATTAAATCAGCGGACCATATGTGGTCGGTGTATTTAGAATAAACTTTCCTTCTTTTAAACTTTGTGATTATAGGTTTATGTAATTCATCAGCCAAAAGCTCCTCAGTCTTGATGACATCATGAGAGCCTAATAGTTTTTTGAGGGTGAATAACCAAGGCCAAGTTTCAATTTAGCATTTATCAAATTTCTCACAATAAACCTATCAACTTTCTCTCTCAACGTTGGATTCTGTATCAAAGACAAATTATACAACATTTCTCTGTCGGCTTTATGTTTTTCAGTCAACGTAGTGGTTTTCCCATAAGCAATATCATGCTTCATACACACTTCATCAACCCTATTTGTAGGTTTAGACCAAGGTTTAGGATTGTCAGCCTCATCTAATCTTTTATCCAAGTTTGTTCCTGGGCCACAGAAAGAATACCCTGGAAGGTGTAATTCCCCTGGAATTCCAGTTGTTGTAAATTTGCTACCTGACAAAAACTTTTGTATGTCTCCTCCACTTTTAGGAGAGATGAATTGACACTTTTTAGAGCCACACACTTGACATATTCCTTTTTGATAAACTCTATTATTTTTAGCTTTAACATAAGAGATATTTTTAGATTTAGTTTTCTTTTTACATTTGAGACAATAACTCATATTTATTTATGAGAAAAAGTCCTACATAGTGCCAAAACCTTTTTGGTTTTCAACATATACATTTCTATCTTGATTTTTAAAACATAAAGAATCCTTAGAAATGGCTTCACTCTCTCCTCCATTTATTTACAAATAAAACTAACTAAAGTCAATAACACCAACATCATCAACTATATGTTGTATATCTGCGCTCTGAATTCATTATAGCAAATTTAAAAACCAATATGTTCGTAAGAGTCATTAATTCTTTATTTTCCTCTTCAGTGCGTTGAGATTTATTTATTTGCCGTAATACCTTCAATCTTTCATTAATCTCAGGAATGGTCATATTTTTATATTTTTCCACCCTCTCTCTTTCCTCCCTCTCCTCCTTCTCCTTCTCCTCCTCCTTTGTCTCCCTTTCATCCTTCTCCTTTTTCTCCCTCTCCTCCTTCTCCTTTTTCTCCCTTTCCTCCGTCTCCTTTTTCTCCCTTTCCTCCTTCTCCTTTTTCTCTCTTTCCTCCTTCTCTTCTTCAACTCCTTCCTCATCCCTTGCTACCCTTGAGTTTGAACCCCAAAGAATATTATACATATACTCATCTGGATTTTGAGATATTCTTGTATCTATAATTATTTTTCTCATAATAGGATACCAATAAGATTTGTTGACGATTTCTAAAAGAGTTTTATATTTCATAACTTTGAGAAGTTCATTTTTATTTAATATTTTAAACAAGTCTCTATTTGTGGGTTTAACAATATCAGTATAAGGCCAGTTTTTAATGACAAAATTCCCATGTATATGCTCCAAATCATAAGGTATGTAATACCGAGCACCCTTTTCTTGTAGGTATCCTTGAATACAAAAATTATAATTCTCTTGTAGTCTTCTTCCTGCCATTTATGTATCAGAAATATATGTGAGATTAATATTATGACAGGTAATACCACCCCATCTTCCCACTACCAAATCGGTTTGTATTCCTCGGCTTTCTATCCTTATCTCATTACCTTCCTTCTTTGTCATGCGAACCATCGCTATACTATCATATATTTTTCTTTTCTTAAAATCACGTATTTGTTGTTTACTAATTGTACTTCCACATAAATCCTTATCTTCACCAAGTGGATAATATTCTTCTTTACGAGACTGATTTAAATCATGTAGGTCTTCTATGTTTATTGAAAAAGACCAATTATACCCTAAATCAGGCATATCATACCCCCATTTATTAATTCGCATATTAACTAAATGTCCTTCTTTATAAAATTCAATTGTAAGCAGGTAGTTAAATTCAATGAGGAAAGGTGTATGGTCAGTATAACCAGGTGTTGTGGTTGTAAATTTTACTTGTTTAACAAAACGTGCTGTTTTCTTTAAAAATATATATTGTGATAAATCACTTAATCTAATTAAGTCATTCGCATCTGTAGGGTTTGGATAATTGATTAATTTATAAGTATTCTTCATATTAATATTTTTACTTACACTATATTTTTGTCGTTCAGCCTGTGCCTTTGTATAATAATTTGATAAATCAATATCCTGAGAGGATTTTCCAAAGATAGAACCATCTTTTCCAACATAAGTCATTTATATTAGATTAAAAATGATATCATAAAAATTTTCATTATTGTTGAGTTGAAATAATACATATAAACATAATTGACCACAACATTTAGAATTAATTTCTTGAACTTGAAATGTTTGATAAACACCATTCTGTAAGAATTGTATTACTTCAACAGGTGGTGGCATACCATAACTATCAAAATAATATTTATCCTGACTATTATGAATACAAACCCAATGAGAACCATTCTGTGTGTCTAAATTCATAATAATATTCTTTGTATTCTTATTTATATGTATTAATTCATCTCTCATACAAATAACCACATTATCAATTTTTAGTGTTTTACAATACTTAGCTAGTTCTATATTTGACGTTGTATTCTTTCCAAATTGTTTAAACCATTTATCCATTTATTTATGAGAAAGATACAATCCATTACCCCGTTTAGTTAGTTTAACACCCGCTTGAGCGATAGAGGAAAGCATATCTCCAACTAACAATCTAGCTTTATCAGGTAGACTTTCAAGTTTTTGAGCAAAATCTACAATTACACCACTTCCACTAATTTGTTTCTCCAACTCCTTGTTATGTCTTTCCAATTCTTTTTGAGCTTTTAGTTGTGCCTTCCTTTCGTTAGCAGTTTTTATCGCTGCTGAAATACCACCAGTCAATGCTCCCGCCACACTTAAACCAGCAAATAAAGGAATTAGAAATGGGAGAAATCCTCCTCTTGACTCGTCTATTGAATATTTCTTTAACATAGGTTTTGTCATTTTAATTTTAAGTGATCCAGCATCATTTAGTGTTTTCACCTGCTCTCTTGTGAGTAAAACATCAATTCTTACTGCTCCTTTTCTTTGAAATGTATTAACATTAATAATACAAGGCTTTTGATTTTGAATACAAGATGTTAATTTATCAAGATTGATTTGATTAACATATACCCCTACCATTTATTTATGAGAAAAAACCTATGTGATATTAATCATAACACCATTATCTGTATTAATCTGTAATTCTGTTTCCTCCAAAAGCAAACAATAAGCATCAACTTCTTCATTCTCTCCTCTTTCAATGTATAGAGAAGTATCCACTCTATTAGACTTTATAGTTTCCTTTTGAGAACTCAGGTCAATTGCGTAGATTGTATAAAGTTTTTGAAACGCAACCATATCCAAAATAGGTTCATTATTACCATTACTTTCACACACCTTTTGGTAGGACTTGTAGGCTTCCGCATAATCATTTTTTTCCCAATCAATTTCCAATCTATCTCGCGGATAAAATGTTCCATCAAGAGAAACCCGAAGTTGTTTCACCTTAGCATTATCACTCAGCGCATTATTCTTATTAGTACCCTCCTCTCCATCTGGTTTTTTAAAAATGAGCCAGAGGTATCGTGGCTTTCCTTCAAGAACACCCAAATTCCAAGTGTAGGTAGTGTGTTCCAGTTTAACGTGTTGACATCTTCTTTTAAGGTATGATACATTTAGCGGTTTCTTTGAGTTAAGTCTTCTATTTAACATCTCTTCCGTTTTAAGATTAGGAGTATATTCACTGATATACCAACACAAATCATTAATAACAAATTTATTATTTTCTCCAAAAGCATTTTCATCCCCAAAAAGCAACCTATTTACATTATCATTCCTTTGTAGTTGAAATCTAATTTTAAGCCCATACAAAACTTTATCATAATCACAAAATCCAAATATACCTTTCAGAGGTACTGCTACCGTAAAACTATTCTCTGCTTTTGTATCATCATTATACATTGACTTCCTTTGACTATAACCAGGGTCAGCATTTGTTCCCGTTGACATATCAGGAATAAAACCTTCAACAGCTCCCTTACCCATTCTATCACTAAACGAATATAGTGTAAATTTCATCATTTCAGATATAGCAGAGACATAATCAACCGCTTCAACCTCTTGTGTTCCAATATACAGGCGGACACTATCAAACATTTTCCAGAAGAAATCATTTACGAGTGTAGCATTAGTATTATTCGCAGCCTTAGTGAATTTAAATTTACACAGCAAGAAACTATCAGCTATATTCAAGTAAGTTTGTTGATTATTTATTTCAAAACTTTTTGTTCCGTTTGAATTCCAGTCTGTTCCTGTTATAGCATTTACCTTAAAATAGTCTTCCTTTTTAGTAGAGTTTGAAATGATAATCGTATCATCCAAATCATAGATACTATCAATCGCTTCCATACTTGTATTTATATAGCATTAAAATCGTTGAAACCCTGACCCAAGTATTTTAATGATTTTTTGTCGTTCTTGTGAAGATAGTTGAGTTTTACCTTTTTTAATTTCTTTGATTGCTTGTAATTTATGAGACTCCTTTTGAGCATCTTTTATACTCTTTATAGCACCCGCAACTGAGCCCACGGCTGAAGCAGTTGAACCAATTAGGTCTTTATGTTTAAGGATGGTTGAACCAATACCCATTAGAGTATCAATTATCCCATCTCCTTTATTTCTAAATTGATGTCCCACACCCCGTTGTCTCTTTGGTTTATAGTATCCTCTCCCAAGAAACATACCTTCACCCTTATAGTATGGTGAAAGGAACATCCCATCCCCTGTAATTATTTTATATTTTCCCAACTCGTGTTTTCTCACAATAACCATTATTTATTTATTGAAAAACTTCACGTAGGTGAATTCTGATGGATATAATTTCATCATTAAAGGATATCATACGATTATCTTGGTCGGTTATCCTAAAATTTACTCTGTATATGGTTTTTCCTGACACAGGTAAATAGACAAGATTTTTTGGTTCCATATTAAATTTATAACCAATCGGGGTTGAGTATGCGCTGAATGAAAATATTGTATTTGTTCTTATTCCATCGTTATAAGCACCATCAATCAAATCACAATGAATTAATACTGAATTTATACCGGAGGATATTTGAATGACATTATCACTGTAAGACGTCCCGTTAGTTTCAATCTTTTTAGAAGAGAACCCCAATAGCTCTCTGAACGAATTTTCAATCGTGAAATCAACTTTATAATTATTTTTAAGTTTAATAGTTGATTTTGAAGTGTGTTTTTGAATATCTATTACAATATTTTTTGGTTCATCACCTTTTTCTTTCATAAGGCGAGAGACTTCTGAAGATATTTGAGAAATCTCGTAAGCACCGGGTGAAACGGTTATAGTTTTATATCCACTTCCTGGATTATAACTAAACTTGTTGTTTTTCTCTGTGATATTAAAAAGGGTATTGTAAGTCTCCATTGACAACAAAGAAGCCTCATATTCTTTTTTGGGGTCAAGTTGTAGTGGGTAAGGGAATGAAGCTGTGTAATCACTCGTTGTGAAATTAAAACTAAGAATTGTGCTTCTCATCTTATTTAATATCTAATAAAATATCTTTGTATTGACATTTATTAATTATTTTCATATTCATCAACTGATCTAAAATGGCGGATGCTTCATTAAAACAATTGTTGTTTCCAGCCTTCTTACTACCTAACAACAATAATAACCTATTAACTAATTGTGATGGGTCATTTGGAAGAAAACTAACACCCGAACCAAGCTTACTTAAAGCATCAATAATATGTTTCTCCTTCTCATTCTTCTTACTTTTACCAGCAACAGAAACTCCATAATCAAGTGCGTTTAGCAACTCAATATACTCTCTATCTTCCTCTCTTTCCATATCAAGCGGATCATCAAAATAAGGTGAATTAGAATGTCCATCTTTTGTTAGAAGAAACATTAATCTTGGGGTTAATTCAACATTTGGTTGGTCAGAACTTAAGAACACCAATTTATCATTAAATATCAATAACTTTTCTTTCACAAGATGGAACTGTGCTGGTTCTTCTGTTGGAATGAGACCTGCTCTGGTTTTTGAACCCTTCAAATATTCATTGTTTTGAAGAGCTTCTACAATATAATTGGAAAGTTTATTTACCTTCTCAAGATGCCGAAATAATCCTTCATCATCATATTCTAATTCTCCAAGTTCTTGCTCTGTCATTTGACTAAAATCTTTGAGCATTTGAAATTTTTTTGGAGTAAATTCTACCGTGGGAACTGTAGGTGAAATCGTTTGTTGAGTTTTTAAAAGTGGTTTAAAAAATTTCTCTTGTTTTCTTTCAAAGGCTTCTTCACCAGTTAGTTTCTGTCTCCTTTTCTTCTTTATGTCTTCCTGTTGCTTTACAACTTTTGAAACCAACTCTTGATGTTCTTTAAACTTTCTTACTCTTTCTTCGGTATTCATTTTCTGTATTTATTTATTGAAAAATATCATTTAGTATCTCATCTTGTTTCACAACAATATATTTATATTTTCCAATCGTGTGTTTCATATTATTTTCAAATTCCTTCTTACTACGTAATGTAGAACAATTATCTCTCCAAAAATTATTTGTATCTATTGAATTTAACTTAAATAAAATAAAAGTATTAGCATTGTTTCTTATTGAGCGCCGAGGGAGTTGAAAATATGACTGACTAAGATAAATACAATTACAAGAAGAATGTCTCCCTCTTGTATAGTAGCTATCCATTACTGTTTGGTTTCTCTCATTAACACAATCATCAAAGATAACGAGGTTCTTTTTTGATTTATCCAAATCTTGAGGTGAAGGTATATCATCCGTATTATCACTGAGAATACAAGTTATGGGTTTTGGTTTTGATTTTGATTTCTGTGTATCACAAAATAATTGTATTATATCATCAATATTATAATCATTTAGTTTGTTTTGAAGTTTAAATAAACCGATAATGTCTTCCTTTTTAAGACCCGCATTAAAACCCTGTGAGAGTAGTTGATACTCAGGTTGAAAACTTGACTTTGTAAAAATTATTAAATTATCATAATCTAAAAAATTAGGACTAAGGAGCATCTTTAAAAGTAAACAGGTTTTTCCACATCCGCTTGAACCGACTATTAGACATCTCAATGAATTTGGAAGATTTTTATGGTTATTAAATTTTATCTTATTTTCCCAAACAGGTAAAAAATCATTCATTTATATATTTGGAAAACAAGTCATCTAACTTTTTTTGAGTTTTTTGAGAAACTCTATATTTTATCCTGAGTTCAGGTTTAATTTCAAAATAATCCATTATTTTGTTTATATAGTATCTTGTATTAACATTTCCATTAAAATTATTTTGAATAATAAATATCATTAAACCCTTATACATTTCCTCAATACAAATAGTCTCTTCCCTTGTAAGAAATGGTGTATTATCACCATAATACTTAACATTCATCTCTCTTATTAATCTTGTAAAGTAATTCATTTTTGGTTCTAATTTAAAAGAGTTATATATTTTTCTATATTTTTTATTATCATTAATTAGAAGATAATCACAGAAAATACATTGTTTATATGCTTCTGATTCTGTATTAAGCCCCACTCTACCACAAGCCGGACAATTCTCTAATTTATCATATGGAGAGTCTGGAAATTCTAAATATCCTTCAGAATTTATCATATTTATAAAGTAAAATTATACTTAAAACAAAGTGCCTTTTTTAGAGGCTTTTTTAAAGATGAAACTGTGCTTAAAGTAAAACACCTTTGAGCTTTTCAACTCGTTTTATGTATATAACTTTACTTAAACTAAACGCAAATTTATTAGCTAATAAATACAATGTTTCAAAACACAAAAGACAAATTTCAATCAATCTCTACTTCGGTGGAAGATATAGAAAAATATGTCAAAGATGTTAAATTGAACAAAGATAAATATGGAAATTTTTGGATTAAACCCATAATGGAGAATAACATGTGTCCTTTTATTAAATTTACGGGACAAGCTATGTTAATTAATAACTCTATTAAAGTAAATTTGACAAAAGTTTCTCCACTACTACTAACAATTTACTCAAAGCTTGAAACGGTCATTGATAAAGAAGCTTTGAAAATGAATGATAAGACCATCAACGATTCTAGAGGAAACATTTGTATATTCTTTAATAGACCCAAAGATGTGGGTGAAATTAATAATATGAATATTAGTGGTGAACTATCATTCCGTACTCTGATTATTAGAGATTATTTGAAAATAACATTTAATGTAAAAAATATTGTGGTTATTAGTTCTAATGAAAGAAAATATATAGATATTGATGGAAGTTTAATGGTATGTAAATGAGTGATATTAACAGTCAATACTCTGAGAGTTATTATACTGAGAGTCTAGGATCTGAAGATAGTTATGATACTAATAGTTTGTGTTCAAATGATAGTTATGAGAGTAGCTTTATTGATGACTCAGATAGTGAAATTGAAATTGATGAACTAGAGTATCTAAACTTTCTGGCTAATACAAAGACGCTTTACTTTAAGTAAAGTTATATACATAAAACGAGTTGAAAAGCTCAAAGGTGTTTTACTTTAAGTAAAGTTATATACATAAAACGAGTTGAAAAGCTCAAAGGTGGTTTTACTTTAAGTAAAGTTATATACATAAAACGAGTTGAAAAGCTCAAAGATGTTTTACTTTAAGCACAGTTTCATCTTTAAAAAAGCCTCTAAAAAAGGCACTTTGTTTTAAGTATAATTTTACTATATAAATAAATATGATCAAAGCAACGTATTGCGACGTTTGTGAACAAGAATATAAACAATACAAAAGACACCTTAAAACTAACAAACACACATTTAATCTACTTCACCTACTATCTCCTATTCAGAAGGAAACAAAACACTGTTCTGCATGTCATAAAAATATCCTCAAGAAAGGCTTCGAAATACATCTTAAAACAATTCTACATTTATCAAATTTTATCATAACTAAAAACTCTGATGGCGCATTCAAAGGACATATTAAAATAAGAGTCTTTAACTTCAAACCTCCTGAACCATAGTCTATAGTTGATGCTGTAGAAATAGTTAAACCTGCTGTTCAAACGTTGATTGAAAAAACACTAAAAGAAATGAAACCACTTAAATTTTATATGGGAGTAAAATTAGAAATGACAAAGGACGAAGGAGTTATAGATACACCATACATGAGAACTGAGCCACACTTTATATCTTCATATCAAGATTTTAAAACATCAGGAGTCTATGATGAACTTATAAAACAAGAGCAAGATGTGGATAATTCAATCGTAGGAAGTGGCTTCAATATAGGAAAAATTATTTACATAGACATTCATATTCTTAAATCAGATCCTCTAAAAGCTTCTTCCTACATTTATTTACCCAGTGTTATCAAAAATAGAAAAGCAGTTATCAATATCAAAAATAAAGACAATAAATGTTTTCTCTGGTCTATTCTAGCACACTTACATCCTCCACATTTTCATGATGAAAGAGTATCTCATTATAAAAAATATGAGAATACATTAAATACGAAAGATCTAAAGTTTCCGATGGCTTTAAATGATATTCCTAAATTTGAAAAGATAAATAATTTATCAGTTAATGTTTATGGTCTAACAGAAACAAACAGCATTCAGGTTTTAAAGCTTTCTGACAATTGTAAACAAACTCATATTAATCTTCTATATTTTAATTCAGAGGAAAATTCACATTATACATACATTAAAGATATTGCTAAATTAATAAAACCACAAGTATGTAAAAGAACAAATAAAATATATATTTGTTTGCGTTGTCTTAACTTCTTCCATACACAAGAAAGATTAGATAAACATTCAAATTATTGTGGTGAACATAAATCAACGGTAATCAATATGCCTAAAGAAGGCTCAAATATCACATTCAAAGATGAAAATAAAAAGATCAAACATCCATTTGTTATATATGCTGATTTTGAAAGTATTCTAGAAAAAATAGATACTGCTTCTCCAGATCCAAAAGATTCATACACAAATAAATATCAAAAACATACTCCTTGCGGTTTTTGTTATTATATCAAATCATCCGTTGGTGATAAATATAACAAGTTAGAGGAGTATAGAGGCTCAAATACCCCAGAGGAGTTTGTGAAACGACTAGAAAAAGACTGTGTCCGATTAACCAAGATAATGAGAGAAACTAATAAACCAATGTCCTTGACGAGTGAACAGAAAAGGGAATTTAGAAAAAACAATGTTTGTCATATTTGTGAGGAAAAAATTGGTGAAGGTCTAAAGGTTAGAGATCATTGTCATCTCACTGGTAAATATAGAGGTCCAGCTCATCAAAGTTGTAATATTAATTATCAACTCCCCTCTTTCATTCCTGTCTTTCTTCATAACAACGCTCATTATGATACGCATCTATTTATTAATGAACTTTCAAAGACATCTGGACACATTTCAGCAATTCCTAACACAGATCAGAAATACATTTCATTCACAAAAACAATTCACACATCTCCTATTACTCATATCAGATTTCTTGATACATTTAAATTCATGGCAAGTCCATTGGCTAACTTGGTTCAAAATCTAAAAGAGTTTCCATGTCTTTCAGAGTATTTTTCAGATAAAGATTTTCTAACACAAAAGGGAATTTACCCCTATGACTATATGGACTCATTTGAGAGATTCAATGAAACACAACTTCCTTTAAAAGAAAATTTCGATAACAAATTAAACAACAGTCATATATCTGATAAAGATTATGTACACGCACAAAATGTTTGGGAAAAATATAACATCAAGAATCTTGGTGAGTATCACGATTTGTATCTCAAAACTGATGTGCTTTTATTGGCTGATGTATTTGAAGCCTTTAGATCTGTTTGTCGCACTGGATATGGATTGGATCCTGCTCACTACTACACAGCACCTGGATTGGCTTGGAGCGCGATGTTGAAAATGACAAAACAAGATTTGGATTTGATAACCGATGTCGATATGCTTTTGATGATTGAAAAGGCAAAAAGAGGTGGAATTTCACAAGTATGCTCGAGCAGATACGCAAAAGCAAATAACAAATATCTTCCAAATTATGATTCAACGAAAGAGAGTTCTTACTTGATGTACTATGACGCAAACAACTTGTATGGCTGGGCAATGTCTCAAGCTCTTCCTTATGGGAAACTAAGATGGGTAAAGGAAAAAGACTACACAAAGGTTTTACAAGATGTATGTATCTCTACACAAAAAGAATTGGATGATTCAAAGGTTGGTTATTATTTTGAGGTTGATTTAAAATATCCTGAAGAACTTCATATCAAACATAAAGATCTTCCATTTGCTTGTGAGAAAGAAAGTCCAAAGAAAGAATGGTTGAGTGATTATCAACGATCGTTTGATATAGGTGAATCAACAGAAAAATTACTTACTACATTATATAACAAGAAAAATTATGTACTACACCAAAGAAATTTGCGACAATATTTATCAAAAGGTCTAAGAGTAGAGAAGATCCACAGGGTTCTAAAGTTCAATCAAAGTCATTGGTTAAAGGGGTACATTGATTTTAATACACAAAGAAGAACAGAGTCAAAAACAGATTTTGAGAAAGACTTTTATAAATTGATGAATAATGCGGTCTTTGGTAAGACCATGGAGAATGTGAGGAAAAGACAAAATATCAAACTAGCAACATCTTGGGAACAAGCATCAAAATTAATTAATAGACCGAGTTTTACTAGAGCTGAGGTCTTTACTGAGAACTTTTGTGCGATCCATTTGGTTAAAGAGAGTATTGAAATGGACAAACCTATTTACATTGGAACATCAATTCTTGACTTGTCAAAGTCATTAATGTATGATTACTTTTATATTAATCTAAAATCAAAGTATAAGGATAATGTGTCATTGTTGTATATGGATACTGATAGTTTTATTTTGAAAATTAATACTGATGATGTTTATTCAGACATGAAAAAGGACATTAATATCTATGATACAAGTAATTACAGTCCAGAGAGTGAGTTGTTCTCTTCTAAAAATAAAAAGGTGATTGGAAAGTTCAAGGATGAATTGGGGGGAAATGTTATGAGTGAATTTGTGGGATTGAGGTCGAAGGCTTATGCTTATAAATACATTGTGAATAACGTTGAAAAGACTGATAAGAAGTTAAAAGGTGTAAAGAAAAATGTCATTAAAGAAACAATAAACTTTAAGGATTATTATAACTGTTTAACAACAAAGAAAGAAGAGTTTAGAAAGATTAATGGAATAAGAAGTTATAAACATCAATTATATTCAGAAGAGGTGAATAAGAAAGCATTGGGGGCTTTTGATGATAAGAGGTTTATTTTAGAAAATGGAATTGATAGTCTCCCTTATGGTTATATAAGTATATAAGTGATAAGATATATAAGTGATAAGATATATAAGTGATAAGATATAAGTGATAAGATATATAAGTGATAAGATATATAAGTGATAAGATATATATAAGTGATAAGATATATATATAAGTGATAAGTTAAAAAGGGGGGGGTTAGGGATTTTAACGGGCTACCGCCACCTTTTTTACTATTATATAAATGATAGAACCAAGTATCAACCAGACTAAAGAGTGGAGGTGTAATCAACCTTGGTATATAAATGGAAAACATAACGAATGTGAAAAATATCAGATTCAAGAGGTTGAGCGAATCACTGGTCAGAAGGTTCTCAAGACGGATAAACGTATTCATTTGTTAAGTGGGGTAATGGAGGGCGGGAAGAAAAATATATTAGAGTGGAGTGAGAACATTAATGGTTATCAATCGGATAATAAATATTATAATTTTAAAATGGTATGTGGGAGAGGTGGAGGTCAAACAAGAACCCTCCGTGAAACATACCACTTTATACTTTCACAACAAAAGGTTAAGGAACCTGTATACTTTATAAATATACTTGATGGGGATGAGTTCTATAGGAGAATGGAACTCTTAAAAAAGTTAGAAAGAGATAATATATTTATAGGCTCATTAGTAGAGTGGTCTAAGGAACTACATTAAGGGGCTAGTGGGGGGAATAGGGTAAAAATTACATGGAAGTGAGAATGATCATAGGTTCATAAGGCTAGAAGGATTATAGGTTCATAAAGGAAGAAAATCATAGGTTCATAAGGCGAGAAGGATCATAGGTTCATAAGGTGAGAAGGATTATAGGTTCATAGAGGGAGAAATAGAGGTGTTTATGATTTTTGAAAAAGACAAGGGGTAAATGACATTAGATAGGGATTTCCCATGTTAAACGGAGGTGTCCCAGAAGCAACATTTATCACCTACTCACGTGAGTGTTGGAGGTGTATTCAGAAGTGTGTTGTGAAAAGTGTGTGAAGAACAGGTGTGATTGCACAGGTGTGCAACTGAACAGGTGTATGGAGCAGTGTTTGAGTGAGTGATGGTGATGAGTATTGTGCTGACCAAATGGTCCAGGAAGGAAGGAGGGTGCAGGTGGCACCAGGTGTAATTGCACAGGTGTGCAACGACAGGTGTATGGAGAATGGTTGTGTGGAATAAATGGTATGGAGTATATGGAGTATTGGAATGGATGGTCGTGGAGTGAGTATGGGGGAAACTGTGGAGTGGAGTGGATGGTGCGAAGGTGTGAATGGGGGAAGGATGGACCCCCATCACGAATACCCGGGGAGGGTAGTGTAAGTGTTAGGTAGAGGGTATAGGTAAATTGTGGTTGGATATTGGCATCTGTGGTGCGGGTGAAAGAATGGTATTTGGATGGGTGCATTAGTGTTGTGGAAATGGCTGGGCGTGTAGGCTGTTAGTGTGTGTAGCTGGTTTGGGCACTCCAGCACTGTGAGGATGTCGGCCAGGTGAGGCTGCACGTGGGCTCTGGGAGCCGGTAGAGTTGTTGTGGATGGGGCCCGAGGATCCGGAGGACGGACCCGGGTAGCCCAGTGCCAGAGAGCACCGAGGGGTGACAGAGCCAGGAGGGGCCTTCTCCAGTTAGATAGGTTAGGTAAGGAGCAGGTAAGCTCGGAGGCAACTACAGTGGTGGAGGTGTGCAGGTGGGTAGACCTGCTGGGAGAGCTGCACAACCCAGCCCAGAAATTGTGCAAGGGCACAGGGAGATGAATCGGGGGAGTGAGACCCCAAATTGAGGAGGCCCCACAGTTTGGTCAATGGGAATTGGTTTTTAGGACCCATTGTGTAAGTTGGCCAATGGATTGGCAGGGAAAGACCCCGGGTAGTGTAAAGTGTGTTAATGTCATTTAGAGGATAGTTAGGATTGAAGTCTCCTCGCACCATCTACATCCACTCACCTGAGGTGACGTAACTCCACACCATGCCATGTTTTATTATTTTTATTGTGCAGATGTTTGGAATGTGAGACGCATCATGACGTGGGTGTGACATTGTGCTTGTTGTTCCATCTCTTCCTCCTTATGAGGATTGATGATGAATTGGTGATGGCAAATTTTGGTTAGAGGGATTGTGGAGACGAATTTGGTATCGGGGAAATATGGGGAAGAAGTGACATTAGCGATGAATTTGTAAATGTGTAGATTTTGTAAATATGGGGTAAGGGCAACGGTAGAGTAGGTGACAGGGGGGGTGACGTACGGTAGGGACGAGCTTTTCTCACTTCGCTCTCCGTACGCACTTCGCCTTGCATTGCCTTGATTGATGTGTACCCTTGTGACCTTACCCCTCGCTCATCTGTCTTTCCCCCCTTTGTCTCCCACATGAGGACCTGTGCACCACTGGGCGCCGAGGGGAGCGTGCGTGAGTCCGCCATTGTGCGCCCGTAACTCCCAGAACCAGCTGTCTGCATCGATGCACCACATTATGGACCACATGTCTGTGGCCGAGCACCACTTATGGACCCCATGGGTTGGGGCATGGCCCCTCTGCTGGAACCGGCCATGAAGGCCCGAAATCTTGCTGGCGGACCTTGGCCACAGGGCACCGATGCCCCACAGGTGAACCACACTAGTCGGCCCCTGTGGGCCATAAATAAATAAAAATGGACACGTTGGGTGCATTTCATTTTATGTTCAAATAGGCCGCCAGTAGGAAAAAATGAAAGAAAATGACAACATCTGGAAGAAAGCAAATAGCCAGCAGAGGGAGCCGAAGAGCAAGAGACCACCTGCAGGGTTCAGGGTTGTTGGTTTATTTTTATTGATGACAGTGATGACTGTGCACCGATTGGTGCTTGAGGGTGTGTTGGTGCGTTTTGGGTGCTTTCATGGTGCATTGATGCAGAGCAGACTGTCTCTCCCCCCCCAAAAGAACAATCACAGGTCCTGGGTTAGTTTTGTAAATAAAGTAAAGCCATTGTAAATAATGCTCCCCACCGTCAGTGTATAGTTTGAAGACCATTCCGCAATTCGGTTAGCTGTGGGCGTGAATCTGTTAGGCAGGGTGCAATGGAGCAGCGGGACATATTTATTTATGTTTTAAAACTGTCGCACTCAGGGTCAGGTTAAAAGTAGAGGGAACTACACCTACGTGTCACACTAAGTTAAAGTTATAGGCCCGGGACGTGCCTAAGAGGAGGAGGGTGCAGTGTTGTGGATATGAGGATTGTGTTTTTTTTTATTGTGTTTTTTATTATTAGTGCTTTATTCTGGACCCTCCTTACTCCAGTTATGTATAAAGGTCAAAGGGCGTCCCATAATTAGGTCATAAACAATCACGTCAGCCAATCATAGATTTCCCCCTTGTTGATAGTTATATCTTTATTATGTGTATTAGGGTAAGGCCTTGTCTTCCATTAAGATGACACTCCATTGCACCAAGTGAAACAAGATAGATTCCCTTTCATTCCCATTCCCAAAATCTCCATTTCCAGCTACATCCCCTCCAAGTCTCCATTGCCAACCGCACTGGGCAGTTTGCCAGGTTTGTTACAGCGGTGGGTTGCTGATTTCACCCCAAAGCCGCCATTAAGCATGTGCTCAGCTCGGGGAAGAAGGGCGTGCCCGCCCATCGTCATCAAGGGCGGAGCCAGAGGGCCGTGCCGACCAATCAGGGCCGAGGTGAGCTGACCGATGGGCGTGTCCTGAAGGCCGGCGGCTTGATCGCCTGAGGCGCTATAAAAGCGCGCGCGCAAGAAGCAAGGAGTGGTTGTTGGGTTGTTGAGTTGTGGAGTTGTGGAGTTGTTCAGTTGAGTGGTTGGACCAGATGAGCTTTTACAGAAGTGGTTGGACCAGATGAGCTTTGACAAGACGAGAGAGACGAGTCCTAAAAAAGAGCACGCGACGTCCACACAGCCGCAGCAGCAGCAGCAGCCACAGCAGCAACAACAGCTGCTTGGGGCCTGGACGGCAGTTTTGAGCAGGGCCGCGAAGGAACGGCGGCTGCGAAACGCGCCGATCGTGCTGCAGGACCCGTTGGACCTTCCTCTCCCTCCAGCCATCCACCTCCTGCCTTTCCATCCTTTTGTGTACATGAGTTTGTTCTGTGTGTCTTGTCCCTGGGTTAATTAAGACTGTAGGTAAGCTAGCGTTGCACTGTGTCTCTGAATTCTTCTGTACATTATTTTATTATCTTTCCTTCTTCCTTGGTTACTTTGAGCGTGTAAATAGTAGGAATAAATTTAGTAGTATTTCCAACCTTTTGGTCTTCTTCTTCTTCTTCTTCACATCCATGTCGCCTTTGTCTTTTCCCTATTGAATAGCTGTGGCGCGATCCGGCCAACGTTCGGGAATCGGGTTAGTCGGGGTAACTGTTCGGCCGCGGTGCCATCCGCTCGGCAAACACAACATCTTATCCGCGGTCCATAACAATATATATATATTACCCCACACAAACACGACACTACCACTCATAATACATCTAATAACTAGAGGGTTCATAGAAGACATTACTCCATGCAGGCTTGAGAAAAAGGACATGGGAAGGGTCCTTGACTTAATGAGGTCGCAATGTACAGGTTGAGTTCCATAACAGCAAATGCTGAATGACCTGTGAGCAACAAGCTTCGACTCCTACACAAACCCATTGTCACCATTTAGAAGGTGGGCGTGTGGTTAGGCGACATAAGAATAGAAAAAAAGAAGAAAAAAAACCTATATATATATATATATATATATATATATATATATATATATATATATATATATATGTTGGAACCCATCTGTGGATCGGTCCCATCGGCCGATGGGTCTGACCCATCTGTGGATGCACGAGAAATGACAATGCAGACCCATCGGCCGATGGGTCTGCGCCATCTGCGGATGTGTTGTTCACCTTGAAGGAATGTGTATGCATCAATGGTGGATGAGTATGTTTATTTGAACCTAAAAATAAGCAATTGATGTCATAAATGTTTATAAAGCAGTCCGTGACATGTGGTTTGTCGATAACCTCTCCATCAAAGTGATGAATGTTCATCGACAAACAAATGGCAGCGATTGTGGCATATTCGCCATTGCCTTTGTTAAAACCCTGTTGGAAGGTCAGGATCCTTGCCACCAAAACTACATTTACCCTCGCCATCACCTTCATCAGCAGCTGCCACTCTCTACCCTGCCACCATTCCCCTCCGCCATTATCAGAAGAACACCTAATGTTTTGTATGAATGTTGAGTATGTTATGTAAAGCTTTACTAAAACTGCCATGTATCTGTTAATTACAAAATGTATTGACAAAATGTATAAATAGATGGGTAGAAATAGATAATAAAACATTTTAAAATCATCTCTGTTAAATTCCTACCACATGTAATTCCAATGACTGTGTACCTGATTGAAGAGCACCATTCTGTCAACACATTCCTTCAAGGTGAACAACACATCCGCAGATGGCGCAGACCCATCGGTCGATGGGTCTGCATTGTCATTTCTCGTGCATCCACAGATGGGTCAGACCCATCGGCCGATGGGACCGATCCACAGATGGGTTCCAACATATATATGTGAAGAATCAGCTCTTCGTTTGCAAAAGAAGTCCACAATAGCCTGGAATGGCGCAGCTTTATTAAAGAACCAACTTATACAGATCCGGAGGAGGCCGACGTCTACAGCAATCTACAGCAAGAACATGCCACGTCAAGCCTTCCTGAAAACACATTGATTCCCAGTCCATTTATATAGGGACACGTTTTATCAGGAAATCTCCGAGGGAACAAACAACACTGGGAGAGGTTCCTCCCACCGTTATCATTCGGGGGAGTCAGCCTTTCCTTTATCATTTGGACCAATTGTTTTTCTGGGCTCCGAGAAAACAGAACTGTAACTCACAAAGAGAAGAGTGTATGCTTAGCCAAACAAACCCATATAATTTATGGGTTTGTGTACATGAGTAATCCAAAGCATGTTTATAGAGTCATGCGTTGCTGAGATTAAAACAAAATATATATGGTTAACGATCATGTCATTCTACTAGCATCACGCCAAAACAAGCGCATGTGGGCGTGGCCCCACGACCAGCCTCGAAAAAAAGCACACGCATACAATCTGTTCAGCATGACCTCATTTTAAGCCTCTCCTCATCCAAAACCAAAACGAAGCAAAAACCCTTTATTTACTTTATGAAATAGCATTTTTAGACATCATACAAATCATAACACATTAGCACCCAACGTCTATAACTGAACTTTAGGCAATAACAAATCTACTACTTGACATTCCTTCCTCTTGTCTCGTCGAGACAAAGTATCTTAAGAGACAACGTGCCACATCGGGCTTTATTGAAAAATAATTGCGTAATGCGGGTATTAAAAAAATAATTGTGTAATGCGGGTATCTCCCAAGGGCATATCGTGCGCCCAAAGCGCCTCGCCCGTGCATTTGGCGAACGTGTCGTGTGGTGCGTGCTCGGAGCCTGAGGGCTCAGAACATGAAAGTCCATTAACGTTTTGGATCCACAACGAAGAGGTCTGGTCCAGATGAGGTTCTGCTCCGCCAGAGGGTGCATCACTTCCCCTGCGGAACTGGCTCCCCCCACCCTTTGCAGACCCAGTCCTTGCAGATCTTCGAAGTTAATCAACGATCATGCCCATGAGGTCCCTCACGTGCTGCTGTTCTGGGGAATACATAATATTGTCAGTATCTTGTGTCTCAATTTCCTGGTCAGGGTACAGAGCGTAAAAATCCGAATCCGAATCACTTGAAGCAAAGAGATCCGCAACATGTGGATCAAAGAGATCCGAAACATTTGGATCAAAGAGATCCGAAACATTTGAAGAAAAGAGAGGGACTTCCTTTATGTCAAAGTCTCCCATGGGCGCCTGGTCGGCTTGCGGGTCTAGGATATCCACGTCGGGTCCCTCGACCGCCAGACCCAGTGTCGCAATCAGATCCATAGTTGGGTCGGAAGGGGGCGTGCAGCTGTCCGCTTGTAATACATAAGCAGCGTTAGCCAGTACACGCAAGGGGTTTATAGCACAAGTATCACAGTCATCACATACACCGTTACAGGCAGCAGCCAGTTCCCACATGGGATCCACACAAGTATCACAGTTGCCACAAAATTCAATGCAATTTTCTGGAGCGCCGGTCGCAACTGCCTTGTTGAAGGACCCGTTCAGGTCGACGGCCTCTGTGGTCAGAGCCATAGTTGTTGTCGGCGGCTTCTTCACTTTCCATCCTGTAAAATACTTTCTCATACAGAGGAGGACTAGAGATTTCATTAGTGCCCCCCAAATTACTACCCCGATTATCACAGCCAGTGCGGTCAATAACCACTTCACTATGGTGCCCGTCCATCCCTGGAACCAGTCAGTGAGCCAGCTAAATGTATAAGAATTTTCGCGCGCGATCCGATCGATCGTCAGGGCGTGGCTAGTTTCCCTTAGTCTCACTATTGCGGCTGACACTCCTTCAGATGGATCGGGTATGTAAGTGCAACATTTTCCCTCTATAATTCCGCATACCCCTCCTTTCTCTGCCAGGAGCATGTCCAAAGCCACCCGATTCTGCATCACCATTGTACGCATGTGAATTACCGTGTCCAATAGTATGTCATGAGCCGTAGCGGTGTCGTTTGCCACCTTTTCTAGGGTCAAAGCCAATTTGTCTATTCGGAAACTATCCATGACTGTGCCCGCTCCTGGGAAGAAGAAACCAAACACCTTTTCCCATAGACTCCCGTGTAGTTTAGTGGTTCCATCTTCGTTCATGACTGACCTCTTATAACGCCTGTCCAAGGACTTTGGGTCTAGCTCATCCAGTATCTCAACGTCAGGAAGGACTGAACCCAGATAACATGTGCCCCCCCAATTATTTGGTAAATAGGGGTAAGCCTTGTCGCCGCATATAAACATTGTCCCATGGGGTGGGACCAGGTGGGTGGATAAGCCCTGGAGTCCCTTTACCACCCCATTAATCCTACTAACCCCCCTAGAGAATGTTATAGCCGTTATGTTGTGGTTGTGTTTATCTTGCAGTACTATTCGTAATGTAATCCCCGAGCTCCCTTGTCCCAGCTTCCCGGGGAGAGTGTAGGCGCATTCTGATTCTCCCATACGCAAGTGGCCGGAACCCTGGAGGCAGACCCTCCCTTTCTGTGGTTTGACCCAGACGGGGGCAGGCCTCTCGGCCACATGGGCAATCATTGACGGGCGATAATTAAATTGTCGATTGCAACTCTTGCCGTTGTCAACCCCTTCTCTTTCCAGCGTGGTGACTAAACATGGGGGATCGATAGGTTGTGAGCAGAGGTCATTGAGGGACAAGGGTAGCACTATCATGTGTATTCCTGTGGTGCCTGCTTGCGGAAAGTGCATGCACGACCAGCAGTGTGTCCTATTTTGAATTGTTGCCACTTCCCTGGCCACTTTCCAATATGTGTTTTCACCCTTCTTTGGGGCCTTATTCTGGGGTTGTGGCGTGAGTATGTATTCGATGCATGGTATGTAGTTCTTTTTGCCACCGGCCGCGCCAGGGGTCCAGACGCTGCACCGGACCTGCATAGTCATGCCTTTCTCTAGGCGCGTGCGTGTTTGTAGCTTAAAATCAGGGGTTCCCCATTTGTATCCTGGTTGGGCCAAGGTCTTAATGCTAGCTTGCCCGTCTTCCCGGAACTCTCGTTGCTTTTGTAGTACCATGCCAACGTGTCCAGGCCCTGCCGACAGTGCTAGCCAATTTATGTTCACCCAATTTGTGTGCAGGGCTTTCTGTTCGAAACATGGTGGTGATACTCTTTGTCCCCATGTTACGGTGAGGTGTCGGGTTTCGTTTTCGCATCTATTGGAATCGGAATTTCCCCTAGCTGCTGTCGCTATCAATAGTATTGTACCTATGATTAGGCCCATCCTTACTGTTTTCTGGGGGTGTGGTGTCTGGTGCTTGTATGGCCAACTTACAGTGCGTGGCGTGGATCCACGAAGTCTTGCCCTCGCAAAAGACTGCCGTTGGTGTAGTCAGCAACACCTGGACTGGTCCCTTCCACCTTGGTTCCAAGGCGTTCTTGCAGGTGAAGTGCTCCACGAACACCTGGTCTTTTTCCTCTGGTGGAACACCTGATCCACAAGTCTCCTGGGAGCGCCTGGTCTACAGGTCTCCAATTTCCTAATCCACTTTTTTCCAAGTGGATCCAATTTTATTCAATATTCAATTTTTAAATTCAATCCCATTTAATCCAGTCCAATTCAAATTAAATTCCATCCTTCTCTCAGCATCCCATTACCTGTTTCCAACATCAATAAAAATAAAATTATAAAATTAATAAAAAATCAATCATCTCAACTCTCAAATCGAATCAAAAAATAAAAATAAACGAAAATTACTTCAGTGAGAGTTTCAACTAGAATTAACACAAACAAACCACCATTAACCTCCATTAACACAAACAAACCACCATTAACCTCCATTAACACAAACAAACCACCATTAACCTCCATTAACCTCCCCCTATTATTTATTTATTTTCACGAATAAACAAATAATAGAAATAACCTGGTCTACTTCCAATTTCAATTCTGGTCAGTTCTGGTGTCTGGTCACACACAATGTTTTCCTCACCCACTGTGATTCGCTCACAATAGATTCTCACTGTTATGTCTGAAATTAAGCTACCCTACTGGGTATTCGTGAAGGGGGTCCATCTTTCCCAACCCCTTCCTTCACACCAGCCACTTCACGTTGTCCACCATACTCACTGAATTGTCATCAATTCTGAAATTCGTCTCATGAAAACACATCCCAGAGTCTAGTGTAACAGCCAGACAAACACATAGACACGCCGAAGACCCCAGGGTACCCATCAAACTAGCTTGTCCCCAGATCCACAACACAGCGAAACATGTAATTTTACTAAAATAATCACTTACTCGTAACTAGCTGGATAACTAGCATAACTAGCTCAACACCTGGAACTCATAACTAATACTCATACCACTAATTACTCATAATAACTCATAATTACTTCTGTAATTACTCATGCCAATACTTACTCAAAATAATGTAATATCCCAATCTTCACCCCTTATGCAAATCGAAGCACCCCGGACAACCCACAACCAATATCAACCACTGTAGCCGTTTTCCCGACTCCAGGCAGCCACACGCAGCCACATACATCTCCATCCACGTCACACAAGACAACAGCCAACCAGTGTGTCCACCACACAGAAACCTTTGGCAATGCAACAACCGAACACCCAGACAACCAACAACAAAACCCAATCCATCTCCATGGCTCATCAAGCAGTTCCAACTTAATCCAGCTTCACATACCGATTTCCCCAAAAACTCGTGAAACTTCACCCCCATTTTGGAAAAGCCCTGGACTAAACCCTGACACCCTAAATAACTTCAGACCCATCTCCAATCTACCCTTTCTGTCAAAAGTTTTGGAACGTGCTGTGGCCACTCAACTCAAACATCACCACTCTGCCAATAACCTGTATGAAACATCCCAATCCGGATTCTGCTCCAGCCACAGTACTGAAACTGCTCTCCTCAAAATCACCAGCGACCTTTTCTCTCCTCTGATGCCGGCAACCTCAACATTTTCATCCTCCTCACCTCAACGCCTCCTTTGACATCATCAATCACACCATCCTCCTCACCCTGTTTAGACCAGCTTGTGCCTATTAAACCCAAATCAGTTCACTCCCAAGCTTCACATGGACCACCTACTACTCTCAAATTATCCACTCTGGCTCCGGAATCCCAAAAGCACTCTTCTCTACAATAAACAAACTAAATAAACAACCTTTACAACGTGAACAAACTCCTCAGCTCCCTGGATACCACCACCTTGCTCCACACACCTGTTGGTGCACACCTGTGCACTCACACCTGGTGCCACCTGCACCCTCCTTCCTTCCTGGACCATTCATCCAAAGCAAAATTGACAGCATCTACAACAGCTTAATCACCACAATTCACTCCCCCTTAAGGTGTCCCCCAAGGTTCAGTTCTTGGCCCCCTCCTCTTCGTCCTGTACCTATCCCCCCTTGGTCACTTAATCCGTCATGCACCATAGCCAATGCACCATGGTCTCCAATTCCACTGCTTCACCGATGACATCCAGCTTTTTCATCTCCACCAAATCGTGCTCCACCACCACCCACTCTATCCTGACAAACTGCCTAACTGAAATAAAATTCTAGCTTCAGATCAGCTTCCTCGAACTTAACTACGCTAAATCTGAATTAATCTTCATTCCCCCCAACATCGATGGTTTCCCAGTATCCACATCCGGAATCTTGGCATCATCATTGACCAAAACCCTCTCCTTTGAAAAATACACTAAACAGATCATAAAGACCTTAAACCTTAATCATAAAAACTGAAAAATGCTTCGCCATGGAATAGTCCACCACTCATGTAAATAATCATAAGAGTTCTGCGAAACATCTCCATCTTTAAAACTTAGCCAACCAAATTTAAACCACATGTTTTCCCCCCAAAAAACAAGTCACATTCTTTGTATATTGCCAACATTGTTCATCGTTTAAGTATCATCCAGACCTAAATTTTTATAAACCATCAACTTGTAGATGCATTTATTTATATCCCATTAACCCAAGAACTCTCAATTGCTTGGTTATATTTTAGTAATGTCATATATCCATATTTCTTTTCCAAATTGTTCCTGATATACACATTAATCCCATCTGTCTTCGTTTCCAGATGAACTCAAATCAGGAAATCAACACAAATCCTTATTACCTCCAATCAATTCAAAATTAAATCAAACAATTCAAAACCAGATCGGATCAGCGATCAGAAATCACTTTTCCAATCAACACATTCCAAGCAACAATTCATTCAAAGACCAAGCTTAAAAACACAACTCTCATCTTACTGTGACAAGTAAGCAACCAACCTACTTCACACTAAAACAAATAACTTTTCATCACCCCTTCCTTGATGGAAAAACTTGATGATTACACAAAGTTCCCGTTTACATTTTGTGACTCACAGCTCCTGCCTCCATGGAACAATGACGCCTGAGCACTCAATTAGCCCTCCCAGTACCAAAGACTTACAATCAGACCGACAGACAGACAAATAACAGAGGCATGTCGCCAGCCCCAGCACCGGACATCACCTTTCCGGGCAGGCCCACAACAACAAAAAACTCGATATTCTCTGTCCACTAATTATGTACATGATTTTGGTTTTACCCACAATATAATGTCCCGATATTCTCCAGATTTAAGTCCTATATATCCTGTCGTTAAAGCAACACCCTGTAGACTGACTCCGCCTGTCGTTCTTCCAAGGTTAGTGAATTACCTCTGACCTTTCCCTTGCATATCTCGAACAAAGGTCAACTAAACTTTAAAAGGTCAAACTTCGAATTGGGGTAACCAGCGCTTTATTATCCCACAAGTAATGCAAGTCCGGCGACAATGGACAAATGACCATTAATGTGGCTCTACATAGCATAATGCTATCTTCTACGAATCCAACAACCGTCACACTTCGTCCAAGGACCTTCCGTACGAGGCGTGCTTCACAATGCCCATCGCACATCCTTCCTCGTTCGCACAACGCTTCATCAACGCACCTCCTCGCGCCCACACCTTGGCACAAGCCACACCACATACCGACAGTTGAAACCTCGATATTCCTCTTTCCTCGGATCAGCGTTCTGTTGAAAACGTGACATTTCTGCTCAAATTATTGAATTTCCAAATACTCTCCCTGCAGCGCCCGTGAGGCAGCTTGTCCCACATTATCTGCCTCCAGACCCATATGCGTTTTAATAACTTAACCTTATCAGCATCGTTCGCCAGCATACCCTTTGTCCGGCGCATCGATCATCCCAAATGCTTCGATGCATCTTCCAGCCGCCACTCCGCACTGTACCTTACTGTATGAACAAGACTTTTTGGCTCCGGAAATTAATTACTCTGTCTTGAAATCGTTTAATTTAACCATCCTAAATAAATCCATCCATCTATCCATCTTATAAATCCATCTTAAATAACGTATTCGTCCTGTGACATTGCCTGGCATATATGTCACAGCCGGCCACTATTCCGACATGGCTCATGACTCATGTCTAATTCTGACATGAACGTCCGACATCCAGCAAAGTCGAAATGACCCACAATGCATTTGGGCACACACTTCCTCTGAGAGTGGGCGAGTTATCGCCGGCACTCTGAGCAAATAATTAAACGAACATTGCCAGGATTCTCGGATAGACGTTTAATTTCACAACACACATGACAAAAATCCGATTTAAATTCAGAGATCGCCGATCGATCTGGCACAACCATCTCAACGCGACGACGCCACGCCGCCCCCCGTCTTGGCGCGCACCCTCGTGCCTCCGCACGAATCCCAACACTCCCTGCACGTCGCTCTATTCGCGTTCGCGGCGGGGTTTACCTCGCGTTGGGACATGCAGTCGGCTGTCATAACAAAGTGCTGTCATAACAAATCTACGACCCGACATGTCGTGAGCTGTCAGAATATTGAGCTGTCAGAACTCATCCCTAGCTCGCAAAAAAAACAGGATCTCCGACGCTTGACCTCTCTGATCCAAAATGCACTATATGACACCAATTCCAAAGGTGAGCTGCCTCAGCGATACATCCCACACATACAATACACAATATCTGCCATTGAATGAACTCTTCAATTCAAGTAAAACACACATATTGATTCGAATTCTGCAACCATCTCCGAGAAACCGCTTCATATCAACAGTAGATCGACAAGGGCACTCCGGGTGCTTTCCTGACCCGATTTATATCAATTCGCTTCCCAAACAACTCCCAAACAGATGAAAATCCGGACTCAGTTCAGGACCTCGCCTGTTCTCTCGGATAGACGTTAAAATGGACATTCCCGGCCTGAATTTCCCCCAAGTCGAGCAGATCGCTTACAAAGTTTCACACCGAAACCCTCTGCTTTGCACATGGCACACAGACAAACACATTGGCCAGACACACACGTCAATTAACATCCCAATATACATTCATTCCTCATTCATGTTACGTCTCTCATTCAAGGAAAAGGATTTTTTGGGACGGGTTTGGACGGGGGGTGGGTTGAGGTGGAAAGGGGAGGCAGGGCGGGGGGTGTTGGGGTGTTGCCTAGAGCCCCGGGGCTGAGCTCAGGTCTTGGGGGGGTGGGGGGTGTTGCCTAGAGCCCCGGGACTGAGCTCAGGTCTTGGGGGGGGTGGGGGGTCTTGGTCTGGTATCTGGTCCAGCGGCATCACTCGCTGTTTTACTTGCTTAACTACCTCCTTAATTGTTTTGTCCTGAACTTTGCTTCCTGAACTTGCTTCCTTTGGCTCTGAAGCTTCAAATTCCTACAATGCAGCTCCTGCTTCAATTTTCAATATTTCAAAACCTAACCTGTCCTTCTCACCCTCTGGCCACCTGGCCCATTTCCTGTGAGCTTATTTATTTTCTCTTGTCCACCAGGTCCTGGCCTGCTTTATCTGGACCTCTTGTCTAGAACTTCCTGGCTTGACCTCGTAGTTGTCACTACCTTCTTGTCAAACCTATGGTACCTGCGCATTTCCCTTTTCCTGGCCATGTCCCTTTTGGCCTTCTAAGTTAACCTATGGCCTTTTATCTAAGTTTAGCCACAGCCCTTTGTTCCCTGGCATGCAATGGCATACCCCATCTTGTCTCTGGGCTGTTCCTTCCTGGAAAAATCTTGGCCACCTGGTTTCAGCCTATATGGCTGTCCGACCTCATTTTCCCCTCCTGGTGCTAACTGTAACTTTAAGCTTCCTGTTAAATCCTTACTGATATCCTGCGCAAAATCTATCCTTAGCTTTTTACCCTTAATGTTTATCCAGCGCAAATATTGTAACGTTACTCTTACTATCCTTACTTGTTTATCCTGGCTTTAACAAAGCTACGCCATTCTGAGGCCTAAATGAGCCTCTACTTACAATTTCTGTTCGAGTGCAGACAGCGGGGAAGACAAGGAGACTGAACCCGCGCGAGGGAGGAAGGTACGAATTTGGAATAATAGCCCTCTGATATAAAACAACTCCCACCTTTACTCAAATCAACGTGCCGGCGCCGGCCTCAGGTCAGCCTTCCTCCTGTCCCTCGGGCTCCGTTTCCCGTCCTCCGCGTCTGTTGACACCCCACTCCTGGTACCATCTGTGAAGAATCAGCTCTTCGTTTGCAAAAGAAGTCCACAATAGCCTGGAATGGCGCAGCTTTATTAAAGAACCAACTTATACAGATCCGGAGGAGGCCGACGTCTACAGCAATCTACAGCAAGAACATGCCACGTCAAGCCTTCCTGAAAACACATTGATTCCCAGTCCATTTATATAGGGACACGTTTTATCAGGAAATCTCCGAGGGAACAAACAACACTGGGAGAGGTTCCTCCCACCGTTATCATTCGGGGGAGTCAGCCTTTCCTTTATCATTTGGACCAATTGTTTTTCTGGGCTCCGAGAAAACAGAACTGTAACTCACAAAGAGAAGAGTGTATGCTTAGCCAAACAAACCCATATAATTTATGGGTTTGTGTACATGAGTAATCCAAAGCATGTTTATAGAGTCATGCGTTGCTGAGATTAAAACAAAATATATATGGTTAACGATCATGTCATTCTACTAGCATCACGCCAAAACAAGCGCATGTGGGCGTGGCCCCACGACCAGCCTCGAAAAAAAGCACACGCATACAATCTGTTCAGCATGACCTCATTTTAAGCCTCTCCTCATCCAAAACCAAAACGAAGCAAAAACCCTTTATTTACTTTATGAAATAGCATTTTTAGACATCATACAAATCATAACACATTAGCACCCAACGTCTATAACTGAACTTTAGGCAATAACAAATCTACTACTTGACATATATATATATAGATATATATATATATATATATATATATATATATATATATATATATGTATATATATATATATATATATATATATATATATATATATATATATTGTTGCGGATATGGGACTTGGCCTCAATATCCGCTTGTAAATACTCCCCTATTTCCCCAATACTCCCCAACTATCCCCAATCCCCCATTCCCTAGTCCCATTGCCTGTAAATAACACTCTGTAGAACCGACCTTCCCCTTTTTCCCCCATTAAATGTCGTGCCCAGGTCCACCGCATCTCACGTAGACAACTTTCGGACATCTTGCTAGTTATTCTTAGTCTATGTCAGTTAAGGACTCGTTTCCATTAATTCTGACTCTTCGTTGCACCAGAATGTGATTATATGGCACCAGTAGTGAGTTTAGGACCTTCCCTTACCTCCTCCCATCTTCCCCATGAAACTACAACAACAACAACAACTACAACAACAACTACAACTACAACAACAGAGGAGAATGGGGGCGGCGCGGCGCGGGGGGGAGTGTGCGTCCTCACACCGGCTCGGTTAGCCGCCATTGACCATGCGCTCCAACGGGGTTACCACGAAGGGGCTGGCTGCCAGCTCCTCGTCAAGGGCGGAGCCTGGTAACCCCCCCCCCCGCACCCAATAAGAAGGGCGGACCGATTCCATCTGGGGCGGAGCTAACGAGCCGAGGGCGTGTCACTCCCCGCCGGATATACGCAGCGACTTACCGGACGTGACGTGAGATGCGCCCCCAGCTTGAAGAAGAGCCAGTCACCACCTCCAAGCGCTGAGCGAGCTCCACGCATCGACCCGGTATTGCAGTACCTCCGAGAACGGTGCACCCCCTCCGAGAACGGTGCACCTTGAGCCATCGACTGCCCGCTTTCCTTGCCATCAATCCCCGTGTGAGTCAGTTTTTGTCCTGTTTATCTGTCGTCTGTCGGGGCTATTATAAGAGTGTGTCTAAGTGCCTGTCTTTCTATGCTGTCCCTCTTGTAGTTGTAATCTGACCTTCCGCCCTAATATAACCTCCTCCGGAGGTCTTGAGAACTGAACCCTTGGTGTCGTGTCATTTTAATCCCAGCCGTTGTGTCCTTTTCCTTCATTGATTTAGCGTAGCGCGACTCGGCAACGTTCGAGTATAATCGGGTAATTTGTGCGGACACGGCGGCCATTCCGCTCGGCCCACCATAACATCAAAGTCGTGTCTGTAACAATTGGTGTCGAGGAGTGAGATTGGACCCGGAGCGCGTTTACGCGCTCGAAATTATAAAGGCGAAATTTGATTGTGTTTTACAAAATATAAAAACCCGAATTTTGAAAGTCGCGCTATGGCGGATCAAGACAGCTGGGGTCCGGTAGAGGAGAGTGAGGCAGGGTCGGTCCAGGACCAAATTGAGGGACGCGAGGTGAGCGAAGCAGCGAGGGTAGCAGACGCACAAATTAGCGTCGTTGCGCCCGACATTGCGGTTGCGCAAAATGGCGCCTCGCTGGTCGCGGCGCCCGCGACCGTGGCAGCGCCCCTGGTGGATTCGAACCTTTTCCTCCTGCAAATGAGGGCCTTTATGGAACAAATGGGAGACCAAATTGGAGGTTTGAAAAACCGGATGGATGCTCAGAGTGAGCGATTGGAGGGCCAAATGGGGGTAATGGGAAACCAATTGGGGGTAATGAGGGACGAAGCGAGGGGTACCGGTGAGAAGTTAGACAATAATTTTGAGGGGTTAGACAACGGGATAAAAGAGGTGAGAAATGGGTTAATGGGGGTAGAAAACAGAATGGCCGCTCAAGAGAATCAAATGGAAGGGATGCAGAAGGGGTTAGAGGGGTTAGAAAACAGGATGGAAGGCAAATTGAGGGACATGAGGGACCAAGCGGAAAGGGAAGTTAACCAAATGGGGCAGCAGATAGAGGGGGTCAGAATGGGGGTAGAAACCAAACTGGATGCTCACAGGGAGGAAATGGAGCAGATGAGGGTGGCATCTGGGCAGGAGATGCAAGTGATGGGAGAGGAGATCAGAAGAGGAGTGAGTGAGGAGGTCGGAGGAGTGCGCGAGGAGGTGAGGCACTGTAAGGAGCACATGGAGAAGGAGGTGAGAAAGGGGACTGTAAAGTTACAAGGGGGCATAGAGGACCTGACGCAGGAGGTGGAGCAGCTGACGGTGGGACAGACGGAGTTAGTGGAGCAGGTTCAAAGGAACACTGCGGTATTAGGAGGTTTAAAAGCGACACAGAAAGAACTAAAAGATGACTTGGTAGCGACGAAGAGGGAATGTCAGATGGTACGTGAGGGACTGACAATGAGGCTGGCGAGGTGATAGAGGTAATGGAGACGAAGGACCGGCAGGTGAGGACGCACATGGAAACGGTCAAGGTAGCCTTAGAGGACGAGCTTGAGGAGACGTACCGGGGAATAAAAGAGGTGAAGCAGAAATTAGAAGAAGTGGAAGAAGGGATGAGCGAAATTAAGAAGCGACGGAGAGGGGATAAGAAAGAGATAAAAGAGGAGATAAAAGAATTGGTCCGAAGTCTGTGTTTGGATCGTGATGATGTGCTCATTAACCGGATGAGGGATTCGCAGGTGATGGAGGAGAAGCGAAGAGGAAGAGGACCCGGTGTAAGTGGTGACCAATATGGTCGTGCGTATGATGCGCCAGGGGATTTAAGAAGCTTGGGGGTCGAGATAGACCCGGGTGTTCGTGAGAGGCCGTTGGTGAAGTGTGCGACAGGTCTGGTGTGCGAAAGAGGAGGTGTGCGAGAAAGTCCGACTCTGGGGTGTGTGAGGAAAAAGTGCGTGCCAAGGAGTGAAGGTGCTGGCGAGAGTGAGTCGGTCGTAGCGCGTGTGCGAGGGAGCACATGGAAGCGCGGTGTGGTGAGTGTTACAGAGGGTGTAACTGGAGAGTGTGCGCGAGAAAGGTGTGTGACGGACAGGTGCATGGGGAAAGAGTGCGCTGTCAAGAGTAAGGGTGAGTGCGCTGTCAAGAATGGAGGTGAGAGTAGTGAGAGTGACAAGGAGAGTGAGTTGGTTGTGACAGGTGAGCGAGGATGTACACCTGGGATGAAAGGAAGCACACCTGGAATGGTAGAGCGTGAGTGGGAATGCACGCTGGAGTTGGTGGTGAGGCATGTGGTTGGGTGTGCGAATGAGAGCACACCTGTGATTGTCACAGAGGAGGTGACAGAGGAGGGGGCGCGAAGAGGTGTGTTGGTGAGGTGTGCGACCAACGAATGTGTGCCAAAGTGTTCGGTGGTCAGGTGTGTGACCAAGGCTGTGAGTGGAATGAGGGTACCTGGGTGTGTAAGGAAAGGTACGAGGAGCATGGGAACGGCTGGATGTGTGAGCAAGGAACGGGCTGCGGGGTGTAAGCGTCCAGGTGAAGCATCGACGGTAACCGGGTTAGAGGTTAGGTCGACTTTTAGCCGAAGCGGGCCCTCGGTGCGTGCTGGGCCTCGCTTTGAACGGCCGCGTCCGTGCTCCACTAGGCGGAGCGGGCGGCCCGATAGAAAGAGTCGTCATGGCGACCACTTTTTGTTGAGGCATTCCGGCAGGTCGAGATCGGGACATTGGATGTCTCCACGCCGAGATGGTGCGTGGGATCTCGGCCCGGGTAAGCCCCCGTCCCTGCACCGAGTGCCGGACGCATCCAGCCGCTGGCACAGAACAACCCGCATTCATGGCTTGGCTTTACAAAGCCGGGCTTTGGACGGGAATTGGCGCACCGAGAGGCATTAGTGAGTAGACTGGGTGATGAGGTTAGTGTTTTGGACCCAAAATTAGAAAAAAACAAAATTTGGTGATTGGCAAAGGATTGGCAGTAGTGATTGGCAGCTGATGGGTAGTGATTGGCAAATTTTTAATTTGTTGAAATTTGATGTGCAAAATTGGTAGTGAGCGATGGGCCCGGTGGGTAAGGTTGGCGTCCTTGCCACCCTTCCCATATTGGTGGGGCAAAGGAGCAATAGCTTATGGGGTGTATGGCAGTGAAAACTAGCCCGGGTGGGTTCGGTTATATTGATAGGGCCCTAGAAGATGACATTAGGTAACGTTAAGATTAGTTAGTGACTGATACCTGTAGTGGGGACGCAGGTAGATTAGTGTGGATGATAATGATGTGGGAGCGCAATAGTTTAAAGGGACGACTGGGAAGCGCAAGTTTCAGAGGGGAGTAGTTAGCTGAGATGATGCTGTGTGAGGATGGAACAGGTGTGATTGCACAGGTGTGCAACTGGACAGGTGTGTGGAACAGTGTGTGAGTAATGAGTGTTGTGGATCAGCGCGAATGCGCTTGGGGAGAGAAGGGTGCAGGTGGCACCAGGTGTGAGAGCACAGGTGTGCAAGTACAGGTGTGTGGAGAGAGTTGGAGTAAGTGGTACGGAGTGGTGTGCATGGTGCGAAGGTGTGGATGGGGGAAGAGTGGACCCCTTTCACGAGTACCCGGGGCGGGTAGTGTAAGTGTTAGGTAGAGGGTATAGGTAAATTGTGGTTGGATATTGGCATTTGTGGTGCGGTTGCAGAATGGTATTGTGGATGGGTGCATTAGTGTTGTGGAAATGGCTGGGCGTGTAGCCTGTTAGTGTGTGTAGTTGGTTGGGCACTCCACCACTGTGAGGATGTCGGCCAGGTGAGGCCGCAGGTGGGCTCTGGGAGCCGGTAGTTGTGAGTGGGTGCCTGAGGATCCCGGGTGTGGATCGGGCAGCCCAGTGCCAGAGAGGGCACCGAGTGGGGAGAGCGCCAGAGGGCCTTCCCCAGGTAGTTAGGTTAGGGTAAGGAGCAGGTAAGCTCGGAGGCAACTGCAGTGGTGGAGGTGTGCAGGTGGGTAGACCCGCTGGGAGAGGTACACGCCACAGCCCAGAAATTGTGCGAGGCCACCGGGAGATGAATCGGGGGAGTGAGACCCCAAATTGAAAAGCACCACAGTTTGGCCAATGGGAATTGGTTTTTAGAACCCATAGTGTAAGAGGGCCAATGGTTTGGCAGGAGAAAGACCCCGGGTAGTGTAAAGTTGTTAAAGTCATTTAGGAGATAGTTAGGATTGATGAACCTGTCGCACCATACGCAGCCACTTACCTGTGGTGATGATGATGACTCCACACCTGTGTTTTCTTTGTTTTGTTGCAGGAAATGAGATTGCTGTGGATTGGTAGACGCATCACGACGTGGATGAGACATTGGGGTGATTCCATCTCTCCCTCCTTAGGAGGGACTGATGATGAATTGGTGATGGCAAATTTTGATGTTGAGTTGGAGATGGCAAATTTTGATGAGAGTTGGAAATAGCAAATTTGATTGGTTAGGAGGGAGAGAAGACGAATTTGGTTTATGGGAGGAACGGGGAAGACAGTAGGGACGTTTGTTGATTGGTAAAATAGATGTTTATGGGTAGTGTTGTGTTTTGTGGATACAGTAAGGGGTAAGGGAGGGGCCATGTAGGTTACCTGGTGGGGGGGGGCGTATGGTAGGAACGTACCTGTCTCACCTGGTTCCCATGTGCCCCCAGTGTGCATTACCTTGCATTGCGTGCACTTTTGCGCCCTTACCACCTTACTCACTTGTCTGCTTCTTTTGTCTCCCACCTCCGAGGATCTGGCTTTGGGGCAGAGAGAGAGGAGAGAGAGGTGCTGGCTACGCAGTTGTGGGCCTGCACTTTCGCTGCTTGCTGCCTGGATCGATACACCATATGGACCGCAATTTTGGTGGCCACCCACAATGGACCGCAGTTCTTTTGCGGCCAAGCACCACCCGTGGATGGACCTATGGGTCAACGTGGCACCTATGCCATACAGGTGAACCACTTTTAGTTGACACCACTGAAGGCCACAATACAGAAATGGACGCGGTTGGCGCCTTTCTTTATTTTTGAAAGAAGCCAGAAGGCCAAGTGCACCACACGAAGAGCAAGAGACACCTGCAGGGTTCGGGGTTGTTGAAGTTATTTTTATTCATTGAACAATGGTGCTGACTGTGTGATGGGGTGGTGCTTTTGGTGCTTGGATGGGGTGCTCTGCACATTATTAAAGGCCGTAAGGCCACAGAGCACTCGTGGGTTGGTGTATCGATGCTGGCATGCGTGCTCTCTCTATGCATAACATCTGCATGTGTTCCTCCAAAAACAGGTCCTGGATCGTAGTGTAAATAGCAGCGTAGTCTTGTAAATAATGCTCCCTACCGGCTGTATGTTTAGTTTGCGAATTCTTTCCGCGATTCGGTTATCCTGTGGGCGTGTTTCTGTGAGGAGAAGGGTGCAACGTCGCAGGGGGACATATTTACTCATTTGTGAATATCTGTAAAACTGTCGCACTCAGGGTAGAGTTAATAGTAGAGGGAACTACATCTGAGTGCCACACTAAAATAGGTAAAAATTTATCGGGTCGGGACGCCCCGAGGGTAGAGAAGGGTGCAATGTTGCGGATATGGGACTTGGCCTCAATATCCGCTTGTAAATACTCCCCTATTTCCCCAATACTCCCCAACTATCCCCAATCCCCCATTCCCTAGTCCCATTGCCTGTAAATAACACTCTGTAGAACCGACCTTCCCCTTTTTCCCCCATTAAATGTCGTGCCCAGGTCCACCGCATCTCACGTAGACAACTTTCGGACATCTTGCTAGTTATTCTTAGTCTATGTCAGTTAAGGACTCGTTTCCATTAATTCTGACTCTTCGTTGCACCAGAATGTGATTATATGGCACCAGTAGTGAGTTTAGGACCTTCCCTTACCTCCTCCCATCTTCCCCATGAAACTACAACAACAACAACAACTACAACAACAACTACAACTACAACAACAGAGGAGAATGGGGGTGGCGCGGGGGGGAGTGTGCGTCCTCACACCGGCTCGGTTAGCCGCCATTGACCATGCGCTCCGACGGGGTTACCACGAAGGGGCTGGCTGTCAGCTCCTCGTCAAGGGCGGAGCCTGGTAACCCCCCCCCCCCCCCGCACCCAATAAGAAGGGCGGACCGATTCCATCTGGGGCGGAGCTAACGAGCCGAGGGCGTGTCACTCCCCGCCGGATATACGCAGCGACTTACCGGACGTGACGTGAGATGCGCCCCCAGCTTGAAGAAGAGCCAGTCACCACCTCCAAGCGCTGAGCGAGCTCCACGCATCGACCCGGTATTGCAGTACCTCCGAGAACGGTGCACCCCCTCCGAGAACGGTGCACCTTGAGCCATCGACTGCCCGCTTTCCTTGCCATCAATCCCCGTGTGAGTCAGTTTTTGTCCTGTTTATCTGTCGTCTGTCGGGGCTATTATAAGAGTGTGTCTAAGTGCCTGTCTTTCTATGCTGTCCCTCTTGTAGTTGTAATCTGACCTTCCGCCCTAATATAACCTCCTCCGGAGGTCTTGAGAACTGAACCCTTGGTGTCGTGTCATTTTAATCCCAGCCGTTGTGTCCTTTTCCTTCATTGATTTAGCGTAGCGCGACTCGGCAACGTTCGAGTATAATCGGGTAATTTGTGCGGACACGGCGGCCATTCCGCTCGGCCCACCATAACATCAAAGTCGTGTCTGTAACAATATATATATATATATATATATATATATATATATATATATATATATATATATATATATATATATATATATATATATATATACATATATACACACACACACACACACACAGAACACGAAAAGTTTTGTAGCTCAATCGTAACCATTAACTAACTACTTATACTAAAGTTGTGTGTGCATTTCTACTCCCTCCTTTTTGCATAATTTAACGAAAATCCGTCAAAGTTCTTTTTATCATTAACTATGTTTCAGTAATTAGCCAAAACTGCGACAAATTTGCATAGTAGAAAGACAGCGCCTGTCCATAATGGAATCTCATTAAGCAGCAACCGACACTTCATGCTAATGATGTACAGCGAGCAGTGCTCCCAAGAATAAGGTCAATTAATTTGGAATATTCCTTATGATGCGTCGCGAATCTGATCGCGACACTCGCCGTTGTTTGAACGAGTGCACTGGAAAAGGAGTTTCCCAAGTCGGGGTTTTCTATGCTGACACATGTTAAAGTACTGCCGGTTCCTCCTCCATCCTCCCATTTTTTCTTCATTGAATTGTATATAACTGAGTACTTACCACGTGACGTATCAGGAGTGTGTTTTGTCCAAAGACGGCAAACGCAATATCGAGAGAACTGCAGGTGTTGTTTCAAAAGAACACTTGATTGATGGGAGAATTGTTTATGGAGTCTATTTTTCCAGGCTTTTCAAAATCCTTGATAGTCAGAGACAACATCAATTAAAACTATTACCGTCATTTCATGAGTGAGAAATCCTAATACTACCACTACTAATACAACTAATAACAAGATGGAGCAATCAGAGATTGCAGACCCTTGCCAGGCCGTGTTTTCAGTGGTTTGAAGGCTTTTGTGTTAAAACAAATATGGCGGCCGAACCACGTGACTGATGGCGGCCGAACCACGTGACTGATGGCGGCCGAACCACGTGACTGATGACATCTTCTTTTTTTCTCCACCTATTTATTCCTTGATGACGCTCAAGAAATTTTATCTTGACTGGATGACGTTTTGTACTTGTCAAATTATGACGTCATAATGGAGGCACCTATGACATCATCATTAACGTATTTTATTCCCCATGGAGAGTTCTTTACAATGAGCCATGTCTCCATTTTTTCTATTCAGCACTTTCGGAGATATAGAGGTGCAAAGTTTTTCGTTTTTTCCAAGATGGCGCCCATACCACGTGACCTATGACATCATAATTATCATAAAAAATTATACAGGTTGCGATGCACATATGGTGAAAATTTGCTGTGAATCGGACCAACGGTTGGAGAGCATCCGGCGGTAAAACATGGCTTCAAAAAGGGGACCACGGTGCCCAAAAAAGGCCAACCCCTGCTCTGCGGGGGGAAATTGCCTCTAAAGGTGGTTCTTCTTCTTCTATTAATAACAGGTCCGATGGAAACCACACGAAGCCGATGGATCAAGCGGTACTGTCCAAAGCTGGACCTTCTGCCAATTCTTCTCGGAGAAATGGACGATTTTGGAAAGAGTTTTGAGAAAAGATGCACTTAACTCGCCTACAGATCATTTGGATGAAGTTGGCTCTGTGGTTGAAGAGCTAACCTCATCCAAATAACAAAGTTAGGCGTGCAAAACACCAAGCTGATGTTTCATGAAACACCAGGGTGACTGTTTATAGTTGGGTCAGGAATTTAACACATACCAGACAGCTCAAGCAGCTCAAAGGAGAGTGCTTTACCTCAGCAACGTCCCATAGATGGCCTCATCCCTAAGTCCTCCTGTTTCATCCCTATTTCCTGTGTGCGGAGACGAGAATTTTAACTGAAATAAATTCGGATTCACACAACAATTGTCAATCTATAAGCTGAACCCTTAATCTATAAATATCTATAAAGCTCAGTTGACTTTTTGCTCCACAAAATAACAGCGAAACGGAGTTGAGTAAAAGGGTGAAACTTATACAGTTGCTGTGATAAATAACTACCTCTGTCGGTTTGAATGTTTGAAAGAGAATCGACGTCTGGATCAATTTTTGAATTAAATTTAAATCCCCATTTATTTATATATATATATATATATATATATATATATATATATATATATATATATATATATATATATATATATATATATCTATCTATAATTCCACTAATCTCTGTGTGTATGTTTGTTTGTATGTTTGTATGTTTGTATGTCTGTGACCGCTGTTTCTCGACAACTACCGGTCCGATATACTTTAAACTTGCCAGGTATATTGCTGGGGACCCGAGGATGTGCCTTTTCAAGGTTTGAAATTAATCGGACAAGTAGTTACCGAGCTATGTCCAAAAACGATTCAACCAATCAGAGAGCAGCGAGCTATCACGTGTGCCGAACGTGGCGAACAGACTCTGCCTCAGACGGCACATTTGAGAGCGTATTCATTTATTTCACGTTGGCAAACTATGTTGGCGTTAAACTATGTTTTAAAACTAATTAAAACTACTTTGCGATTCATCGTAACTGCGATTCGTAACTGCCGTTCGCTTTGGCTTTGCGAATGGACCAAACCATTTCATGTAAATAGAGGGGGGGGGATTGTCACCGTACTCGCAAGCCGTTCGCTTTGGACCAAACCATTTCATGTAAATAGAGGGGGGGGATATAATTTTAGATATAGATATAGTACGGGCATGCCCTAGTATATATAAACGCGAGTTGTCTGTGTGTGTGTCCGCGTTTTATTCAGAGATGGCTGAACGGATCTTCATCAAACTTTCAGAGGTTCATCAGTGAGTGCCTGGGAATGTTTTAGGCAAAAAAAAATTAAAAATTGAAAATAAAAGTTCGTTTTTTTGGAGTTGAAAATAAAAAAAATCGCTCGACGTCACAGGTTTTTATTTAAAAAAAATAATCGCCGAAGCCTTTTAAAATGAATGACAGTTATATACAAGTACACATTCGCATAAATAAATACAAAACAATTACCAGACATTTGAATACAAATAAATCAAACAATTCCGGAAGTGTACGAATTTGTTTGTATGGCTTCTTCTTCTTCCTGATCGACATCACACTTAACTCAGAAACGTGAGCCACATTCACTCAGAAACGTGAGCCACATTCACTCAGAAACGTGAGCCACATTCACTCAGAAACGTGAGCCACATTCACTCAGAAACGTGAGCCACATTCACTCAGAAACGTGAGCCACATTCACTCAGAAACGTGAGCCACATTCACTCAGAAACGTGAGCCACATTCACTCAGAAACATGAGCCACATTCACTCAGAAACGTGAGCCACATTCACTCAGAAACGTGAGCCACATTCACTCAAAACGTGAGCCACATTCACTCAGAAACGTGAGCCACATTCACTCAGAAACGTGAGCCACATTCACTCAGAAACGTGAGCCACATTCACTCAGAAACATGAGCCACATTCACTCAGAAACGTGAGCCACATTCACTCAGAAACGTGAGCCACATTCACTCAGAAACATGAGCCACATTCACTCAGAAACATGAGCCACATTCACTCAGAAACGTGAGCCACATTCACTCAGAAACGTGAGCCACATTCACTCAGAAACATGAGCCACATTCACTCAGAAACGTGAGCCACATTCACTCAGAAACGTGAGCCACATTCACTCAGAAACGTGAGCCACATTCACTCAGAAACGTGAGCCACATTCACTCAGAAACGTGAGCCACATTCACTCAGAAACGTGAGCCACATTCACTCAGAAACGTGAGCCACATTCACTCAGAAACGTGAGCCACATTCACTCAGAAACGTGAGCCACATTCACTCAGAAACGTGAGCCACATTCACTCAGAAACGTGAGCCACATTCACTCAGAAACATGAGCCACATTCACTCAGAAACGTGAGCCACATTCACTCAGAAACGTGAGCCACATTCACTCAGAAACGTGAGCCACATTCACTCAGAAACGTGAGCCACATTCACTCAGAAACGTGAGCCACATTCACTCAGAAATATGAGCCACATTCACTCAGAAACGTGAGCCACATTCACTCAGAAACGTGAGCCACATTCACTCAGAAACGTGAGCCACATTCACTCAGAAACGTGAGCCACATTCACTCAGAAACGTGAGCCACATTCACTCAGAAACATGAGCCACATTCACTCAGAAACATGAGCCACATTCACTCAGAAACGTGAGCCACATTCACTCAGAAACGTGAGCCACATTCACTCAGAAACGTGAGCCACATTCACTCAGAAACGTGAGCCACATTCACTCAGAAACGTGAGCCACATTCACTCAGAAACATGAGCCACATTCACTCAGAAACGTGAGCCACATTCACTCAGAAACGTGAGCCACATTCACTCAGAAACGTGAGCCACATTCACTCAGAAACGTGAGCCACATTCACTCAGAAACGTGAGCCACATTCACTCAGAAACGTGAGCCACTCCCCTTCCCTCCCTTCCTTCCCCTTTCCCCCTCCTTCCTCCCTCCTTCCCCCCTCCTTCCCCCTCCTTCCAATCCCCCTCCCCATCCCTTCCCCCATTCCTTCCGCCCCTCCTCTCCCCTCCCATTCCCCTCCTCCCCTACCCTTCCCCTCCTCCCCTCCCCTCCCCTTTAAGATATAAATTCTCTGTAAAGAGCTGCCACTTCTGACTGCTCCCCTTCCTTCTCTCCCTACCCTTCCCCCCTCCTTCCCCCCTCCCTCCAATCCCCCTCCCCCATCCCTTCCCCCCTCCTTCCCCCCTCCCTCCAATCCCCCTCCCCCATCCCTTCCCCCCTCCCCTCCCCTTTAAGATATAAATTCTCCGTAAAAGAGCGCCACTTCTGACTGCTCCACTTCCCCCCTCCCCTTCCCCCCTCCTCTCCCCTACTCCTCCCCCTCCCCCTCCCATGCCCCTCCTCCTCCCCTGCCCCTCCTCCTCCCTCCTCTCATCCCCTCCACCCCCCGTTCCTCTCCCCTCCATTCTCCCCTCCCCCCCCCATTCCCCTCCCCTCCTCCTCCCCCCGTTCCCTTCCCCTCCCCCGCCCGGCAACGCCGGGGACTTCTGCTAGTAATCCACTAAAGGTGAGATCCATGTGAGCTTGTTTAGCCTTACGACCCAAAAGGGCAACGCTGTACTGCACACCGCATGGTGATCACAGCAGATACACACTCGTCTCGAAGCTGTCCAGCCTGGGTTTGAGTCCGGACCCAGCTATAAACTGTCATCCTGGTGTTTCACAGGCATCATCATCGTCTCTCGGATGGACGTAAACTGAGTGCTCCGTTTGCAGGCATTAGTTGGTACATCTTAACAATCCCACAGGAAAGGTAGGAAAGCTATCACCGGCACCCTGGCAGAATTCCAAATTCCTACCCTAACCCGAGGCATACGTCAGGCCTGGCCAGCCGTTTCATGAAAGACTTGCACCAGCCAATCCCATATGGTCATTGCAATAATTGTGGCTGCTAATGAATAGGAAGTGGAACACAATGGAAAAACGCCCGGAAGTATCCCAGTGATTCATGTTGAGAAGGATGCAATGCTATCTTAACACCAACCAGCAAATGGTGCAAATTACCCATGTTACCCTGCGCGCGCGAAGCGAAAACAGGGTTAAGCATTCGGGTACGGACATACGTCGTGCGTGCGTACGTACGTGCATGTCTGCATTTTAAAACTTCATGTTCTCGGCAACCGTTGGTCCGATTGACATGAAATTTTCACCACACGAGGGCCTCCTCCTGTAGAATATTTTAGTGAATATTATGACGTCACAGGTCACGTGGTATGGGCGCCATCTTGGAAAAAACAAAAATAATTGCACCACTATATCTCAAAAACCGCTGCACAGAAATAATTGAGACAGGTCTCATTGCAAAGAACTCTCCATGCGGAATAACATATGTGAATGATGACGTCATAGATGCCGCCGTTATGACATCATAATTCGACAAGTAAAAAACTTTATCCGATCAGGATGAAATTTCTTGAGCATCTTCTCGGCATAAATTGATGTAGAAATAAAATTATAATGACGTCGTAGGTCACGTGGTTCGGACGCCATATTATTTTGAGTGAAAAACCTGAAAACCCACTAAAATCCAATTTTCTCCTAAACGACTGAAGAGATCGAGGCAAAACTTTGCAGGAAGAATCGCATACCCATGACGAACAAAAAAGTCAGCGAACATGACGTCAAGTGTCACATGGTTTTGTAGTTATGACGTTTTTAAGCATCAACTTTTAAAACCTAGCTCCTCAATCATTTTTGATGCTATCGAGGGAAAACATCACAGATGTGTTCGGCATATCAGTCCACTAAAATAACCTTTTGGAATTTGCGAAAGGTAACGTGGTTTGGAAGATGTAAATAATTAAACGAGAATATAAAAAAAATTATAACTCTTGAACTGCTTCATTGATCGACGTGAAACTTTATACTATAGTAGAGGTAATGAAGTGTAATACGTGTGCAAAATTTCAAGATTATTGGATGGAAGATCTGGAAGCTAGAAATTGTTATTGCATGAAGAAGAAGAGGCTTCTAGAGTGGGCATGGAATTAATTATCACACTGCGCATCATGAGCAGGCAAAGTACGGAGCGACCTCACGGGGTCATTTTGACCTCAAATAAAATTCTGATTTCAGATTTGTCAATCACTGAGGTATATTAACACATGACCAAAACAGATTTGGTGAAATTCCGACGATTTTTGACGAAAATATAACATTTGTGTCTGCATTTCAGTAAAGTAAAGTGTGTGCCGTGTCAGAATTTTAAAAATTGAAATGTGGCTCATTGTAAAGAACTCCACATGTGGAATAGGTGTTGGTAACGATGACGTCATTGGTGCCATAATTATGACGTCATAATTCGACAGGGACAACGCTTAGTCTGATCAGTTTGAAATTTATTGAGCATGATATATGCAACAATTATGTGGAGAATATAAATTTATAATGTCATCGCTCACGTGGTCTGGCAGCCATATTGGATCAAAACAAAAGAAACGTTCAAAAACAGAAGAGTTGGCTCACACCAAGTTGACTGCGCAAGGTAAGTATTCTATGAATACCATCTAGTTCCAGAATGCAGCACCTTTCCTGACCTTTCTCACTGCAATAAAAAAAAATCAACTCTTGTTTTAAGGAACTTCACATTGATGGTGAATCTGAGTGTGTTTGTGGTGACACTGTGGTTACATTTCCATTCCAGGTGGCAGTTAGTTCTCTGTGGCTTGAGGCTGCCTGCGCACCTGCAGTGGTCTGTGGTGTCTCGGCCTGGTCAAGCAATCTTGTCACCTCTTTTAAAAACTTGTTCTCTAAATTTTTTGTCTGTTTTGAAAAATTAGATCATCCGTGTATAAAAAAGTATATATATTTATATATATATATATATATATATATATATGTATGTATATATATATATATACATACATATATACATACATACACATATATGCATACACAGTGGCCGGCACTGCAAAAGTATTCACCCCCTACAAAGTTTTCACATTTTGATGCCACCTGAGCTTATTTCATAATGCTTTCAAATGAAGCATCCAAAATTACTCCAAAATGGTAAAAACTAACACAAATGCAGATAAAATGTGAATTCGTTAGATTAACAGAAAAGCAGATGATGCTCAATTGCATAAGTATTCAAACCCTTTGCCCTTGATTTTTCTGGATCCTTCATTGTGAATAACACTCGACCCAAACAAAGCTAATGGAAGTCTGATGCAACAAACCCGGGCAGTGTACAATCAGCATATGCCTACAAGCCTAATGTGTTCGGCCCACCAGAAAACCAAGATGGTGGTCATATTATTTTGTCTCAGTTTTATGGTGGGTGGAGTCAAGCGACAGATGTGGGTGTGGTCCGACAGCTGTCCGACCAATGGGTGCACATTTCAAAAATCGACACCCAACAATAATCCCAACAACAACAACAACAACAACAACAACAGCCGTAGCAGCAACGCGAAGTTCTTGTCAACTTGCGCAGGTAAAAAGATACAGATGTTATGGGTACTACTACTACTACTACTTATTTCAACCCCTCCGATTATTCTAACCATCTTGTGAAGTCAGCTAAGGAACATTTTTGGCACAAACGTTTCACCAACTGACTCTCCAGACCTGATGTTTGACTGAAAGCAGGAATACTTTTGTAATATGTTCAGTGTGCCAGTGATAACTTGCTTACTCTGCAAAATACACCATTATATCTTTATAGTCCACCAATAACCACTGCTGGCAGACTGGTCTTCCAGCCTAAAGGTCTTCCAATTAATGGTGTACACTTTCACACCTCTCCCGGGAGACAAAACACCTGGATGAGAGTTTATAGCTGGGCTGACATTCAAACCCAGGTAGACAGCTCAGAAGTGAGTGTTCATACCTCCAAGCTATCCTGCCAACCTGCAGAATTTTTTTTTGCAAGATATTAATTGTATGTTTGATTATTTTACCCCTTCTTCTTCAAGAGGTAGGACTACAACTATAAAACATACAAATAGGGCATGGGACAACAGCTTTTATAGAAGGAGGGGAAATTTATCCTCGGAGGGGATCCCAAATACATAATATGATTGGGAAAATTGTTTTAAAATGCGCCATCCATGCAATAAATAAATTCCTAATAAAGATTTGCTGAATCCCCACAATATAGAATGCCAAACCGAGAAATCATTTCACTATCTAACAGCTGGTAATTTGTACTTCTTTTTCGGTCCTAAATTCACCTACATTTTCAGTTTCAATAAACCTAATCACTTAACATGAGCTCAAACTTGATCATAATTAAATTGTTTAAAAAAAATTGACAATTTTTTTATTGTTACATATAAACAGCTGCAATCATTTGGATGTCACCGTGTCACAAGAGTATATGTATGTAGAATAAACTGGTCATTACCCTGCGCTCGCGAAGAGAAAAGCGGGGTTAAGCATTCAGGTACGTACGTACGTGTGCCGTGCGTGTCTGCATTTTAAAAATTCATTTTCTCGGCAACCGTTGGTCCGATTGAGATAAAATTTTCACCATAGAAGCGCCTCCCCCTTTAGAATATTTTAATGATTATTATGACGTAATAGGTCACGTGGTACAGGCGCCATCTTGGAAAAAATTTGCACCTCTATATCTCTGAAACAACTCCATGGAAAAGAATTGAGACCTGGCTCATTGTCAACTACTCCCCATGGGGAATAAGATCTGTTAATGATGATGTCATCGGTACCTTCGTTATGACGTCATCGTTCGACAAATACAACACTTATCCATCCGATCATTATTTTAAAATTTTCAGCAACTGTTGGTCTGATGGACACGAAATTTTCACCATTGGAGCGCCTCCTCCTTTAGAATATTTTAATGATAATCATGACGTCATAGGTCATGTGGTACAGGCGCCATCTTTGAAAAACCGAAAAATGTTGCGCCTCTATATCTCCAAAACCGCTGCATGGAAAAAATTGAAGCATGGCTTATTGTAAAGAACTCCACTATCTGCCGCTCCATTCCTCATCCCTCAGATCGGCAGTCTGCAGCCTCCTCACTCTCTGCAGACCTGGACAAAATCACAGACTGGTCAAACAAGTGGAACATGTCTTTCAATCCTGACAAATCTCACACTCTTACAATGTCTCTCCGAAAGGACCGACTGGACAACCCTCCCATCCACTTTCTCAACAATCCTCTCCAAGAAGTTCTGTCGCTCAAGCTTTTGGGTCTCACTATCTGCCATGATCTTTCTTGGGAAAACCACATTTCCAAGCTGGCCTCCAAAGCCAGTCGCCGACTGGGCATCCTCCGTCGTGCGAAGTCCTTCCTTGGCACACCTGAGCACCTCAGCACATACAAGGCTTTCATCCGCAGCTCAATGGAATACTGTTCCCCCCTCTGGGCTGGTGCTCCTGCCTCACACCTTGCTCGGCTTCACGCTGTTGAGGCCAAAGCTTTCAGAATCATTGGAATCTCCTGCGATGTAGTCATCTCCGAGGGCCTTTCACTCACTCACCGCAGGCAGGTTGGTGGTCTTTCTGTCTTCTACCGACTCCTCTCCGGCCTTGCTCCCCCAGCTCTCTCTGTGCTCTGTCCCCCCAATATTCCTTCAGGTCGCACAAGATCTGCCTGCAACCCTCTTATGGTTAAACTGCCAAAGCCTAAGCTCTCTGCTCACCTTCACTCTTTCATTCCCCTTTTCTCCCGCCTCTGGAACAAACTCCCCCACTCCCTTCAATCCCACTCCTCCCTCCAGGTCTTTAAAACAGCTGTTCACCACCATCTCTTATCTTCCCCCATCGAAAACCTTGATCTTTTCTACCCCCGGTAATTCACCCCAGAGTCCTTGCAGTGTTCATATGTTTTATTCCTCTCCCACCTCCCCCCAAGTCCTCCCGATGTCCCTGCTCTCAAATGTTGTGTTTGTGTCCTTCCCTCTCTCTCCCCATCTTGTCTGCCGCTCCCCTTGTTTTTTGTGTTTTGTGTGTCGGTTTGTCTTTTTGTGTGATTAATGTTAGCTCTTTCACGAGCCTCGATCTTGTATACAAAAAAAAACAAAAAAAAAAACTCCATTTGGGGAATAGGTGTTGTTGACGATGAGGTCATTGGTGCCATAATTATGATGTCATAATTCGATAGGGACAATGCTTAGTCTGATCAGTTTGAAATGTATTGAGCGTGATCTATGCAACAATTATATTAGAGAACATAAATTTATGATGTCATCGCTCACGTGCTCTGGCAGCCATATTGGATCAAAGAAAAAAATGTTCAAAAACAGAAGAGTTGGCTCGCAACAAGTTGACTGCACTGGGTAAGTATTCTATGAATACCATCTAGTTAACTCTGCCACCAAAGGTGGATGGAGGTTATGTTTTCACCCCTGTCTGTCTGTTTTTCTGTTTATGAACAAGATATCTCAAAAGGTTGTGAACGGATTTGGACGAAATTTGGCAGAGATGTAGCGTATCTGACACCGACGAAATGATTAGATTTTGGTGAAGATCAGGATCCGGATCCGGCTACTAGAATTTTTGACGTGATTCTTCACCATTGGGAGATCGGGCCAAAAACGATACATAGCAGGATATCTCAAACATTTATGGATGGATTTGAACAAAACTTATTGGACAGGTTGTGTGTGAAAAGGAAGGATCGATTCAATTTTGGTGAAGATCTGAATATGGATTCGGATATCGGAGTTATTTAATTTTTTAAGTGATTCTTCACCATTGGGAGATAGGGCCAAAAACTATACATAGCAGGATGTCTCAAAAAGTTATGGATGGATTTTGACGAAACTTGGTGGACAGGTTGTGTGTGTGACAAGCAAGAATCGATTCAATTTTGGCGAAGACCCGGATCCGGATCCAGCTAGTAGAAGTTTTAAAGTGATTCTTCACCATTGGGAGATAGGGCCAAAAACTATACATAGCAGGATGTCTCAAAAAGCTATGGATGAATTTTGACGAAACTTGGTGGACAGGTTGTGTGTGTGACAAGCAAGAATCGATTCAATTTTGTCGAAGACCCGGATCCGGATCCAGCTGGTAGAAGTTTTAAAGTGATTCTTCACCATTGAGTGATATGGCCAAAAACGAGGGGTAGATCAGGCCATGAAAGTCTGGACCTGTGGTGATTCCTGTGACTGATTTTGATTAAATGTGATTCTGTATTGTAATTTTCTGGTCTACTCTGAGATACAAAACGTAAACTGTTCACCAGGTGGAGGTGTGTTCTATACTGAGTGACGTTCTAGTTATCCGTGCGATTGTTAACAGTTAGTTGACACCTGTGCTTGTGAATTTGGTGATGCTGGAAGTATAAAGACCGAGGATTTCACCTTTTTCGAATGTGGGTTTTTGCATGTATGACTACACAGAAATTGAGAATACATTAAGAAGCATGTCCCAGCACTTCCGGTACCATTGGAGTTGTCAATAAGTTCATTTCTAGAGACGATGGGCCAGGGACACCTGTTCATGTGATAACATTTAGTCACATCTGAGCGCACTACAGTAATGACTACTGTGCAGATTGATGATGATGATGATAAACTCTCTCCGTGTTTATCATCACCGTCATCAATCTTATCTCTGTTGAGAAACCTTTAGACTCAGTCTCTTCAACTACCTCTGGATCTCAATATAACATATCTTCATACATTTGGCAAGATTAACTTCAATCAACATCGTTTTGTACAACTGCATCGACATTAACCATAAATCGACTGAAAAGCAATTTGGTCCATCAGGTTTTCAGTCTCTCGGAGACTTCAGCATTTGGTTTACTGTCGGAGACTTAGGTTTACGTAAATCAAACATGTTATGAAACAGAGGATCTCAAACATGCTAACTCGACTTGGAAAGTAAATACAACCGTTTCCTTCAATAAATGTATCAATGATTGATACATTTATACAATCATATAAATAATACATTTATATGATTGATATATTTATACACCGCAGGCAGGTTGGTGGTCTTTCTGTCTTCTCCCGACTCCTCTCCGGCCTTGCTCCCCCAGCTCTGTCTGTGCTCTGTCCCCCAAATATTCCTACAGGTCGCACAAGATCTCCCTGCAACCCTCTTATGGTTAAAACCACCTTTAGAGGCCATTTTTCCCCGCAAAGCGGGGGTTGGCCTTTTTCGGGAACCGTGGTTGTTGTTGTTTTTCGGTCCCCTTTTTGAAGCAATGTTTTACGGCCGGATGCCCTTCCTGACGCCAACCCTTTTTGCCGCCTTTAACGACAAACAGGGAAACCCTCTTATGGTTAAACTGCCAAAATCAAGACTCCTTCATTCCTTCATGAACTGCTCACCTTCACTCCTTCATTCCTCTTTTCTCCCGCCTCTGGAACAAACGCCCTCACTCTCTTCAATCCCACTCATCCCTCCAGGTCTTCAAAACAGCTGTTCACAACCATGTCTTATCTACCCCCATCCAAAACCCTGATTTTTTTCTACCCCCGTTATTTCACCCCAGATCCACTTTTCTGAAATACCGACTTCTTTCCTGGAAGTTCTTGCAGTGTTTATGTGTTGTTTTTTTTTTCGCCTCTCCCACCCCCCACCTCCCTTCCCACACCTCCTCCCCACAAGCCCTCTCCCTCCCACAGATCTCCCGATGTTCCTGCTCTCAAATGTTGTACTTGTGTGCTTCCCTCTCTCTCCCCCCATCTTGTCTGCCGCTCCCTTTATTGTCCCCCGTCGCACCGCGGAGCGAAAGGGGGACTCTGGTTTTCCCCTCCGTCCGTGTGTGCGTCCGTACGTCCGTGCGTGCGTACGTGCACTGCAATATCTTTATAAAAGTAAGCGAAGGACCGAATTCTAATTTGGTGTGTGGGTGTAACTAGGCATATGGAAGAACCCTATTGAAAATTAGGTCGCCACGTCAGAATCCAAGATGGCTGTCACCATATCTAAACCTTGTGAGCACGATATCTTGAAAAGTAAATGTCTGAACATTGTGAGCGGAATATCTTGAAAAATAAATGAACTACTAACTTCTAATCTGGTGTGTGGGTGTATCTAGGCATAAGGAAGAAGGCTATTGAAAATTGGATCGCCACGTCAAGATCCAAGATGGCCGCCGCCATGTATGTCTGAACCTTGTGAGCGAAATATCTTGATAAATAAGCGAAGTACCAACTTCTAATCTGGTGTGTGGGTGTATCTAGGCATAAGGAAGAACGCTATTGAAAATTGGGTCGCCACGTCAATATCCAAGATGGCCGCCGCCATGTATGTCTGAACCTTGTGAGCGAAATATCTTGAAAAATAAGCGAAGTACCAACTTCTAATCTGGTGTGTGGGTGTATCTACGCATAAGGAAGAACGCTATTGAAAATTGGGTCGCCCCGTCAAAATCCAAGATGGCCGCCTTGCCTCTTCCACTTTGTCAACTCACATCACTTCACCGACGGGGACCGAGGCGTAACGCTTGTTTTGTCTTATGTGTCCGTTTTTTTTTTTTGTCATTAATATTAGCTCTTACACGAGCCTCGATCTTGTATTCAAAAAAAATAAAAATAAAAATAAAAATACCCTTACAGTTATCTTACAGACAGAATTACAGAATCATCTGTTCATCAATAGAATATTGATAAGTTTACCCACCTCATTTCGTCTGCTCTTCTCTTCTCAAAGGCTGTCCTCTTTTTTTTTTTGGTGCGGGGACGGACAAACTCCTGGATTGAGCTGCATGTTCCCTGGGTAGAATCATATAGTGTTTGCCAATGCAGATCAGATGACAAAGTAGACATCATCGAAATATTCGGGAGTAAAATTCATTGCACTTTGTAATCGCCCCCACAACTTATACGGGTCCCATGCTGATTTAACATGTCCCATATTCAGCCTCCATTTCTTGTAACCTCTGCCACCGAAGGTGAATTTGTCTGAAAGTAGAATATCTCAAAAGTTTGTGGACGGATTCAGACAAAGTTTGGTGGACAGGATTTGTGTGTGACAAGGAAGAATTTATTCCATTTTGGTGAATATCCGAATCTGGATCCGGGAGTTTTTTAATTTTTAAGTGATTCTACACCATTGAGAGGCAGGGCCAAAAATTATACATATCACGATATCTCAAAAAGTTTTGGACGAGTTATGATAAAACTTGATGGATGAGTTGGGTGTGTCACGAGGAATAATTGATTAAATTTTGGTGAAGATTCGAATCCGGATACGATAATTTTTTTAATTTTCAAGTGAGTTTTCACCATTGAGAGAGAGGACCAAACATGATATACACTCCCTGGTATTCCAGAAAGGTTGTGGAGGAGCTGTGACAAAACAAAGTGGATGAGTTGAATAGGTGACCAGAACAAGCCGATTAAATTTTGGTCCAGGTCCAGATCCAGATCCGGCCTATCAGTGGAATGCAAAACAAACTCCTCAACCTGGCGGAGGTTTGCGCTCTCCACAGTGCTGGTCTAGTTCAGTCTGGGATCGGTGGGAAACCTGAACAATCCTCTTCCAGGTTAACCAGCCCCTTTTAATATGGCCTCGCAATAAAACAATGATACTCAATTGACATACATCATTATTGAACACGTGACCTTTTAGATAGCGTTGCTCAAGCGGGGCGATTTTATTTATGCTCTTAAACCACATTTCCAAAATTTATAAATGTAGTTAATGTCAGAATCATAACTACTTATGTGGTGAAAGTAATATACGTGCTCAAATAGGACACATCCACCTTTGAGGAAGAATATATATCATAAGATTATACAGGAATAAGTTAATAACATTTGGTTTCCTTAAACTTGTACATTACCCCTTTACTTTCAGTAACCTACACATGAATGCAATGCAATAATAGCCTATTATAACGAGATGGTATTCATAGAATACTTACCCTGCGCAGTCAACTTATTTCGAGCCAACTCTTCTGTTTTTGAACATTTATTTTTGATCCAACATGGCTGCCAGACCACGTGAGCGATGACATCATAAATTTATATTCTCTAAATAATTGTTGCAGAGATCACGCTCAATACATTTGAAACTGATCAGACGAAGCATTGTCCCTGTCGAATTATGATGTCATAATTATGGCACCAATGACGTCATCGTTAACATATATTCCCCATATGGAGTTGTTTACAATGAGCAATGTTTCAATTTTTTCCATGCAGCGGTTTTGGAGATGTAGAGAGGCAACATTTTTCGGTTTTTCCAAGATGGCCAATGACGTCATGATTATCATCAAAATATTCAAAAGGAGGCGCTCCTGTGTTGAAAATGTCGTGTCCATCAGACCAACAGTTGCTGAATTTTTTTTAATAATGATCGGATAAGTGTTGTATTTGTTGAATTATGACGTCATAACGAAGGCACCACTGACATCATCATTAACATATGTTATTTCCCATGGGGAGTCGGTGACAATGAGCCAGATCTCAATTTTCCCATGTAGCGGTTTCAGAGATATAGAGGTGCAATGTTTTTTCAAGATGGCGCCTGTATCACGTGACATATGACATCATACTAACCATTAAAATATTCTACAGGAGAAGGCCCTCCTATGGTGAAAATTTCCTGTCAATCAGACCAACGGTTGCTGAGAAAATGAATTTTTAAAATGCAGACACGTACGGCACTCGGCAAAACGCGACAATATTGTTACAGACACGACTTTGATGTTAAAGTGGGCCGAGCGGAATGGCCGTCGTGTCCGCACAAATTACCCGACTATACTCGACGTTGACGAAGTCGCGCGATGCTGGCTCAATAAGAAAAAGAAGACACCCGGCTGGATTACAATAACACAATACGACACCAGGGGTTCAGTTCTCAAGACCTCCGGAGGAGGTTATATTAAGGCGGAAGGTTAGATTACAACTACAAGAGGGACAGCATAGAAAGACAAGCACTTAGACACAATCTTATATTATTCCCAACAGACGACAGATAAACGGGACAAAGCTGACTCACACGGGGATTGATGGAAAGGACAGGCGAGTAGCGATGGCTCCAGGTGCACCTGGGCTCAAAGGTCAGAATCGACTCGGTCCGGTCCAGAGATGCGGGGAGGTCGCAGCGCTCGGATGGCGTCTTGTCTGCTCAAGCTGGGGGCGCATCTGACTCAGCGCTCGCAGGTGGCTTTCCTTCTCCAAGCTGGGTGCGCATCTCTCTTCACATCCGGCGCGTGGCCGCGTATATCCGGCGGGGAGTGACACGCCCTCGGCTCGTTAGCTCCGCCTCGTGGAATCGGCACGTTGCTTCTCATTGGGTGCGTGCGGGGGGTTTACCAGGCTCCGCCCTTGACGAGGAGCTGACAAGGAGCCCCTTCGTGGTAACCCCGTGGAGCGCATGGTCTGGAGCTAATCGAGCCGGTGTGAGGACGCATCCTCCCCCGCTCCGCCGCCATCTCCTCTGTTGTTGTTGTAATTGTTGGGGAAGAAGATGGAAGGAGGTATGGGAAAGGTCCTAAACTCACTACTGATGCCATATAATCACATTCTGGTGCAACGAAGAGTCATAATTAATGGAGACGAGGCCTTAACTGACATAGAATAAGAATAACTAGGAAGATGTCCGAAAGTTGTCTACGTGTGGTGCGGTGGACCTGGGCACGACATTTAATGGGGGAATAAGGGGAAGGTCGGCTCTACTGATTGTTATTTACATGCAATGGGACTAGGGAATGGGGGATCGGGGAAAGTTGGGGAGTATTGGAGAAAATAGGGGAATATTTACAAGCGGATATGGAGGCCAAATTCCATATTCGCAACATTGCACCCTTCTCTACCCTCGGGGCGTCCCGACCCGATAAATTTTTACCTACTTTAGTGTGGCACGCAATGTAGTTCCCTCTACTATTAACTCTACCCTGAGTGCGACAGTTTTACAGATATTCACAAATGAGTAAATATGTCCCCCTGCGACGTTGCACCCTTCTCCTCACAGAAACACACCCACAGGATAACCGAATCCGGAAAGAATTCTCAAACTAAACATACAGCCGGTAGGGAGCATTATTTACAAGACTACGCTGCTATTTACACTACGATCCAGGACCTGTTTTTGGAGGAACACATGCAGATGTTATGCATAGAGAGAGCGCGCTTGCCAGCATCGATACACCAACCCACGAGTGCTCTGTGGCCGACGGCCTTTAATAACGTGCAGAGCACCCCATCCCAGCATCAAAAGCACCACCCCACCACCAATCGGTGCAGTCACCATTGTTCAATGATTAAAAATAAATGCGACAACCCCTAACCCTGCAGGTGTCTCTTGCTCTTCGTGTGGCCTTCAGTGGTGTTAACTATTAGTGGTTCACCTGTATGGCATAGGTGCCACGTTGACCCATAGGTCCATCAACGGGTGGTGCTTGGCCGCAAACGAACTGCGGTCCATTGTGGGTGGCCACAAACATTGCGGTCCATATGGTGTATCGATCCCGGCAGCAAACAGCGAAAGTGCAGGCCCACAACTGCGCAGCCAGCACCTCTCTCTCCTCTCTCTCTACCCCAAAGCCAGATCCTCGGAGGTGGGAGACAAAAGAAGCAGACAAGTGAGTAAGGTGGTAAGGGCGCAAAAGTGCACGCAATGTAAGGTGATGCACACTGGGGGCACATGGGAACCAGGTGAGACAGGTACGTTCCTATCGTACGCCCCCCCCCCCACCAGGTAACCTACATGGCCCCTCCCTTACCCCTTACTGTATCCACAAAACACAACACTACCCATAAACATCTACTTTACAAATCAACAAACATCCCTACTGTCTTCCCCGTTCCTCCCATAAACCAAATTCGTCTTCTCTCCCTCCTAACCAATCAAATTTGCCATTTTCAACTCTCATCAAAATTTGCCATTACCAATTCATCATCAGTCCCTCCTAGGGAGGGAGAGATGGAATCACCCCAATGTCTCATCCACGTCGTGATGCGTCTCACAAATCCACAGCAATCTCATTTCCTGCACAAAACAAAGAAAACACAGGTGTGGAGTCATCATCATCACCACAGGTAAGTGGCTGCGTATGGTGCGACAGGTTCATCAATCCTAACTATTTCCTAAATGACTTTAACAACTTTACATTACCCGGGGTCTTTCTCCGGCCAAACCATTGGCCCTCTTACACTATGGGTTCTAAAAACCAATTCCCATTGGCCAAACTGTGGTGCTCTTCAATTTGGGGTCTCACTCCCCCCGATTCATCTCCCGGTGCCCTCGCACAATTTCTGGGCTGTGGCGTGTACCTCTCCCAGCGGGTCTACCCACCTGCACACCTCCACCACTGCAGTTGCCTCCGAGCTTACCTGCTCCTTACCCTAACCTAACTACCTGGGGAAGGCCCTCTGGCACTCTCCCCACTCGGTGCCCTCTCTGGCACTGGGCTGCCCGATCCACACCCGGGATCCTCAGGCACCCACTCACAACTACCGGCTCCCAGAGCCCACCTGCGGCCTCACCTGGCCGACATCCTCACAGTGGTGGAGTGCCCAACCAACTACACACACTAACAGGCTACACACCCAGCCATTTCCACAACACTAATGCACCCATCCACAATACCATTCTGCAACCGCACCACAAATGCCAATATCCAACCACAATTTACCTATACCCTCTACCTAACACTTACACTACCCGCCCCGGGTACTCGTGAAAGGGGTCCACTCTTCCCCCATTCACACCTTCGCACCATGCACACCACTCCGTACCACTTACTCCCACTCTCTCCACACACCTGTACTTGCACACCTGTGCTCTCATTCTTGGTGCCGCCTGCACCCTTCTCTCCCCAAGCGCATTCGCGCTGATCCACACACTCACTACTCATACACTGCTCCACACACCTGTCCAGTTGCACACCTGTGCAATCACACCTGTTCAACTCTCAACCACACGGCATCATCTCATCTAACTACTCCCCTCTGAAACTTGCGCTTCCCAGTCGTCCCTTTAAACTATTGCGCTCCCACGTCATTATCATCCACACTAATCTACCTGCGTCCCCACTACAGGTATCAGTCACTAACTAAACTTAACGTTACCTAATGTCATCTGCTAGATCCCTACACACAATATCCTAACCCACCCGGGCTAGTTTTCACTGCCATACACCCCATAAGCTATTGCTCCTTTGCCCCACACATGGGAAGGGTGGCAGGGATGCCATCCCACCACATCGGGGGTCTCTCACTACCAATTTTGCACATCAAATTTCAACAAATCAAAAATTTGCCAATCACTGCCCATCATCTGCCAATCACTACTGCCAATCCCTTGCCAATCATCAAATTTTGTTTTCCTCTAATTTTGGGGCCAAAACACTATCCTCATCACCCAGTCTCCTCACTAATACCTCTCGGTGCGCCAATCCCTGTCCAAAGCCCGGCTTCGTAAAGCCAAGCAATGGATGCTGGTTGTTTTGTGCCAGCGGCTGGATACGTCCCGCATTCGGGGCAGGGACGGGGGCTTACCCGGGCCGAGATCCCACGCACCACTTCGGCGTGGAGCCATCCAATGTCCCGATCTCGACCTGCCGGCACGTCTCAATAGAAAGTGGTCGCCATGACGACCCTTCCTATCGAGCTGCCCGCTCCGCCTAGTGGAGCCCGGACGCGGCCGTTCCACGCGAGGCCCAGCGTGGATCGCGCACGGCGGTTCTTTCGAAACCGCCGTGGTTCGGATCCCCGCTGGTTCTCGCGGCACGCGAAGCCCGGCACGCACCGAGGGCCTGATTCGGCTATAAGTCGTTCTAAACTCTACCCCGTCTAACGTCGATGTTTCACCTGGATTCTTACACCCCGCAGCCCGTTCCTTGCTCACACATCCAGCCGTGCCCATGCTCCTCGTACCTTTCCTTACACACCCAGGTACACCCATTCCACTCACAGCCTTGGTCACACACCTGACCACCGAACACTTTGGCACACATTCGTTGCTCGCACACCTCACCAATACACCGCTTCGCGCCCCCTCCTCGGTCACCTCCTCTGTGACAATCACAGGTGTGCTCTCATTCGCACACCCAACCACGTGCCTCACCACCAACTCCAGCGTGCATTCCCACTCACGCTCTACCATTCCAGGTGTGCATCCTTCCATCCCAGGTGTACATCCTCGCTCACCTGTCACAACTAACTCACGCTCCATGTCACTCTCACTACTTTCACCTCCATTCCTGACAGCGCACTCACCCTTACTCTTGACAGCACACTCTTTCCCCATGCACCTGTCCGTCACACACCTTTCTCGCGCACACTCCTGCGCACACTCTCCCGTCACACCCTCTGTAACACTCACCACACCACGCTTCCATGTGCTCCCTCGCACACGCGCTACGACCGACTCACTCTCGCCAGCACCCTCACTCCTTGGCACGCACTTTTTCCTCACACACCCCAGAGTCGGACTTTCTCGCACACCTCCTTTTTCGCACACCAGACCTGTCGCACACTTCACCAACGGCCTCTCACGAACACCCGGGTCTATCTCGACCCCCAAGCTTCTTAAATCCCCTGGCGCATCATACGCACGACCATATTGGTCACCACTTACACCGGGTCCTCTTCCTCTTCGCTTCTCCTCCATCACCTGCGAATCCCTCATCCGGTTAATGAGCACATCATCACGATCCAAACACAGACTTTGGACCAATTCTTTTATCTCCTCTTTTATCTCTTTCTTATCCCCTCTCCGTCGCTTCTTAATTTCGCTCATCCCTTCTTCCACTTCTTCTAATTTGTGCTTCACCTCTTTTATTCCCCGGTACGTCTCCTCAAGCTCGTCCTCCAAGGCTACCTTGACCGTTTCCAGGTGCGTCCTCACCTGCCGGTCCTTCGTCTCCATTACCTCTATCACCTCGTCCAACCTCGTTGTCAGTCCCTCACGTACCATCTGACATTCCCTCTTTGTCGCTATTAAGTCGTTTTTTATGTCGTTTTGTGTCGCTTTTAAACCTCCTAATACCGCAGTGTTCCTTTGAACCTGCTCCACTAACTCCGTTTGTCCCACCGTCAGCTGCTCCACCTCCTGCGTCAGGTCCTCTATGCCCCCTTGCAATCTTACAGTCCCCTTTCTCACCTCCTTCTCCATGTGCTCCTTACAGTGCCTCACCTCCTCGCGCACTCCTCCGACCTCCTCACTCACTCCTCTTCTGATCTCTTCTCCCATCACTTGCATCTCCTGCCCAGATGCCACCCTCATCTGCTCCATTTCCTCCCTGTGAGCATCCAGTTTGGTTTCTACCCCCATTCTGACCCCCTCTATCTGCTGCTCCATTTGTTTAACTTCCCTTTCCGCTTGGTCCCTCATGTCCCTCAATTTGCCTTCCATACTGTTTTCTAACCCCTCTAACCCATTTTTCACTCCCTCTATCTGATTCTCCTGGGCAGCCATTCTATTTTCTACCCCCTCTAACCCATGTTTCACCTCTTTTATCCCGTTGTCTAACCCCTCAAATTTCTTTTCTAATCCCTCACCGGTACCCCTCATTTGGCCCTCTAATCGCCCACTATCAACCCTCATTTGGCCCTCCAATCGCTCACCCTGAGCATCCATCCGGTTCCCCAATTGGTTACTCTGCAGTTTGAGGGACGCCTGCATTTGCGCCATAAATTGCTCCATGAGGACCTGCATCTGGGCCATCCCTCCCACTTGTGCAGCGGGTGCGGCCGCCGTAGCTATGTGCGAGGCGCCATTTCGCGCGTCTGCTACCCCCGCTGTTTCGCTCTCCTCATGTCCCTCATGTCCCTCAATTTGGTCCTGGACCGACCCTGCTTCACTCTCCCTAACCGGACCCCAGCCGTCTTGATCCGCCATAGCGCGACTTTCAAAATTCGGGTTTTGTAAAACAAAACGAATTTCGGCCGCTCCAAATTTTGACCAAATTTTTTTTTTTCCTCTATTCGTTTTTTTTTTCAAAATTTGGTCGGGCCTCGAATCTCACTCCCGACACCAATTGTTACAGACACGACTTTGATGTTAAAGTGGGCCGAGCGGAATGGCCGTCGTGTCCGCACAAATTACCCGACTATACTCGACGTTGACGAAGTCGCGCGATGCTGGCTCAATAAGAAAAAGAAGACACCCGGCTGGATTACAATAACACAATACGACACCAGGGGTTCAGTTCTCAAGACCTCCGGAGGAGGTTATATTAAGGCGGAAGGTTAGATTACAACTACAAGAGGGACAGCATAGAAAGACAAGCACTTAGACACAATCTTATATTATTCCCAACAGACGACAGATAAACGGGACAAAGCTGACTCACACGGGGATTGATGGAAAGGACAGGCGGGTAGCGATGGCTCCAGGTGCACCTGGGCTCAAAGGTCAGAATCGACTCGGTCCGGTCCAGAGATGCGGGGAGGTCGCAGCGCTCGGATGGCGTCTTGTCTGCTCAAGCTGGGGGCGCATCTGACTCAGCGCTCGCAGGTGGCTTTCCTTCTCCAAGCTGGGTGCGCATCTCTCTTCACATCCGGCGCGTGGCCGCGTATATCCGGCGGGGAGTGACACGCCCTCGGCTCGTTAGCTCCGCCTCGTGGAATCGGCACGTTGCTTCTCATTGGGTGCGTGCGGGGGGTTTACCAGGCTCCGCCCTTGACGAGGAGCTGACAAGGAGCCCCTTCGTGGTAACCCCGTGGAGCGCATGGTCTGGAGCTAATCGAGCCGGTGTGAGGACGCATCCTCCCCCGCTCCGCCGCCATCTCCTCTGTTGTTGTTGTAATTGTTGGGGAAGAAGATGGAAGGAGGTATGGGAAAGGTCCTAAACTCACTACTGATGCCATATAATCACATTCTGGTGCAACGAAGTCATAATTAATGGAGACGAGGCCTTAACTGACATAGAATAAGAATAACTAGGAAGATGTCCGAAAGTTGTCTACGTGTGGTGCGGTGGACCTGGGCACGACATTTAATGGGGGAATAAGGGGAAGGTCGGCTCTACTGATTGTTATTTACATGCAATGGGACTAGGGAATGGGGGATCGGGGAAAGTTGGGGAGTATTGGAGAAAATAGGGGAATATTTACAAGCGGATATGGAGGCCAAATTCCATATTCGCAACAATATGTATGCAACGTATGCATGTGTAATTCAGCCATTCGCTGCCAGATATGCTTTCAATAAACTATTTTGATTGATTGATGTATGTATGTATGCATGTGTGTATATGTATGTATGTAAGCATGTATAATGTATATGTATGTAAGCATGTATATGTGTATGTATATGTATGCAACTAAGTATGTATGTATATATGTATGTATGTGTGTATGTGTGCGTGTCTATGTATGTTTTGTTACGTGCTCCTCCCCGGCCCCCTGGTCACGGTGTACTTCCGAGCCCCGAGAGGAGTCACGGCAGAAAAATGTGTTATTCTGTATGTCAAAGATCAATGGAGAAGCCACCCCAATTGTTACTCACAAACAAATATTGTATTAAGATCACACAAGAATAACAGTACAACAATAATAGTAATCAAAAGTACAATCAATATGTCCTATGATGGTACCATCAGTTTTGTAATATATAACTCACTGCACTCCAAGTGAGTGAACCAAGATCATTCCCAAGGTCTCTTATTCCCGGCTCCAAGCCAAAGTTGATGTGCTCCAGCGATCACCAGAACGATGTCCCATCGAGACCAGAATCCCGTTCGGATGGCAAGAACAGTCCCGCTGCCAATGCGGGGCACAGGCGCCCTCAAGGCGACTGGGAAATCCAAAGGCGCCCTCCAGGCGACTGAGAGATCACACTCGGGTATGGACGAATTAACCTTCAAAAAGCCACGTCACACACACGCCCCAGATCGACGTCTGAATGCGGTGAAAATGGTTGAAAAGAGATGAAACCGTGAGCGAAACACAAGTCCTGCGCGAGTCAAAATGGCCGACGACCCGTTCTTGAGACGTAACGGCCCGGCGATAATTCTCCTCGGAATCCACTGCCAAAAACCTAACACGCAGGTTGATCGGTCACAGCGATGACACCTCTGTCGCAGGAATCCCTTTCCCGGAAACCCGAAAGTTCGCTCCAGACCGCGAGTAGCTCGGCTCCTTCTTGTCCGATTCACTTGCTCCGCCCTTTTTCTCCCTCTTCTTCCTCTTCGTCGTCCGGTTCCCGATCCGGTTTCCCGTTTCTTTTAACATTAACTTTTTTACCTTTTGATAACAGTTCATGAACAATAAACCTTTTGAAAACAATAATAGTACATGGCATCAGAAATATTTACAGTGGATGCAAACCACCAAAAATCCGTAACAGTATGCATGTGTATATATATGTATGTAAGTATGTACACTGTACAGTCACGTGAAAAAGTAAGTACACCCCATGTAAAGTTTTGACTTTTTCAACATATTTCAAAATACAGCTATTTGATATTCATTTCAACAATATTGATAGATAAAGGTGATATAATATAACAAATATCATGAAACATTTACATTTTGTAGTCCATTGTATAATTTAAATAAACATAAATGCAAATTTCACATGTGGAAAAAGTAAGTACATCGTGGCTCTAATAGGTGGTATTGCCCCCTTTGGCAGAAACAACTTCAAGTAGACGTTTCTTGTAACTGTCTACCAGTCTCTGGCATCGACGGGGAGAAATTTTTTCCCACTCCTCCATGCATAATTTTTTCAGCTGTGCGATGTTTGAGGGGTTTCTTGCATGCCCAGCTCGTTTCAAATCCCCCCACAACATCTCGATGGGATTTAGATCCGGGCTTTGACATGGCCATTCCAGAACCCTCCATTTCTTTCTTTTCAGCCATTCCTTGGTGGATTTGCTGGTATGTTTAGGGTCATTGTCATGTTGCAAGGTCCACCTTCGCCCTTCGGTTGAGCTTCAACCCTCCGACAGATGGCCTCACATTATCCCAAAGCACCCTCCAGTACAATGAAGAATTCATAGTGGAGTCTATGATGGTGAGCTGCCCAGGCCCTGATGCAGCAAAGCTGCCCCAAACCATAATATTTCCACCACCATGCTTTACAGTTGGTATCAGTTTCTTGTGGTCAAATGCTGTCTTTGGTTTTCGCCAAACATGTCTTCTGGTACTGTGGCCAAATAGCTCTACCTTTGACTCATCTGTCCAGAGCACATTGTTCCAGAAGTGCTGGTCTTTGCCTAGGTGTACATTGGCAAACTTCAGTCTTGCCCTGATGTTCTTTCTGGACAGCAAAGGTTTCCTCCTGGCACACCTCCCATGTAGATCAAATTTGTGCAGCCTCTTTCTAATGGTAGACTCGTGCACTTTGACATCAACAGTGGCAAGAGCTACCTGTCGGTCCCGTGATGACATTCTGGGGTTCTTAGAGACTTCTTTCAGCATCTTGCGGTCTGCTCTCGGGCTGAACTTGCTGCGGCGGCCTGGCCTGAACAAGTTGGCAGTTGTTTGGAATCTTCTCCAGTTGTAGATGATCTCCCGGACAGTCGAATGATTGATTTCAAATTGTTTGGAGATCTTTTTAAACCCCTTCCCAGACTCGAAGGTATCTCTAACCTTCTTTCTGAAGGCCTCAGAAAGCTCTTTTGATCTGGGCATGGTGATGCCGCACACTTCAACAACAAAGAGCAAACCGAACAATGTCTGAGGTTTAAATAAGACAGGTTCCTCCAAGATCCTCTCTAACGATGTTCTATTCATTTGCACCTGAGCTGGTGCACCTGATTCTAATTTTAGGTATTTGAAGAAGTGATAAATGTAGGGGTGTACTTACTTTTTCCGCATGCGAAATTTGCATTTATGTTTATTTAAATTATACAATGGACTACAAAATGTAAATGTTTCTTGATATTTGTTATATTATATCACCTTTATCTATCAATATTGTTGAAATGAAGATCAAATAGCTGTATGTTGAAATATGTTGAAAAAGTCAAAACTTTACATGGGGTGTACTTACTTTTTCACGTGACTGTATATGTATGTATGCAAGTCCGTATGTATGTAAGTACGTATGTATGGATGTATGTATGTATGTATGTATGTATGTAAGTATTATATGTATGTATGTATGTGAGTAAGTATGTATGTAGTAAGTACTTATGTATGTAAGTAAGTATGTTTGTTTATGTTTGAATGTATGTAAATAAATATGTATGTTTATGTATGTATGTATATGTATGTATGTATGTATGTATGTATGTATGTATGTATGTATGTATGTATGTATGTAAGTATGTATGTGTTGTTACGTCTGTGGGGGTAAGCAATGAAATACCATAGTCAAGATAAATTGCGAAGATTAGCATGCTCCGAGTGACGTGAAGAAGAAGCCCACCTCATGTAACTAAGTAGGGAATCTGTATAGAATGAGATCGTATATGTGTCTCCATACGAGGGGTGGAGTTATGTTAATTGGGTAGGGCTTAAGGATAACCCCCAGTGTGTAATTGCCCTGTGATATTTCCCTTCGTTGTTATTGCATCAAAAATGGCCACCATTACAACAACCCTAATCGCTGACAGTATGACCGGACATGCCATTCGGCAAAGGAACCCCGCCTAGCCGATCATTCGTGAAGGAGATGGGACTCCACCCCTTCCCCCTCCCCCGACACGACTCGTAACGAGGAGGCCATGCCCCGACCTTTGTGATTGGTGGAGGCGCAATGGGATGATTTGGTAGAGCTCGGTGATTGGACAGAGGGTGACGTCATCGTGGAACATTTGAGAGTGAAAGGGAACGAGAACGCAGTCTCGTCATCTTGCTCTTTCTTGGTCCTGTTGTCAAAGGCAGTCGCATTTCCTCCTTGTTCCGGCTTGGTCGTGGGCGTGTGGTCTTTGGTTTGTGTGCGCTCTTGGGAAAGGGCTGGTGAGAAACAGCGGTGTGACAGTCGGAACTACAAGGCACAGGATCGACATCGGCGGTGGACTGGGTCCATGTCGTGTTTCCTCTGGACGTCGAGGAGCGCGACTTTGCGCCATTTTGTGCGTTTCCCGCGCGGTGGTTTGGAGACCACAAGCGACCAGCAGGCCTTACCAACCATTTGGGGACGCAAAGCTGAGTTTGGCCCATTATAAAAGGGATTTTATTTTCATTATCATTCCCCTGTCTGTATACGAGTCTGAGTGGAGACGTCTCAATTTAGGAAATAGTTTTTACCTCATCTTTCATTGTTATTTGCATTTATTTTCATTAAATCGTTATTTGTTGAATCTTACTTTTCTTGTATTGTGGATTTTGCTGTCCCGTATCTGTGTCTGTGGGAATCGGATAACCCCTGCGTGTGTTCCCGATCAGGTAAGACTTCGAACCTTCCCGCGCATGTCACTACCGCCAGGTTGGGTATACGCCTCGGAGTAAAGCTTGTTTTTGCCAATCGTCCTCTTGGGGTCTCAACCCCGGGGACACGACAGTATGTTTATGTATGTATATATGTAAGTACGTATGTACATGTATTAATGTGCATAAGTATGTATGTATGTCTGTAAGTATGTATATGTATGTATGTAAGTACTCTGTACCGGGTGTGCCCAAAAAAAAAAAAAACCCTGAGTTTTATTCCCCATTCATTTATTAGTCACTGTCGGGTTTCACCGTTGGGGTCTATAGGTTTGCTCTACATCTGCCTGTCCATTTCTCCGTCCCGCCTTTGCCTTTGCATCGCAGTGAGCACTAAAATGGGCGTAAGATTTTGCATCAGGATGCATGGGTGGGTGGAGTCAGGCTGGCTGTCCAACCAATCGGTTGGAAGGATTGTTACAGACAGACACACAAACGTATTGTTTTTCCGATTAATCAATGTAATCTATGATTTGGAAATTTTCATACAGAGTAATAACAGATTCGATTGATAGGATATCTCAGAGGTAACAAACCAATGCCTTTGAGCTATCTAGTCTGGGTTTGACTCCAGACACAAATATTTTAAATCACCCTAGTGCATTGCAAGTGATGCGAGGAGGTGTCCCATCTGCAGGCATTGGTCAGTGGACGTTAAAATTTGCAGTTATTTTGCAAGAGCAAGGCATTGTGTGCCAGCCCCTTGGACAAATTCCAAATTGCTGCAGTAACTACAGCACAGAAGGAAACTCCAAGGAGGATGAGGGATTTGGGTGGGGTTAACGAGGGTAGAAAAGATCATGGTTTTTGATTTGTGGCGATCTGAGATGGTGGTGAACAGCTGCCTTGAAAGCCTAGAGGGAAGAATGTGATTGAAGAGGACGTGGAAGTTGATTCCACAGGTGGTTAAAAAGAGAAACAAATGAGTGGAGATGAGCATTGGATTATGTAGTTTCACTAGAAGGGAGTTGATGGTGGACAGTGTGAGCCCTGCAGAAACCTGGGTGTAAGACCAGAAACGAGGCGATAGAAGACAGAGAGACCACCGACCTGTCTGCGATGGTGAAGTGCAAGACCAGTAGACTCAGCTATAATGCAGGAGATTCCAATGATGTTGAAGGCCTTGCTTTCCATGGCATTAAGCTGAGCAAGGTGTGAGGCAGGGGCACCAGCCTATAGGGGAGAGCAGTATTCCATCAACCTTGGATGAAAGCCTTGTAGGTGGATTGGAGTTCAGGTGTGCCAAGGAAGGACTTTGTATGATGGAGGATGCCCAGTCGGCAACTGGCTTTGGAGGCCAACTTTGAAATGAGGTTTTCCCAGGAAAGATCATGGCTGATGGTGAGACTCAGGCGTTTAACCCTGTATACAACCTTGACGTTTTCCTCCTTTTTTAAATTCCTGCCTGGACTTTTCCTAATGACCTTTGGGAAAACATCCGTTAAGGTAGATTACTCCCTATCTGATTTGTCAATACTATGATGTAAAACAGTTATACACTTTTGCATTAATTTATGAGACATTCAACTGGATTATTATTTAATTTGACTAACGATCTTATTTTTCTTTTGTCAGTTTGCTACTACCTGTCGACTTGTATTTGGAATTCTGCTCTATGAAAGGCTTATGAAAAACGACAATTAGAGGTGCAAGATAAACAAAAGTTTCGATTCAGTTTAAAGGTTAAAATATAATAAACGCTTCTAGGAAAGAACAATAAAAATTACATCAAAAATGGATGAAGAAAACTAAAAGTTTTAGTAATTGATGAACTAAAAGCCAAAAACTTTTCTTTCTTTTTAAAAAATGTACTAAAAGCCAAAAACTTTTTTTTAATTTTTTTAAATGTACTAAAAGCCAAAAACTTTTCTTTCTTTTTTTAAATGTACTAAAAGCCAAAAACTTTTCTTTCTTTGTTTTACATATGCCACGTATTTGGTCATGGAACTAATGCCAAGGGTAACTGATGAGGGTAAGAGGCCGAAATAAATTCAGAAATCACCATTTATATAACATTTTTTCCCAACTTATTTTAGGGTCAGCCAGGGAACTTTTTTAACCCAAGTCTTTCACGAACTGGTTGATTAAGCCTGACTTTTGATTGAAGGTGATTTAGGCAGGAATTTGGAATTTGTCCAGGGTGATAATTTGATCATTTGCCTCCTCTTCGCTAAAGATACCGTGCGATCTTTAATGTCGACCGACAAGCCGTGCTGGCAGACAGGTTTCTCCGGCTTAACGTCCCTTCGGTGGAATGCGCACCCATTGATGCCGTGCCATTGTGAAACACCAGGGTGACTGTTTACATCTGGGGTGATATTCAAACACAGGATAGACAGCTCAAAGGTGAGTGCACATACCTCCAACTATTCTGCCAGCCATATTTGGCCACATTTATATTCTCCCTCATATAAACATAGAATATCATCCACTGGCTACTCTTCAACTTTGGAAATTACACCAAGCATTGAGAGAACACACGAAGCGAGAGAATGTTTTGCGAAATATAAATTTTATTTCATTTTCTTAAATGTACTGGTATAGTCTCAAAATGTTAAGAAAGAAAATATCAATCAAGTATATCAAGAATGTCAATTTTAGAAAACTGATTGTCGAGCAATAAGGCAATGTCCGTGGATCTATATGTCTCTTCCTTATGGAATCAAAAACAACTTCGACGGCCTCCATCATATTTTGCAATCATTCTTGGGGTACCCAGAATCAGGTCATGGGTATTAAATAAATCTCCCACCCCTACTCCCGCAAGTGTGGGGAGACGACTTGCGATTTTTACCAAAACACTTGGCAAGTGGTTTAGCCACTGACCCCTGCTGGATGGAGGCGGTATTGCAGGTTGGGAAACTTCCAAGTCTGAAAATAAATCTGAGCGGAGGGAGCAGGTATTGAATAGTTCTACAAAATATGCTCGTTTTTTTGGGGGAGGGGGGAGGAGGGGTAAAAAAAATACGTAACGTGAGGTAGATGTCTCACTTTTAATGATATTTAACAGAAAAGCAGACAACACAGATGGTGATTCATTGGGTTGAATCACAGCAGAAATAAATTCATTGATGAAGGTGATAAACTGAATTGTGAGCAATTCAGCACTTTAGCGCCATCTACTGCACAGACACTCCAATGTGTCTTCAGACTGGATAGTTATGCTCGAGTAAATGACACATTATAACAACAATAAAGTATCTGTTATCATTCCTGTAATTATTATTCTTATTCGTTTTAAAATGTCCAAACTCGGGATTTAAACGTATTCACAGCAGTACTTCTGGTAGCTTTAGAAACGGAAAACCCCAACTTGGCCCAGCAATCCATGGCATGACATCAAAAGCATTTCAAACAATCAAACAAGACCGGATCAAACAAAACATAGGCCCAGTAATGCCTGGATTCTAGTAAAATCATAAACGTGAATATTTGTGATGTTAAAGCAAAAAACAAACAAAACAGTGCCTTGAAATAAAACAATTTGGAAGGCGATGAAAGCTTTAAGTAATGAAAGTATTATTATAAAATATAAATATAGTTATAAATACAGCAAGTCTGTGTAAGAGACAAAAACAATGTTTAAAAATATACGACTTATGGAAACACAAGAGGTGTGGTATATATTTAAACGTAAAAAGGTGAGACATTCAAAAAGTTATTCGAGCGAGACGCTCACTTTTTCGAATATCTCTTCCATCTAAATTCTGAATGCCCTCAAATGATTAATGTTCGGCAAAAATAAATATTTTATTCCTTAATAGATAAAGAAATCAGATAGAAAGTTTTCACACTATAATGTGTAATGCACCAGAGCTGCTTATGCACCATTCGATTTTTTGGTCGTAAATAATGCGCCATGTTTGTATTCGTGATTATAGTGACTGTGAAACTTGTAACCATATTGCCTCAGCAGTGATTGGTAGTTCCGCGTGATTAAATGGAACTACTGTACCTTCCAGGAAGGACGTTGCATGCCATATGGAGAACTATGGTAAATTACGAAAGGACGGTTGAGCGAAAGTTCAAATGGTATGACTATCGTGTGTCATTTAATCTCAGGCCCTGAAGAGCATTGCATTATTTCGCACAGGAAAGGCCAAGATCTGCATGGGGCAGCACCATTCCCCTCCACCTGCACAGACCTTCAAGGTAGTAGACTATCGTCACCAAATTTTGTTCCCAATACCCACCGATGATCCTTTCTATCCTCACTCACCCAGTTGCGGTTGTCACCTTGCAACTCATATATGCTCATTGATGTCATTTGTGTGCTTCCCTTGTCTGCTTGTTCCCCTACCTCCGTCGGTTGGTCAATCTGCTATTAAAAGTGGTATGTGCACTCTAGGAAAATCTCATATAATTGATTGAAGCTGTACAAATAATATCACATTTGTACAGAGGCTGTAGAGTTAGTTTAACTTGAAATGTAAATTACGATAAATTAACTAACAAATATCACGTTGAACAAAACAACTCAACAAACCGATTGATTACAGTCAGTAATGGATATTATGTCATACCAACTCTAAAGATATAAAAAGTTAGGAGAGTAGTGTCAAAAAGTTAGGAGTCCAAACAAAAGAAAAAGACGAAAGAAAGAAACAACTGATTGCCACTGTTGTACACATGGTATTGGTCTTTGAGAGACAATTAGGGAAAATGTTCAGAGCAAGAATTTCTACAGATCAAGCATGATGATAGTACTCTACAAACATACAATATTATGGCAAAGATACTGTTTTTGTTGGCCTGTTTGCGTTCCCATCTGAAACCTTGCCTCATGATTCAGGGAACCCTGGTTCAAATCACATATACGGTACCATGCATGTGTTTTTCCATCGTCCGCTAATGCCCTTACAATTGATGTAAAAGTACGCAGATGTCTACTGATGTTGGTGTCTTACATGTGATTTATGTACAAGCTCAACTATGAGCCTTAGATTAATTAAAAAATAAAATAAATAAAGTCTTTTGCTCCAAAAATGCCCCGTACAAGGGCAATGCAAAACTTATTAAAGGTCTATGTCCCAACAGGGAGCCTTTGGAGTGACGTCCTGTGCACATCAACGCGTTAAAAAAAATTTTTAAATTTTTTTATACAAGATCGAGGCTCGCGAAAGAGCTAACATTAATCACACAAAAAGTCAAACCGACACATAAAACACAAAATAATGGGAGCGGTAGACAAGATGGGGAGAGAGGGGGAAGGGCACAAACACAACATTTGAGAGGAGGGACATCGAGAGATCTGTGGGAGGGAGAGGGCTTGGGGGGAGGTGGGAGAGGCATAAAACACATGGACACTGCAAGGACTTCCAGGAAAGAAGTTGGAATTTCAAAAAAGTGGATCTGGGGTGAATTAGCGGGGGTCGAAAAGATTAAGGTTTTGGATGGGGGAATATAAGAGATGGTGGTGAACAGCTGTTTTAAAGACCTGGAGGGAGGGGTGGGATTGAAGGGAGTGGGGGAGTTTGTTCCAGAGGCGGGAGAAAAGGGTAATGAAAGAGTGAAGGTGAGCAGAGAGCCTAGATTTTGGCAGTTTAACCATAAGACGGTTGCTGGCAGATCTTGTGCGACCTGTAGGAATATTTGGGGGACAGAGCCCAGAGAGAGCTGGGGGAGCAAGGCCGGAGAGGAGTCGGTAGAAGACAGAAAGACCACCAACCTGCCTGCAGTGAGTGAGTGAAAGGCGAAAGGTGAAAGAAAGGTGAAAGGTGAAAGGTGAAAGAGTGAAAGTGAAAGTGAGTGAAAGGTGAAAGTGAGTGAAAGTGAGTGAAAGTGAGTGAAAGTGAAAGTGAGTGAAAGGTTTATGTAAGGAGACACTCACGGCGAGATGTAATGTGCTGGCATCCGGTGCCTTAGGAGGAGTTTGAACCTGGTTCTTGAACAAAATGGAGGCAGACAGACATTGGTCGATTGAGACAACACAACACTGAATGATACAGTTTGGATCAAAATTCCACCGCAGATTTGGCAGCCTATCAGCTTGCATCTGGAGATCATGTGGTTTATGCTATGTGTAGTTACTGTTGAACTCATTTTGATGGAACGCACTTAACATTCGAGAAATAATGGTGAAATAAAATGAAAAACACGCAAACAATGCAAATTCCTTTTTAAAGGCCGCGTTATGGCTAGATACTTATTGGGGTTGAACCAGGATCAACACCATGTGGTATACATCTGTCTGGCCAGTGTAATCATATCGAAGCCTTCCTTAAAGCCTCCATTGACCATATTAAAGTACCTTCTGTACGCACTCATCCCAAGTTATGATTTAGCAGTTTATGCATTATGTTGTTCACCCTTGAAGATTCACGGGTGTGTGCACAATGTTTCTGTGTTGTGGCGGCACGCCCTGCCATCTTTAATGAACGATTTGATCAAAAGGATCATCACTGAAATAGCCCATCTCACTGCGCATGTGGGTCGTATCTTGGTTGGGCCCGACAAATTTCTGTCCTGTCTTGTCTACTAGCATCAATGCGGGTGATGTGCATTGCCGTGAAGACAAAATGGCATTGCACCGTCGTCCATCATTGTAAATCAATTATAAATAAATATTTTGAAAACTTTCCCATCACATTCACTGCAAGAAATAATGTTGTCATCATTTATCATCTTCAGCACAGATATCATCATTTTCAGCATCATCACCATCCTGTTAAACCCTCTTTTGGATGGATTTTGTTGGAAGCTGGCCTCCGACTCAGAACCTTTGAATGCATCATGAAGATGCCATCCTAAGAGTGATGAATTAACGACTGAATTGATCAACAGCCATGCAGCGAATTCCATTCTTCTCTGTGTTTAACTGCTGAAGCCAGTTTAACCACTTCGTCAGGAAAGTCTCACCAGGCTGGCTGGGATTGCTGAAACCAATCACACCATCCAGCATTGAATGACCAAGCGGATTTTGTTTGCTCATCATCTCATTTCGGTGCCGGCATATGGAAAGCCTGCACGCACAGAAACATCCGGATTGCAATTTATTGCTTCAAGTCGTGTCAAAGGTTAATAAAATCACTTGTAGATTATTATATAAACTTGAAAGGTCCTTTAACACCAAGACTGACAAAGTTTTGCACCAGAGACCTATCTGGCCAAAAATTATGGATGGGAAAAAAAAATGAACAAAAATATATAAGAATAATAAAAATGTACAAATTAGAGTAAAAACGTTTTTATCACTTTTCAAAATGTTTCAGGGCCGAAAAAGTAACTTCCATTCCATTTGTTTTGTTTGTTTACTTGTTTATCCTCATCATCGTGCCATTAGGCGCATACAACTGCAAAAGGCAATTGCATTGGCTACGGGTTACAATCCTGGACAGGTCACCACTCTGACGCGGGATACTCGACCGAGCGTGTAGGAATTTGGAACTTAGCCAGGCTGTCGGCGATAGCTTGCTGACTTTTCGAGAAAGACACCGTGGGATCTTTAACGTCCACCAACTAATGCCGACAAACAGGGCGCCCAGTTTAACAGCCAACCGAGGGCACACACATTGATGGATCACCCTTCCTGTGAAACACTGGGATGGCAGTTTACGGCTGGCCAGAAATTCAAACCCAGGCTGGATAACTCAGAATCGAGTGGGCAAACATCTAGGGTCTCGGCCATCCTGCCAGTCCTACCATTCCAATAGCATCAGGAGAAATAGGCCCAGTTGCGAAGAATGTGTCACATTGGCTGGAAACTAGAGCAAAGGAGTAAAATTTCTGCAGACATTTGTTGGAGCAGAATCATTCCTTCATGGTTGGAAGGGTGGGTGTAAGGGGGAGGTGAATTTTTGACTCTCCCTTTTAAAATGACATAATACACCTGCCGTAGTAATAAAAAATCTTTTTTTAACCATTGTCGCATTTCACACTGTCCAATTGTACACAAAAATATAGAATGTGCAATGGAATGGTGTGGACTGACATCAATGTATTTGTCAATTACAATATATATATATATATATATGAGGGAGATTCAGCTGTAAAGTTGCATCAAGTCTGCGAGCGGACCTTTTTGATATTGGTCGCGAAGGAGTTGAGGCTTCCCGGGAAAGGGATTGCCCACGACATCGTCATATATTGCGATTGCAATTCAACCTGCGTCAGGTTTTATCACCAAGTGCGAGTTATTGTTGGGGGGAGAAAGCGCCTCCATTACAGGCCGATACACCATTTTGGTCCTCGAAGAAGAAGAGGCTGTCCGCTTGGTGCATCTTGTTTTGTCGTTGGGATTTCCATATCGACCTCATTATGTTGATTGCAGTTGGTTCACATATTGGCTCAATTCCCATATCGATTGCATTGGTGTGGTTTTACCATGGTTTATTAGAACACTCAAGATAACAAAACTTTCTGCTGTGTTCCCGCTCCAGACCGTGTTCCCGCTCCCTCTGCGCATGCGCAAGATTGGAGGTCTCGTCTCTTCAAAGCTGTCCATGCGCACTCGCTTTCGAAGTTAAGTAACTTTTCACAATTGTGCTTTTGTCGAAACTGTATCTTTCTCTCGGTGTATGTACCTATTGGGGTGTCTTTAATAGTATTCTTGGTGTTGGTTTTTCATACCTGTGTACAGAATCGTCGGACTTTCGTATCGCGTATTCTGAGGCCTAGTGTAGTAGGCTACCGTGTCCGACCTTGGCTTGAGGCTTTGTTTTTGTCTCAGCGGTTCTCCGATCGCGCTGCAATTACTTTCCGGTCTCCGTTTTTCACGGTCTTTTCACCCCATACTTCCTTGTTTTAAAATCTCAAAAAAAAAAAAACCAAAAAACATTTCCTTCTGTTCTTATTCGTTTATTCGTTCTTATTTGTTCGTTCGTTCTTCGACCACGTTGTTTGTGATCACATGATCACGTTGTTAAAAAAGGTCTCATCTGTCCCCTGAAGACCTGTATTCTGTCATATTCTATAACACCTTTTTCTTCTTCTTCTATAAAAGGATGCTTTCGACTTGCTCACCAAATCTATTCATTCCAAAAAAAAATTCCATCTCTTATAGTGCATCTTTCATTCATTCCCTAAACTCTCCAGCACTCCATCCTCCCTCCAGCGTCCTCAAATGTATTTTTGACTCGAATGTCTCAAGAAACTCATTTTGCAATAAATGTTCGTTTCCCATTAATCGTACACTTTTCAAAATCCCATCACCCCAAAATCCCATTTCCCATCACCCCTCCCCTCTAAATCTACCCCCTTGCCCCTCCCCTCCAAATCATCCCCATCACCCATCTCTTTCAAATCTTTCCCCTTGCCCCTCCCCTCCAAATCTTCCCAATCACCCATTCCTTTCAAATCTCCCCCCACACCCCTCCCCTCCGAGACTCTCCCTCGCTCCTCCCCTCTCACCCCTCCTCCTCAAAGCGTCCTCCCCGCTTCTTCCCCCTTCCAACTTTCACCTTCATCTCCCTCAACCTTCTGCCTCGCTCTTCCCCCTCGTCAAATAACACCTCACTGCGCCTCTCCCAATCACCATCAAACCTTTTGTCCGCCCCATTCTTCCCTTTCTCCAAGCTATTCTGTAATCTCCGACAAACATTCAACAGCTCTCCCTACCTCTTCCTCCTCTTCCACATCTTACCCTACCGCTCCCCCCCCCCCCCCCTGTTCTGTATCCGATGCTCCCCCTTCCTCTTCCTTAACAGTATGGACCTCAAACATCCGGGGCCTTCGCTCAAACTTGTCGGATCTCTCCACACAGGTTGCTTCTGACAAACCAGACGTGATCTGCTTAACAGAAACTTTCCTCCTTCATGATGTCTCTGATTCCTTGGTATCTCTCCCAGGTTACTCCCTCCTCCGGTATGATAGACCTGAGCCTCGTCCTGGAGGTGGGGATGCTATCTTTATAAAAAAACTCTCTTCCTCACTCGCCCTGCACTGCCCTCTCTCCACCTCACCCCCAGGAATACCTTTGGCTACGGCTTCCCCTTCGCTCCCACCTTTTGTTCATATGTGTGTTGTACCGTCCACCAAACAGTGATGACTCCATCTACATCTCGCTGTCTGTGAATATGGACCAACTTCTATCTACCCATCCCAACTCTCCCTTCCTCATATGTGGTGATTTCAACCGTCACCATGCCAGTTGGCTGGGTGTGGGTACCTCTCTCACCAGCCATGGCTCTTCAGCAAAGGACTTCTGTGACTCACTGGGACTGACACAATCTGTCAATTTCCCGACCCGGATTTCAGTCAACGGAGCATCTTCTCTTCTGGACTTGGTTATGACTAACTTCCCTGAAAATGTCTGCTGCTCTTCTTCTGCTCCAATCGGTTCTTCTGATCATGTGCTTGTTAAAGTGGGCATCTCTCTGACCATTCTCAGAGAGCCTCCTCAGCGTCGACGAGTCTGGCATTTCACTCAGGCCAACTGGCACGGTCTTCAAGCAGCCATCAATCATCTGGACTGGTCTCCCATCTCGACTGCCTCTGACATAAATTCTTCCTGGGAATTCTTCCAAAGCAAACTGCTCTCTCTCATGCACAGATTTATCCCATCTCGTCTTCTGTTGTCATACCCTTCCTCCCGTCCATGGTACACGGAATCTTGTGGTGAGGCTATTGCCCAGAAACAACTTGCTTTCGTCTCCTGGAAAGCAAATCCAACGGAAGGAAATCTCATTTCCTTTCACAAAGCCCGAAACAAGTGTGTGTCCACCCTCAGGAGAGCCAGGAAACAATATCTCTCCGTTCTCAGGACCGAACTCTCTTATCTGTCTCCCTCTTCCAAATCCTGGTTGCGTCTGGTCAAATCTGTTTCTGGTGTTTGTTCCCCCGTCCATCCCCTCCCTCACCTCAAATGGCCACACGGCTGACTCCGCACGTGAAAAAGCTGAATGCCTCAACTCTGTGTTTGCCTCTAAATCTTGTGTCCCAAACCCATCCCTCTCTGTACCCACTGTACCCAGTCGTACCCAGCTGCTCCTGGACTCTGTGTCCTTTCCTCCTGACAAGGTGGAAAAGTTTCTGTCAACCCTCGACTCGGATTCTGCAACTGGACCTGACGGCATCAGCCCACGGGTCCTAAAATCCTGTTCTTCCGCTCTTTCACTCCCTCTCTCTGTTCTCTTCACCCTCTCTTTTGCTCAAGGTCATCTTCCATCTGCTTGGAAATCTGCCAACATCACCGCTTTGCACAAAAAAGGTGCAAAAACAGATCCCAGCAACTACAGACCAATCAGCCTTCTCCCAATTATCAGCAAAGTCATGGAATCCATCATTGCTTCAGATATGAAATCTTTCCTCTTCTCCAATGGCTTGATCTCTGATCATCAATTTGGTTTCAGACCTGGACACTCTACTCTGGACATGCTGCTTCTGCTTTCTCAACAATGGATGGAGGTCCTCAATGCCAAACAGGAAATTAGAGCAGTCTCCCTTGACATATCACGTGCCTTCGATACGGTCTGGCACCCTGCTCTGCTCACCAAACTCTCCTCTTTTGGTATCCATGGAAATCTCCACGCATGGCTGGCGGACTTCCTCTCTAGTCATAGTCAACGTGTGGCCCTGAATGGGTTTCTCTCATCTCCTCTTCCTGTTCAGGCTGGAGTTCCACAAGGCAGTGTTCTGGGCCCTGTGCTTTTTCTGGTCTTCATCAATGATCTCTCTGACTCTCTTGAAAATCCTCTGTATCTCTTTGCTGATGACTCTACTCTCTGTCGCTCCATTCTTCATCCCTCAGATCGGCAGTCTGCAGCCTCCTCACTCTCTGCAGACCTGGACAAAATCACAGACTAGGCAAACAATTGGAACATGTCTTTCAATCCTGACAAATCTCACACTCTTACGATGTCTCTCCGAAAAGACCGACTGGACAACCCTCCCATCCACTTTCTGAATAATCCTCTCAAAGAAGTTCTGTCACTCAAGCTTTTGGGTCTCACTATCTGCCATGATCTTTCCTGGGAAAACCACATTTCAAATCTGGCCTCCAAAGCCAGTCGCCGACTGGGCATCCTCCGTCGTGCGAAGTCCTTCCTTGGCACACCTGAGCTCCTCACCACATACAAGGCTTTCATCCACAGCTCAATGGAATAATGCTCTCCCCTCTGGGCTGGTGCTCCTGCCTCACACCTAGCTCGTCTTCACGCTGTTGAAACCAAAGCATTCAGAATCATTGGAATCTCCCACGATGAAGCTAACTCCAAGGGCCTCTCACTCACTCACCGCAGGCAGGTTTGTGGTCTTTCCGTCTTCTACCGACTCCTCTCTGGCCTTGCCCCCCCAGCTCTCTCTGGGCTCTGTCCCGCAAATATTCCTACAGGTCGCACAAGATCTGCCTGCAACCCTCTTATGGTCAAACTGCCAAAATCAAGACTCTCTGCTCACCTTCACTCCTTCATTCCTCTTTTCTCCCACCTCTGGAACAAACTCCCTCACTCTCTTCAATCCCACTCCACCCTCCAGGTCTTTAAAACAGCTGTTCACCACCATCTCTTATCTTCCCCCATCCAAAACCTTGATCTTTTCTATCCCCGCTAATTTCACCCCAATTCCACTTTTTTGAAATACCAACTTCTGTCCTGGAAGTCCTTGGTGTCCTTGTGTTTTATACTTCTCCCTCCCCCCCCTCCCTTCCCACGCCTCCTCCCCCCAAGCCCTCTCCCTTCCACACATCTCCCTGCTCTCAAATGTTGTGTTTGTGTGCTTCCCCTTCTCTCCCCATCTTGTTTTCCGCTCCCTATTTTTATATATTTTGTTTGTCTGGTTGATTTGTTTGTGAAGTAAATGTTAGCTCTTTCAAGAGCCTCGATTCAGTATACAAAAAAAAAAAAAAAAAAGACAGGTGCACCGTAACCGAGGTTTGGGGAGGTAATACCAGGGTTTAGTAACACTAGGAGTGCTTCCAAGCGAGTTGGTCGTCTTTATTGAGTGCAGAGGCATTTACCTCCTGAGGCTGTTTTGTACCTGCATAAGAAACGATACATCCCATCATGGAGTACTGTTGTCACATTTGGGCTGGAGAACCAGCCTGACACTTATATTGACTTGATAGGCTCCAGAAACGCATGGTCAACCTGGTTGGTGTGGAGATGGGTTGAACTCTTCAACCACTCTCTCACCGTCTCACCACTCTTCAGCTTGGGGCCATAGCTAGTCATTTTCTACACATTTTTTCCAATCTAGAAACACTGATTAGAAGTATATCTCCGGGGGGTGCAGGGGGACCTAGTCTTCCTACTAGACTAGTAGGTCGATTGCCACTCTTGATTTGTTCCACAGATATTTTCATAGCAAATGTTCTGTTGGACCTTCTAACTTGATTCGTCCCACATGAGTGTTTGGACGCAAGACTCGGTTTGCCATCTCTGCTCACCCATACACTATAGCTGATCTAAAGTACAGAACGAAAGGCTATGCAGATAGTTTTATCCCTTGTGCTGTCTCGCTCTGGAATTCACGACCTGTAAGATGCTTCCCATTATCCTACGATCTATTCGGGTTTAAAAAGAATGTCAATTCATACAGCCTACACCTTTGAGGTTTAATCGCATTTTACCTGACCTCTGCTACTTCCTGGGTCTTGGATGTTTTCTTGTTATTTATTTATTTATTTATTTTTATTTTGTTTTGCTTTATCCTTATATTTTTCTAACTTTCTCTTAGCCCCTTACCTAGAGTGGCCGTATGCCTTGTCTGGGGCAATATCCATGAAAAAAAGAAGAAAAAAAGAGGACATTGCAAATTGACTTGTTTTGGATAGCTTCGTCCAAAATTGAATGGAATGGCAATGAGGCATCATTTTATTGATGCCGTTTCTTCTTCTTCTTCTTCTTCTTCTTTTTCGGCATAATTATATTATGGCAAATGTTATTTGTGTAATATTAAATATTTGTAACCATTCGTATTTGTGCAAAAACGAATTAATTAACTCGTTTTGTGGCAGGGACAATGGGCAAGAGCGTAAGCAAAATGTCTAGACTAAGAAAGTGAATAGATAGTCTATGGTTTATTCACTGTCGATGAGCTAGCGATTAATTGATACGCGTGAAAGCAAATGTTGATGAGTGGTAAAATTCAATGCTAGGTTCAGTATTATATTTTAAATATAAACAATGCTAAAACAATTACAACTACAATGACACTCGGTAGAGAGCATACAGTAACTCTGCCAGGCTGAATAGTTTACATTTTGTATCCCACTGATAGGCCGTATCTGGATCCAGATCTGACCAAAAATGTAATCAGCTTGTTCTTGTCACCTCCCCAACTCATACACCAAGTTTTGTCATAACTCACCCACAACGTTTTGATATATTATGCTATACAGTATATAGTTTTTGCCCCATCTCTCAATGATGAAGCATCACTTTAAAAAATTTAAAAATTCTCGTTACTGCATCCGAATTCGAATCTTCACCAAAATCTAAGCATTTCGTCCTTGTCAAACACCAAACCTCTACACCAACTTTTGGCCCAATCCAACCACAACTTTTTGAGATATCCTGTTCACAGACAGACAAAGAGAAATGGGCTGAAAACATAACCTCTGTAATATTTTCGGTGGCGGAGGTAAATGGCGGACCACCTTCGGTGGCGGAGGTAAATAAAGGAAATACTTTAGTGACATACCAGATGGTGTATTAAAAAAAAAAATTGTGAGTGATTTCGTGGCCTGATTTTAAATTGGATGCATTTTCTAATTATTGAGTGAAAAACACAAGAGGACTTGATCAAGCTTTGATATGAGCGCAGTTCAAATGGAATTAATGCTTTTATGCAACAACTATGAAGAACTTGAAATATGCCATGAAACACCTCTTTCTTGACATTGCCTGTCTGTCTCTGAATAACAAAATGGAAAAGTTGGCTTCCCTTTACAGCAATACCCCGTTTTACGCCATTTCGACCTATGTCAAATCCGACTTTACGCCACTTTTCTAGAGTAAATTTAAGTTCAGCGAACGTCATTATGTGCGAGTTTACGTCACTCCTACATCATAATAGGACGTGAAAAAAATTAATTTTTCTTTAAAAATATATTTAAAACAAATAAAATAGTACATAAAAATTAACAATAAAAGAAGCTAAAAAAAAACAATTTAAAATACAATAAAAAGCACGTTAAAAATATTTTTAAAATGTACGTACAGTATACTGTTACGGATTCGTAACTTCCGTTGTTGGGGTTTTCACCCACTTGACATGTTTCTGATTGTTACGGATTCATAACTTCCGTTATTGGGGGTTTTCACCCACTTGACATGTTTCTGATATTAGGTATTATTATTATTCTCAAAAGGTTTATTATTCAGGAACAGCTATCTAAAGTTTAAAAGGTTAACTTAAAATGATACAGGAAATCGTGGACCGGAAAACGACGAGCGAGGAGGAGGAGGCGGTGAGAAAAGTCAGAGAAGAAGCTGGTTGCTTTGCGTTCTGGATCGAACGTTGTCGAGCAAGAGACATGAGTGAACTTTGGGTTTCCTGGAAAGGGATTCCATGATAGAGTTATCGCTGTGACTGATCAAACCTGCGTGTCAGGTTGGCGTTGGATTCGGAGGAACCATCGTCGTGTGATTACGTTTCAAGTACGAGCCGTCCGCCATTTTGACTCGTGTGCTTCGCGCGTTGAGCAAACCTTCCTTGCTTTGTCAACCGTTTCCACCGCGTTCAGACGTATCTGTGGTGGGTGTGTGCACCGAGGCTTCTGACGATTACTTTGCGGCTCGCCGACCGTGAACAGTGAAAGTTCATACCTGGAGGGGGCCTTTGGATTTCCCAGTCGCCGTGAGTGCGCCTTTGTGCCGCTTTAACCACGTGACCCCTTTTCTCCGCTTTGGGCCGCGTGCGCCTTGGTGCCGTTTTGGGCGGCGTGTCTGTGCCTGCCCTCGGAACGAGATTCTGGTTTAGAGTCGACATCGTTCCGTTGATCACTGGAGCGGACCAACTCTGAGCTCGAAGACGGGAATATAGAGACATTGGGGAAGGTTCTTTCCACTCAATTGGAACACTGTGAGTTACCTTATGCATGCTAGCTGATGGAATAGAGAATGAATGAATGAATGAATGAATGAATGAATGTTCGTTTTAAGGCCATTTTCCCCGCTCGAGCGGGGGTTAGCCTTGCGGGCCCCATGACAATCATGGTTCCCTGTTTGAGGCAATGTTTTTATGGCCGGATGCCCTTCCTGACGCCAACCCTTGGTCACGCTCTTACGATGCGCAGGGATACGGTGTACCTATTCCAAATCGGGGTACACACCGGGATCATTCATCCCAGCAAGCTGGTGCTCAATTTGCCGACCTCGGAAGGATGACAGGCTGAGTCAACCCCCCTGGCGTTAATTCAGCGATCGACCGGGATTCGAACCCAGGATCCTAGGATCCCAAGCCGGCACCCTAACCGCTAAGCCAACACCAGGTGTCCAACTGATGGAATAGAGAGTGCACTCTTAATTGTCATTTGTGGTAATGTTATTCCTGTGTGATTTATAATATATTATTGGTTTGTTCATAACCATTGGTGTGGTTTCCTTATTGATTTCGACACGGAATAATATATTTTTCTCCCGTGGCGCCTCCCGGGGTTCGGAGGTATACCGAGACCAGGAGGTCGGGGAGGAACACGTAACAGAAATTGGGGGCTCGTCCAATTGACTCGTGGGCTCGAAATTGGGTCTGCGTCCGGGATCTAAAAATCCCCTAAATTTAGTCCGGGAAAGAATTCCCTAACATTCCTGGAATTCCCAAATTTGTAACTTGTTCCAACAATCCAAAATTTTTCCCAAAAAAAAAACAATTTTTTTTTTTTAAATGTGTGAAGGTTAACAGGTGTTAACAATAGTCACCATGGAGTTTGACGCAGAGAACTTTGCATTGACCCCTAGTGAAGCACAGTTCAGAGCGTTAGTAATCACACCCACAAATCGGACCTCTTGAAATTGGCCAAACATTTTAGCTTGGAGGTCTGAACTAATATGAGGAAGGCAGAGATGCAGACAGTGGTGATACAATCTATGGTGGGATTAGGAGCATGGGAAGAGGTAGCCTGGGATTGGTTACCTGAGGAACAAGAAAATGTGGAGCTCCAAAAAATGGAGATGCAATTGCAGAGCGAGGAAAGAAGAGCAACACAGGAAAGATAACTCCAGGAAAGGTTAAAAGCAGAGGAAAGGAAAGCAGAAAAGGAAAGAGCAGAACAGGAAAGAGAACTCCAGGAAAGGTTAGAAGAGAAAAAAACAGAGGAAAGGAGAGTTGAAAGAGAACTCGAGAAAAGAAGAGCAGCACAGGAAAGAGAACTCCAGGAAAGGTTAGAAGAGAAAAAAGCACAAGAAAGAGCAGAGGAATGAAGAGTTGAAAGAGAACTCCAGGAAAGGTTGGAGGAGAAAAAAAACAGAGGAGAGAAAAGCCGAAAGGGAGTTAAGGGACAGTGAAATGGCGCTTCAGCAGGAAATTAGACTCAAGGAGCTGGATGTAATGAAAGAACGGGGAGAGGTACCATCCATGCCGACTGGTTCGACACCTAGTCAGAAAACCTGGGATGTTGGCAGACATGTGAGGCTGGTTCCACCCTTCAATGAAAAGGAGGTAGCCAATTTTTTTTCACTTTGAGAAGGTGGCTCAACTGCTAAACTGGCCTGAGGAGTCCTGGACCATATTAGTGCAAAGTGTTCTGGTGGGTAAAGCTCAAGATATTTATTCGGCTTTACCGATTGACCAATGTGAAGATTATGAGATTTTGAAGAAAAACATTCTCAAGGCCTATGAATTGGTCCCGGAAGCTTACCGGCAAAAATTCCGGAATGCCAGGAAGAGGGAGAGTGAGACCCATGTGGAGTTTGCCAGAATGAAAGCAACCATGTTTGATAGGTGGTGTGATTCAAAAGGGGGTGGGAAAGACTTTGAATTATTGCGACAATTGATCCTGGTGGAGGAATTCCAGCAGTGTGTCCACGAGGACATTAAAGTACATCTAGAGGAAAGGAAAGTACCAAAGTTGTATGAGGCAGCAACCATGGCAGATGACTATGCCTTAACCCACAGGAGGGGGTTCCACAAGCCTAACTTCTCGCCTAGACCTAGCCAGGGGAGCTATGGTACCTCAGGGGCGGAGAACGAAAATTCATGGGGGCGGCCTCGAGATGTCTATGAGGACCACTTTGATACCACGATTTCGAGAAATCAGAAGACAACAGTTCCAAGGCAGGCGTATCCTCCGGGGGGCCCGAGGCAGACCACGAGTTTTTCCTCCGGGCCTACTTGCACTTTTTGCAAGAAACCTGGACATGTGATGTCCCAATGTTATGCCCTGAAAACGGAAAATCAGGAGCGGAGTTCGACTAGTACGACTCCAAATGCAATGGCCATTGTGAGAAATCGCCCTCAAAAGGGTTACAAACCATTTATTTCAGAGGGGTTTGTGTCACTGCATGGAGCCTCGACTAACCGGAGACCTGTTAGGGTATTGAGGGACACAGGAGCACATCAATCTTTAATGCTTGAAGGCATCTTGCCATTGTCAGAGGAGACGGCAACGGGTGATAGTGTTCGTTTACAGGGGATTGGTGGCTGTGTTAGTGCTCCATTTCATGTCATCCATTTGGAGTCCGATTTGGTGTCAGGACCGGTCACCGTAGGTTTACAAGCCACTCTTCCTGTAGAGGGGGTATCTGTTGTTATCGGGAATGATTTGGCCGGTGGTCAAGTTTATGGTAACCCGATGGTTGTTAAAAAGCCCAGTAGGGAAAATAACACCACACCAGTTAGGGATGGCGACAAATGTAGCAAGTTATTTGTAGGTGGACTGAACTTCAAAACAAAGGAAGAAGTTCTGACCTCTGTCTTCAGCAAATATGGGCCGCTTTTGGAAGTGCGGTTCGTAAAAGACAGGGAAACGCACAAGTCAAGAGGGTTTGGCTTTGTCACGTTTGAAAGCACAAAGGACGCCAAAAATGCAGAGAAGAATTGGAATGGTAAGGATTTGGAGGGTCGGACCATATACCCCCATCCACTTATGCCGATCGACCCCGATCTGCACAACGGGAACGATCCTATTTGGAACGGGATCAATCGGCATGATCGTAAACGGAACGTCTTCGATCTTTGTCGATCGGGACAAAAAAATAGATCGGGGCGATTTTTTAAACATGTTTAAAATTTCCATCCCGATCTGAAATAGCGGGACTGATCGTGATTACAGCGTGAATGCAACGTAGTCCATCGGAATGATCGTAGTTAGAACGGCTTGATCGTAGTTAGAACGGCTTGATCGTGATTACAGCGTCGTTGCAGCGGGAGGATTATCTTGTGCCGTTTCGACGACGATCGTTACCTATCCGTCCCGCTCCAATGCCGATCAAAGCCGCTGTATATAAATCGGTCCTGATTGCATCGGCCTCACCCGATCAAGTATTTCGACACGACAATTTTTGTCGACGTTGTTAAGTGGAATTGATAACTGCATGAGCCAAATTGCATTGCCCAATAACCCCATGGTCTAAAATTAAAAGCGGTACAAGTTAAACAAATATTATTAATGATCAATTTTACCGCTTTTAATTTTATGACCTTTTAATTAAGTGAATGCAAACTTTGATCCCCTCTACCCAGCAAAAACTTGTCAAATTTTTAGCTTTTATTTTGAAGACCTTTCATTTTGCAATGCATTTTCATCCCCTCAACCCAGCAATAATAACTTCTCCCTTTCCAACCAACACAAGGCAAATATTGAATATCAAGTTTCATAATGTTTATTGTCACATGAATATCAATAGAAATCATTATCAATGCAATACATAACAATACAACAATGTCCTCCAAAATGTCTTTCAACTCCTTCCCATAGTGTCTCTAATGATGTCTCACCATCCTCTCCTGCCATGGAACTGCACCAGCAGGGCTGTTAAAATAGAGTCTCAGTACCTCCATCTGACGCTTGGCCTCTACACTGTCCCTGTTACCTCGAACTGCCTGCTCCACCTCTAACATGTTGGCTTGATCTCTCCATTCACCAGGGATGATGTTGTGTCGATAATCCTCCTGGTCCACCTCGGCATGCTGAATACTTGGCAACCGGATGCGGAGCATGTTGTGCAGACAGATAGCAGTTTCGACCAGGTCACGCACCACCTCAGGATACTGTTGTAGTGTCTTGAGCAAGCATTGCCAACGGTTTGCCAAGATGCCAAAGGCGTTCTCCACCACTCGTCGACCCCTTGAGATGCGGTAGTTGTAGACGAGTTGTTCAGGAGAGAGTCCACGTCTGGCATAGGGTTTCATCAAGTAGGTGCGGAGAGCAAAGGCATCATCTCCAAGGATGAAGAATGGCATCTCTTCATCATCGTTCCGCATGGCCAGGGGGTCGGGGAATCCAATGGTTTCATTCTCTATGCACTCTTTGAGCTCCGAAGCATTGAAAATCTGAGCATCTGACATGTGTCCCATTCCACCAACATCCACCCACAATAACTTATAGTCGGCGTCCACCAGTGCCATCAACACGATCGAGAAGAAGGCCTTGTAGTTGTGGTAGAGGCTGCCTGAGTTGGGTGCGCATCTGAGGGCGACGTGTTTGCCATCAAGAGCTCCGAGCACATGAGGGATGTTCCATTTACTTTCGAAATCATCAGCGACTTCTGTCCATTCTTCTGGGGTGGTAGGGCACTTCACCATTTCTTCTTTGAACTCTGCAACGATGGCTTGACACACCTCCGGAATGAACTTGACGATGGTGTTTCTGCTGACCCTGAAGTCGTAGGAGAGAGTTGGGTAGAGGTCTCCTGTAGCCAGATGCCTCAGGGTGATGGCGAGCTTCATTCCAGGTTGTAGGGCCTTTCTCAGCCTGGTATCTTCTTTCTCAATCCTCGGGGTGATTCTGTGGAGGATTTCATCAAAGAGAGCAGGTGGCATCCTCACAAAGTTCTGGAAAGAGTTGATGTCCTCCAGCCTCAGTTCATTCATCAAGCGGTCGTAGTGCCCAAACTGCAATCTTCTTTCTTCTGTCAACCATGGCCGGACCCAGAACTGAGGGGCTTTTTTTTTTCTTTTCTTTTTTTTCTTTTTTTTTGTATACAAGATCGAGGCTCGTGAAAGAGCTAACATTAATCACACAGAAAGACAAACCGACACATAAAACATATAACATGGGGAGCGGTAGACAAGATGGGGCGAGAGGGGGAGGAACACAAACACAACATCTGAGAGCAGGGACATCGAGAGATCTGTGGGAGGGAGAGGGCTTTGGGGGAGGAGGCATGGAAAGGGGGGGGGGGGGGGTGGGAGAGGTATAAAACATATGGACACCGCCAGGACTTCCAGGAAAGAAGTTGGAATTTCAAACAAGGTGGATCTGGGGTGAATTCGTGGGGGTAGAAAGGATCAAGGTTTTGGATGGGGAAAGATAAGAGATTGTGGTGAACAGCTGTTTTAAAGACCTGGAGGGAGGAGTGGGATTGAAGGGAGTGTGGGAGTTTGTTCCAGAGGCGGGAGAAAAGAGGAATGAAAGAGTGAAGGTGAGCAGCGAGCCGAGATTTCGGCAGTTTAACCATCAGAGGGTTGCTGGCAGATCTTGTGCGACCTGAAGGAATATTTGGGGGACAAAGCACAGAGAGAGCTGGGGGAGCAAGGCCGGAGAGGAGTCGGTAGAAGGCAGAAAGACCACCTACCTGCCTGCGGTGAATGAGTGAAAGGCCCTCGGAGATAGCTTCATCACAGGAGATTCCAATGATTCTGAAAGCTTTGGTTTCTCTTCTTCTTCTTCTTCTCATTCTTCTTCTCACTTGAGCAGCTCTTTCATTAATTGCATATTGTTGGAGAAGTAGAGCGAGCTGCAGACGGCCATTTCTCTGATGTTGATCCATGGCTGTCTTCGACGATACTGATGATCGGCAAGCAAATCGGGCCCTATTTATACGGATCGGGACCTGAAATCTGCTTTTTAGTCGGGTTAAAGACGGGAATAGAGCGTAGTTAGATCGGTTTGGTCGGGAATGACGTAGTTGAAACGGCAATAGATCGGCAGCATCGGCGTTGGATCAGTTTTAGATCGGCGGCGATCGGGAATGCATCGTGTCAGAGCGGCGGCAATCGCGAATGCAGCGTGGTTACAGCGTACGCGAGCGGGAACACAGCGGCTCTAAACGGCTTCGATCGGGTCTTCAGGGACCCGATCTACCCACGATGAGCGTGGTTACAGCGTAGTGATCGTAATCGGAGCGTACTTAGGACGTAGATACAGCGTAGATGACCAGTTTTTTCCCAAAGTGTCCCGATCGCTCCCGACCTGGAGATCGGGGCTAATCGGGGCCAATCGGCATAAGTGGAATGGGGGCAATAGCCGTAGAGAAGGCAGGCCGTAGGCGGCGAGGGGGCTACAGAGGAGGACCACGGAGTAGTGGTGGTGACCGCAATCGATATTATTATGGAAGCTTCCAAAGTTATGGCAGCTCCCGAAGGAAGGATTATCAGAGCAGTGACCGAGAAGGAGACCGCTATTCATGTGACTACAGTGACAAGTGGTCCAACCGTGATTGTTAGGAAAGTTAGAAAGCGTTGAAGCACTGAATGCTGCGGAGCTGCCGAGCCAAGATTCCTACATGGATCAACCGTCAATGCCACGTTCCTAAAGGCGTCTATGTAGTGAACTTCCCTACATGGATTAACCGTGAAATCCACGTTCCTAAAGGCGTCCCTGTAGTGAACTTTCCTACACGGACTAACCGTGAACTTCACGTTCCTAAAGGCGTCCATGTAGTGAATATTTCCAGGCCTCACCACCCAACCACCATGGAACCTAGCTCTCAGCTCGGCCTTTGGGGAAAAGTGCTGTAGATTTGCTTGACTTTGGGATTTTTGATCACCACCCCTTAACTTTCATGCAAATGAAACTAAAAGTGAAAAATCAGAGGTTGATGAGATGGAGTTGGCTTTGCAGGAGTTCTACTTGGAAATTGAACATGTAAAGGGCCGGGACAATGTCGTTCCTGATGCTTTGTCCAGAGTGAATTAACTTTAGAAATCTCTGTGGGTTGTGTGAAGTTTTGTTGCTTTATTTTTGAGATGTTGATAATTGTTGCTCACGGGAATTGGTGATTTGGGTTGTGAGTTTATTTTTGTTTGTTTAAAGAGTTTGCAGGCAAAGAAAGATTTGCTGTGTTCAAACTTTTTTTCTTGAGGGGGGGAAGTGTTACGGATTTGTAACTTCCGTTATTGGGGTTTTCACCCACTTGACATGTTTCTGATTGTTACGGATTCGTAACTTCCGTTATTGGGGTTTTCACCCACCTGACATGTTTCTGATATTAGGTATTATTATTATTCTCAAAAGGTTTATTATTCAGGAACAGCTATCTAAAGTTAAAAAGGTTAACTTAAAATGATACAGGAAATCGTGGACCGGAAAATGACGAGCGAGGAGGAGGAGGAGGCGGTGAGAAAAGTCGGAGAAGAAGCTGGTTGCTTTGCATTCTGGATCGAACGTTGTCGAGCAAGAGACACGAGTGAACTTTGGGTTTCCTGGAAAGGGATTCCGCGATAGAGTTATCGCTGTGACTGATCAAACCTGCGTGTCAGGTTGGCGTTGGATTCAGAGGAACCATCGTCATGTGATTACGTTTCATGTACGAGCCGTCCGCCATTTTGACTTGTGCGCTTCGCGCGTCGAGAAAACCTTCCTTGCTTCGTCAACCGTTTCCACCGCGTTCAGACGTATCTGTGGTGGACATTTGAACATGTCATTTGAACATTTGAACATGAACATGGTGGACATTTGAAACACTGAACATGTGACAGCTTCATGAAGAAACACTGAACATGTGACAACTTCATGAAGAAACACTGAACATGTGACAGCTTCATGAAGAAACACTGAACATGTGACAACTTCATGAAGAAACGCTGAACATGTGACAACTTCATACTTATTTGCTCTATCGTCAGCTCATTTCCAATATTACTCGGTGTGTGCACCGAGGCTTCTGACGATTACTTTGCGGCTCGCCGACCGTGAACAGTGAAAGTTCGTACATGGAGGGGGCCTTTGGATTTCCCAGTTGCCGTGAGTGCGCCTTTGTGCCGCTTTAACCACGTGACCCCTTTTCTCCGCTTTGGGCCGCGTGCGCGTTGGTGCCGTTTTGGGCGGCGTGTCTGTGCCTGCCCTAGGAACGAGATTCTGGTCTAGAGTCGACATCGTTCCATTGATCACTGGAGGGGACCAACTCTGAGCTCGAAGACGGGAATATAGAGACATTGGGGAAGGTTCTTTCCACTCAATTGGAACACTGTGAGTTACCTTATGCATGCTAGCTGATGGAATAGAGAGTGCACTTTTAATTGTCATTTGTGGTAATGTTATTCCTGTGTGATTTATAATATATTATTGGTTTGTTCATAACCATTGGTGTGGTTTCCTTATTGATTTCGACACGGAATAATATATTTTTCTGCCGTGGCCCCTCCGTGGTTCGGAGGTATACCGAGACCAGGAGGTTGGGGAGGAACACGTAACAATACGTACACGTAGCTGCTGGTTCTCATTCAAAACAAAGGCGACGTCATATGCATTTTGTCCTGTGCTGCGGTCGCGTGCTTGCTTTGTGATCATCAATTCATCAATTCATCAATCCATCAATTCATCATCTTTGTGATCACCACGATCATCAATTGTGATTAAAATGATCATCAATCATTTCATCCTGGCTGTCAAGAGCTATTGTCGAGAGAAGAAAATTCAATTTAAATTGCTGCTGATTTTGGACAATGCACCTGGCCATCCCACTAACCTCGGTGATTTCGACCCCAATGTGAAGGTGGTGTATTGCCACCCAACACCACATCGCTCATCCAGCCTATGGACCAGGGTGTGATAGTGCTTTTTAAGCGCTACTTTCTCCTCCGCACTCTTCGTCAGGCTGTCGATGCAACGTCGGAGGAGGAAGGCATCAACATCCGGCAGTTTGGGAAAAACTATAACATCTACCAGACAGTGCTTAACATCAATGCTGCATGGTTGGAGGATACGCAGTCGGCGATGAATGGGGTGTGGATGCGTTTGTGCCCCCACCTTGTTAATGATTTCATGGGGTTTGATGCGCCAGTCAAGGCTGTGTCTAAAAACTTGGTTTCCCTCAGCGCTGACCTGGAGATGGAGTTGGAGGAGGAGGATTTCGACGGTTTGATTGAGGCAGACAAGCAGCCTTTAACTAATGAGGACTTAATGGTGTTGTAGGAAGAGCGCCGCGAAGAGGATGAGCTTCCAGAACCAGAGCCAAGGAAATTCACCGTAGCCGAAATGCAGAAAGGTTTTTATCACCTCTCCAAGTGTCTTGCAATATTTGAGGCACAAGACCCAAACGACGAGCGTTTCGCAAAAATGATGAATGGCACCAGCGACCTTTTTCTCCCGTATAGGACCATCTTAACTGAGAAGAAGAAGCGCACAATTCAAGGGACTTTGGATCTGTTTCTACTTAATGTCGAGAAATGCAAGGCCTCTACTAGTTTTGATGAGTCGCCGAAGAAGCCCCGGATATAGTGTTCATTACTCTTTTAAAAATATGGCTAAAATGTGTTTTTTGTGTTCAGAAGAGATGCCAAGTTTAAAGTGAATAACATAATTTTATTAATTTTATTTATTATTTTTTACAAATTCATTTATTAATTGTGTTCATTACTCATTAAAAATATGACTAAAATGTGTTTTTAGTGTTCTTTAAGGTTTAGCGATAGTTATATACTTTCGCGAGTTATTTACTCCAGTTTTACGGTGTTTGTCTTCATTTTAAAGCATTACGCCCGGTTTACGTCAAAAACCGAGTTACGTCACGGCTTATGGAACCAATTAATGACGTAGGCCGGGGTATTACTGTATAGCTAAAAGCAGGTAGATGGTCAAACGGACAGGTTTAGGTGGTAAGGAGGTTGTAATATTTTCCAGCTCAGTACTATTTTCAGTAAAGTACTATTTTCCAGCTATTTTATCCAGACATTTCTTCACAGAAGAATGAATCACGAGAGACATACATGTCTCTCTGAACTGAGGGCACAGGGATGTTACATTGGACAACAAATTTACTGAAATGTGAATGAACACCTTTTCATTAATCAAACTTGATATTAGCTCAATCTGCATTTTCTCTTCTGCCCAAAACGCAAAACGCATTACTTTCACCATAACATATATATATATATATATATATATATATATATATATATATATATATATATATATGTATATGTATATATAACTGTAAGAAATAGTAGAAACTCCAAAGTACGAGCAGGGCGTCTCATTTGTATTGAATAAATAATCGTTAGATTAAATAAGACGCGGACATAGCTTTAGGACGTCGATCTTTAATTGTCGACAAGCTTTCGACCAACAAAGGTCTTCTTCTGAGTCGGCCCCAAGTTCAACGGAAGTCATATATATATACATATACATATATATATATATATATATGTATGTAGATATATATATATATATATATATATATATATATATATATGTATGTATGTATGTATATATATATATATATATATATATATATATATATATATATATATATATATATATATACATATATATATATATATATATTCTCCGTAGGTGATTCTGTCTGTTTGTCTGTCCAGGGGAGTGGCTTCCTCCATTGACGGAGTAGCTCCACCCATTCTGGAAGAGGCTTCAAAAACAAATATCCACCATTTTGTTTTCTCGCATAGCTTTGAGGCCTCTTTTATTAGGCCCGTGGTGTCTTGCTCTCTCTCACAGTTTTATTTCAACTCTAATTCGATATCTCGTTTCATTTTTCACAGTCGCTAACATGGTTTTAGACACGGTGGGAAAAAAACGGGAAGAAAATTCGATGAAAGTTACCGTTTATAGAATGAAATGAATTTTCAAAGGCCTATAGCATAGAAGGAGGCCATTGACCTTCTCTCACGCCTTTATCTCCAATCTAACTCACCATCTGATTTCATTTGTATTGATGGTTTTAGACTCGGTGTCAGCAATAATTGAGAAAATTCACGCACACACTGGAAATCGCTGAGACATTTTGGAAATTCGTGGCACGGTCTGTCATACACCGCCTAAAATAACAGACGGGAAAATGCCGAGACATATTAAATCCCCTTGTAGACTGATTAGACCCCGATTATCTCTAAAGCCACGAACAAACTTTGGTACATGACAAGTGATGAAGGTTGTGTTCACGTTTTGGGGGGGAACTTCCCTCCACCATCTCCCCCCCCCCCCCCCCCCCCACTCTCATAGACTACCTTAGACCCTGATTTTCTTGAGCTGTGAGCAAACTTGAATTTCGACATGTCAAATATAATTTTAGCCAAGTTTGGTTACAATCCCAGTAGCAATTTAGGAGAAGAAGTTGCAAGTGTTTACGGACTGACGACCAGCCATCCCATAAGCTCCCGGGAACTACGTTCCAGGTGAGCTAATAATACAAATCAATATGGTCAGCATATTTACATTCCCTAGTCATTGCAGGTGTAATAGGAGTCACAGAGTTCCTCTATGAGGCATTAATTTTCAGGGAAGAAAATTGTTTTTGAGCTGAATTTTCAATGCTTTTATATCTGTTTAAATCCGAGATATTTCAACATCTTTATACTCATAATAATCGATTATATGCAAAACTTTACAAGTTTCTCAGTAAAATAGATGTGAACTTAAATTAACCCCTTCCTATCCCATCGACTCACCTGTCTCCACTCCTCCCACACAACATATGGACTCGGCAAAGCCACAGAATGTGCAGTGCTCGGGACCAGAGGAACCTGTTGGTCAACACCAACATTGGTGGTGACCGAGGAGTCCGCCGATACTCTTGGATCTTCAACTCCAATGGAAATCTCGGCATGCATGTCTCTTATGGGTGTCGTTAGCATCTCACCACAGCAAAGCTGGCATGAGCAGCCACGTACGATACGTGGAGTGTCGTATAATTTATCTCCTGTAGCTGCTCTGGTCCCTTCACTTCTGGGTAACGGGTGACATCCCGGCGTATGGCCTAAGTGCTGCATCCCGCTATTAAGCAGATATTCCTTGAATGAGATTCCGGTCAAGGAAGATGAGCAACTTGAAGAAGCAGGACTGGTCGAGGTGCTCACAATACCGCTATCAGACAGCGATCGGCCTGGGCAAGTTGGGCGAATCCAAGTGCAACGGTTGGAATCCATGGAAGCAGTTGTGGTTCCACTTGCAACCGTTGCCATGTCTTTGGCACTCTGGAGGATTTGGAGATAGGTTGGAGAGTAAATTATATGATAATACGACAAGAGTTGTCATGACATAAAACAAGTTTTGAACTGCAAGAAAAGGAAATGTCTTATTCTCAAAGCTGAATCCTAAAAAAATTTAATTGTATGAGCTATAAAATTTTACAGTCTGCTTTTTTCAGGGACATTATGTAACTTTAATATCAGAAACATCGATGCATTAACAATGTCTACTGCTATCTGGCCATTCGTACATTGTGTATAAATGCGGGAGAGTGGGGAGTTTGGGGAGCGGGAGAGGTAGGGGTGAGAAAAGGAGATTTAAATTAGAGGTGAGGGAGAGAAGGGAATAGAAGGGAGATGTACGAGTCAAGAGGAGACATCAGATGGAGAGATTGAATTTAGTTAAATTACAGGAGCCATAATAGTTTCCAGTTCTGTACTTGAACCCAATCTATCTCGCAACCTCAGAAGCCGTGTTGCATACAAAGAGCATGGCGAGTGCTCACAGTCACTACGTCGCACCTCACTGGTGCTGCTTTGTGGTTCACTCAAGCTGGAAGACCCAGAGAAGAGACTGAGCCAGCTGCTGCCACTGTTGCTATCTGGAGAACGTGAGCTCATGCCAGGGAGTGTGAAGCTTCGCACGTGTCCCACAGAAGAACTTGAAGCTGTGGGATTGAGAGGTGAGGTGGAATGAGATATGAAGTGTGACAACTTCATGAAGAAACGCTGAACATGTGACAGCTTCATACTTATTTGCTCTATCGTCAGCTCATTTCCAATATTACTTAAGCATGTTGATAAGAGTTACGTCGGCAAAAGCCTTGGACTTACAGAAATTCCTATACAACATAGTCAACTGGATACTACATCCTGCACAAGTGAACAAATTGGTTTGGTAAGTCAAAAAGATGATTCCATTGAGTAACACAATGAGTATCATTACATGAAGATTTCAAAAATATTTATTTATTTATTTCATACAGCCAGCCATGTGTATAAAAATATTATTTCTCTTCCTTACTTCCTTACTCTTCTTACAATTCAACAATGATACTTCATTCATATCATGCAATGTTCTACTTGGGGGGGAATTCAGGTTTTGAAGATGATCAGAGCTGTGAGCCAGGGTAAGGAATAGCATCTCACCACTATGATTCATCATCATCATCGCCCTCATCTTCTTTTCAATCCAATGCAGAAAGAAGGCCTCCCAAAAATCATGTGGGAGAGTATTGGCATACCATGCCTGTCAAGTGAGGGTTAGTGAGAGACTTTGGGCAGGATTTTGGAATTTTATTCAGCTTGCGGGTGATAACTCGCCTACTTTTCGCCAAAGGCACCTGGGGATCTTTTAGGTCCACCAACAGCCAGTATTGGAAGATGGGTCCTCTGACCTCCCATATACTTTCTCAACGATCCTCTCGAAGAAGTTCTGTCACTCAAGCTTTTGGGTCTCACTATCTGCCAAGATCTTTCCTGGGAAAACCACATTTCCAAGCTGGCCTCCAAAGGCAGTCGCCGACTGGGCATCCTCCGTCGTGCGAAGTCCTTCCTTGGCACACCTGAGCTCCTCACCACATACAAGGCTTTCATCCGCAGCTTCATGGAATACTGCTCTCCCCTCTGGGCTGGCAGCCAGATCTCACAACCTGCTCAGCTTAAGACTGTGGAAACCAAGGCCTTCAAGATCATTGAAATCTCCCACGCTAAGGATGAGTCCATGGGACTATCACTTTCCCATCACAGAGAGGTCGAAGTTCTCTATGTTCTACCGCCTCCTTGCCGGCCTAGCTCCCCCAGCTCTGTCCCCCAAATATTCCTTCAGTAAGCACAAGATCTGCCAGCCATCCTCTTCTGGTTAAACTGCCAAAATCTAGGCTCTCTGCTCACCTTCACACTCTTTCATTCCTCTTTTCTCCCGCCTCTGGAACAAACTCCCTCACTCTCCTCAATCCCACTCCTCCCTCCAGGTCTTTAAAACAGCTGTTCACCACCATCTCTTATCTTCCCCCATCCAAAACCTTCATCTGTTCTACCCCTGTTAAACCACCCCAAACACACCTCCTTCAAATTCCCTCTTTTCTTTCCTGAAATCCCCTGTAGTGTCCATCATGTTTAACCCGTGTACCCTGCCACAGCCCTCTCTCTTCCAAAGATCTGCTGATGTCCCTATTCCCTACTGTTGTGCTTCCCTCTCCCCCCGCCCTCCCCCCCCCCCCCCCTCTTGTCTCTTGCTCCCTTTATTATATGTTCTTTGCGTTAGCCCTTATACGAGCTTCGCGTGTGTATACAAAACAAAGAAGAACAATAAAAAAGTATTTTTTTAGGAATTTGTCTTTCACCCCTTGAAATCAGAATGGGAACCTGCATCAAAAGAAGAAGAAAACTAGAACGACACTCTTCGACATTGCAATGTCAACCGATATGCCTCCACATGATTACATCATTATACATACTTGCACCAAGTTTGATTTAAATCCCTTCGGCTGTTCTCAAGTACGACATTTTTACCTGGCATGGCCTCTGACCTTTGACGAAGATCCATTCAGATGAAAAATCTATTCGGTTGATGAAGAATCTATTCAGTTAATCTTTGGATCATAATGTATGTACTAAGTTTGATCAAAATCCCATCACTGGTTCACAAGTTAGTGCAGTAACAGAATGTTTAACTAATGGGACATCTGACCTTTGACCTCTTGATGCCAAAATCTCTTGATGCCAAAATCAAATCAGTTCATCTTTAAATCATAAAATATATTTAGATACCAAGTTTGGTCAAAATCCCATCACTGGTTCATAATTTAGCTCCGTAACAGAATTTTTACCTAACGGGACCTCTGACGTTTGACCTCTTGACTCCATAATGTGATCAGTTCATCTTTGTGTCATTATACAGGATGTTTCAAAAAGATTGATACAACTTTTACTTCCTGCCATATCTTTGTTGTTTTACCTATACCGTTTTCCTTTTCAGGGTTTGGTGGTGTTATCGTGGTATTTGTTTCTTGGGATTTCTAGCTCCGTAGCTCAACTATGCCATTCACAGTGGAGCAGAAGACAAAAGTGGTGGCTCTGTGGTATGAGACTAAATAATATGTAGACACCAGCCGGAGATTCTGCCGGGAATACGACCTCAGAACACGTGATTGACCCACAAATTGTGCCATTCAACGTATTGTGAAACTTTTTGAGCACAAGGGTACAGTGCGCAACCAGAGCAAGGGCAACAGTAGCAGGCCGGCATCAGTAACCAAGAGCCAAGCCAACATCGACGCCATGCGGATTCTGCAGTGGACAGTCCCAATAAGTCCCACCGCAGGCGCTCCCAGGAGCAGGGCATCAACATCAGTCTGGCGTATTCTCACTAAGGAACTGAAGCTTTTCCCAAACATCATCTCTATTAGGCATAAACTGAGTCAAGATGACACGAGAAGGAGACTTGATATGTGCAATTGTCTCAATGATAGGATGGAACGGTACCCAAGCTGGATCAACCTGATGTGGTTCAGTGATGAAGCGCATTTCCACTTGAACGGTGCCATCAACAACCACAACAACATTTTCTGAGGAGCAGAACTACCTGAGACCTACAGGAAAGTTGGACAGAACTTTGGAGTCAGGATCAATGCCTGTCTGAACCGCGGAATGGCACAAATCGAGAAGGTCAATTACAAGGATTTTGCGTAAATGCCACTTTCAGACCTTGGGCTCTCACTAACTCTAGCAGTTACTTACTGCAATAGCAATTAGTGATAGAAAATACCATGTTTTAAACTTTCAAAAAATGTTTGGTTCATGTTCCTGAGGTTTCTGTTTCTTTGTAAATATAATTTAAAAGTTTAATCACTCCTTTTGAAACACCCTGTACATATTTGTACCAAGTTTGACTTAGTTCCCTTCAGCCATTCCCAGGTTATCACGGTAGCGAAAACCTATTACAGACACTAACCTTTGACATCTTAACCCCAAAATTCAATCATTTCATCTCTGCATCATAACACATACTTGCACCAACCTTGGTCAAAATCTCATCACTGGTTCACAAGTTATCGCAGTAACAGGATTTTTACCGAACATGCCTCGGACCTTTGATGTTGTAACCCCAGAATCTAATTAGTTCATCTTTAGATCATTACACATACCTATATCAAGTTTGAATTAGATCCTTTCAGCCGTTCTCAAGTTATAAACGTATCACAGACTCTGACCTTTGACATCTTGACCCCGAAATCGAATCAGGTCATCTTTGCATTATAATACATACTTGTACCAACTTTGGTTAAAATCCCATCACTGGTTCACAAGTTATCGTTGTAACAGGCTTTTCACCTAACATGACCTTTGACCTGTGACCTCATAACCCCAAAATCTAACCAGTTAAGCTTTACTTCATTATACATACCTGTACCAAGTTTGACTTTGATCTCTTCAGTCATTCTCAAGTTATCGCGATAACGAAAACCTATCACAGACACATGGATGGACGGACGGAAACACGGACGGACGGACGGACGCATGGACAGACAACCCGAAAACATAATGCCTCTTGTGACTTCGTCGGTGGACGCATAAAAAGCAGTCTCAGTGTATTGCAACAATGTACCGCTATGCCAAATTCGAGTAAGATTAGCTTGGAAATGAAGGATTGATTTGCGTTGGAAAGTAATTGTTGGAAAGAAATAAAGCAGAGATAAACAAGCATTCTGAGTATTGCGCTGCAATACATGTCCCCTACCGGCAGTCTGTCGTCTGGAAAACTGTTGGGGAAATTACCAAGGGTTATTTACCCACAGGTTCTGAATCGTTCCCAATCGCTAATTACCTCAGGTCGGGCTCACCTGTGATTCACACTCGGGACTTCGATGTATACACCTTGCAGACAGGTCAGCAGAAGCACGAGAAATTAAGTTCTTGATAAAGAACCTTTCGAGTCGCTAAATATCAGTAATTTATTATATTTTCCGGTTCACGATCAATGATCGATGTGTATATATATGTTGCTAGGCTTGGCTCCGCCCCTCCCGAAAGCGCAAGCTGTGTCGCGCTGTTGACGTTCGCGAGACGAGGCTGAGGGCGCGCGGTGCGGCTTGAGGAGAACTCTAGAATAAACAAGAGATATCCATTTTTAATTTTTTTTCGTTTAATTAACGATATCTGCCAAACCACGTGCCCTATCGCAAATTCCAAAAGGACATTTTAGTAGATTGACATGCTGAACAGATCTGTGAAGTTTCCCCTCGATTGGATCAAAAATGAGCGAGGGGCTCGGTTTTAAAGGTTCATGCTTAAAAACGTCATAACTCTGAAACCATGTGACGCATGACATCATGCTCGCTGACTTTTTTGTTCGTCATGGGTATGCGATTTTGCCTGCAAAGTTTGGCCTCGATCTGTTCAGCCGTTGCAGAGAAAAAGGGGTTTTCATGTTTTCACGAAAAACAATATGGCGGCCGAACCACGTGACCTGTGATGTCATAATTACCATTAAAATATTCTACAGACCGAGTCCCTCATATGGTGAAAATTTGATCTCAATCGGTCCTATTATTGCAGAGAAAATCTTTTTTAAAGGAGATTAAAACTTAAAATGGCACTGAGTTAAGGATCATCAGAATTATCAGAATTACCAAAGTTCAAAGTGCCATAACTTTGTCAAAAATGATCGAAACGTCGTGAAGTTCGAACTGGATCTGTAACTTATCATGAGGAAACCATGTACCAAGTTTGAAAACATTAGCATTAAGAGTTTAGAAAAAAAAGTCCGGAAAACTGTTCTTTGCGTGACGGATTGACGGACGGAGGGACGGCGTGCAAACCTATAGGGGACTAACAGGTAGGGGACTAACAAGCATAGGAAAATAAACCAATGTGTCCCCCCCCCCCCCCCCCCCCCCAATGTCAACAATATGTTGGAGGGGATAGATAACAAGCAGATGTATTCATTTTCAGCTTTTGAATTGTAATTTTGCTTCACATTAACCAAATCACTTTGCTTTCTTCATTGCAGTGAGCAATAAACATGCTTTGTCATTTAATATCACGTTAACAGCTGTACGGAGCATTTCCCCCTGCCAAGGCTGAGCCCAAGCAAGCATCACAATACGAGCATCAATGTGTTTATATGCATTATTACTTCAAATTTACAGAATGTGTAATAATGAGATCACATTTGATCCAAAGAGGCAGCTCAGTGCACATACTCATTCATTCTAATGATAAATTCTTCTTTTAAAGCATTATTTGGGCCTGGTGTAGTGTTCAATTGATTTGCGCTAGCAGCTTTGAAAATGAACGCCTATATGGAACACATGACCACACACCCAACTAATGCTGCTTAATCATCAACTGATGAATGTATGAGAAGGTGAAATTGTACTAATCAGGATTGTTCAGGTCTTGGAGTATTAGATAACCTACCTGAACTTTCTTGGCTGGACATTGAAAGACGCTTTAGCCGTGACTCCAGGTCTCGCAGGGCTCGTTCGTCTCCCTCCCGCTGTCCTGACACATTTGTCGTGTTCATCCCTGTGAGCGAATAACATTTATAAAATGGAGAATACCTAAAATATGGAGTGCATTATTAATTATTTAGTTGAATCATACAGTCACGTGAAAAAGTAAGTACACCCCATGTAAAGTTTTGACTTTTTCAACATATTTCAACATACAGCATTTTGATCTTCATTTCAACAATATTGATAGATAAAGGTGATATAATATAACGAATATCATCAAACATTTACATTTTGTAGTCCATTGTATAATTTAAATAAACATAAATGCAAATTTCGCATGTCGAAAAAGTAAGTACACCCTTGACTCTAATAGGTGGTATTGCCCCCTTCGGCAGAAACAACCTCAAGCAGGCGTTTCTTATAACTGTCTACAAGTCTCTCACATGGACAGGGAGAAATTTTGGCCAACTCCTCCATGCAGAATTCATTCTTTTAGCTGTGCGATGTTGGAGGGTTTCTTGCATGCACAGCTCGTTTCAAATCCCCCCACAACATCTCGATGGGATTTAGATCCGGGCTTTGACTTGGCCATTCCAGAACCCTCCATTTCTTTGTTTTCAGCCATTCCTTGGTGGATTTACTGGTATGTTTAGGGCCATTGTCATGTTGCAAGGTCCACCTTCGGTTGAGCTTCAACTTTCCGACAGATGGCCTCACATTATCCTAAAGCACCCTCTGGTACAATGAAGAATTCATAGAGGCTTCTATGATGGTGAGCTGCCCAGGCCCTGATGCAGCAAAGCTGCCCCAAACCATAATATTTCCACCACCATGCTTTACAGTTGGTATCAGGCTCTTGTGGTCAAATGCTGTCTTTGGTTTTCGCCAAACATGTCTTCTGGTACTGTGGCCAAATAGCTCTACCTTTGACTCCTCTGTGCAGAGCACATTGTTCCAGAAGTGCTGGTCTTTGCCGAGGTGTTCATTGGCAAACTTTAGTCTTGCCCTGATGTTCTTTCTGGACAGCAAAGGTTTCCTCCTGGCACACCTCCCATGTAGATCAAATTTGTGCAGCCTCTTCCGAATGGTAGACTCGTGCACTTTGACATCAACAGTGGCAAGAGCTACCTGTAGGTCGCGTGATGACATTCTGGGGTTCTTGGAGACTTCTTTCAGGATCTTGCGGTCTGCTCTCGGGCTGAACTTGCTGGGGCGGCCTGGCCTGAACAAGTTGGCAGTTATTTGGAATCTTCTCCACTTGCAGATGATCTTCCGGACAGTCGAATGATTGATTTCAAATTGTTTGGAGATCTTTTTAAATCCCTTCCCAGACTCGTAGGCATCTATAACCTTCTTTCTGAAGGCCTCAGAGAGCTCTTTTGATCTAGGCATGGTGATGATGCACACTTCAACAACAAAGAGCAAACCAAACTAAATGTCTGAGGTTTAAATAAGACAGGTTCTTCCAAGATCCTCTCTAACGATGTTCTAAACATTTGCACCTGAGCTGGTGCACCTGATTCTAATTTTAGGTATTTGCAGTAGTGATAAATGTAGGGGTGTACTTACTTTTTCCACATGCGAAATTTGCATTTATGTTTATTTAAATTATACAATGGACTACAAAATGTAAATGTTTCATGATATTTGTTATATTATATCACCTTTATCTATCAATATTGTTGAAATGAAGATCAAATAGCTGTATGTTGAAATATGTTTAAAAAGTCAAAACTTTACATGGGGTGTACTTACTTTTTCACGAGACTGTATGTGCCGATGCTTAATTTCAGAAGGCCTAAATGAGATGAAGGTAGAAGGTATGATGGAAAATGGAAATTTCCTCTTTGTTTGGAAATTTTAGAGGCTTTCTCCTGAAGGAGTCAAAAATCCTTGCAAGTGGGATAACACATGGTTGAAAAAAAGGCTCATCCTGCCACCTGATTATGTTTACAATTGTCATTATTATAAATTAGTGTTGCTAAAGAAAACATAAACTCGTATTTGTTAAATACTCAAGCAGCAAGCAGAGCGACAAAGCAAAAACTCATCATGCATGTGGCCTGCACATCTGGTTCATTCCTACATCTTACCAGAACTGATGTCAGAAAAGATTCACTCATTGCATTACCCGTGGTCGAACAAAGCTCATCAAACAAATACACATGCACTTTGGCCCTAAGGCCAAAGGTCATGGTCATAAAAAAGATGTACATCCCAGCCCACAGGGCCAGATTTCATGGTCATTCCAATCATTCCATTATCAGTGAGTAATCTTGAGATTCCACCTTTTTCCATGGAAAAAGGTAAAAAGTCAAGCGTTGTAACAGAGCTAAGGACGTGCGCTTCGGCCCTTCGGCCAAAGGGCTCACTCCAACATTGCTTGTCAAACGAATACACATGTGCACTTCGACCCGAAGGCCAAAGCACATGGTCAAACAAACCCACACATCCTAGCCCGCAGGGCCAGAATCCATGGTCCTTCCATCATTTTATCGGTTGCCAACGCCACTGCACAGAGTGGAGTAACTGGAGATAAGCTGGTGTCATGTGGGAGGATATATATATATAAATTAGCACCTCTAACCTGGAATGGTGACCGCTAAGCCCAGTGTCAGACCAGCACTTATTGCAAAGTCCTGACCAACACAGGGTTCCTGCCACGTATCCACCGACTTTGGATATGCATTTTAAAGAGATCTCCAAATTTCTAACAGCAGTGTAGCAGCTAGCACTGTTTTTTAACAGACTGCAACTGAGCTGGAATACCAAGAGGTATCCACTTACACCTCTGAGTCTAGCCTGTATTTGAATCTCAGGCCAGCTGTAAACTTTCATTCTGGTGTGGGCCTTAATTAAACTTTGTGTCCTGTCTGCTCACATTATTTTTTGGACATTAAAGATCCCACGGTACGGTATCCTTTGCAAAGAGTATGTGAGCTATCGCCAGCACCCTGACCAAACTCCAAATGCCTGCACTCTCAATCGAGTATCTGTGACGGAGTGGTGAGGATTGTATCTCCTCAATACAACTGCCACCGCAACCTTATGGTGCAAGGAGGATGAGCATACAATCTGCACACACATACAAACATACTTTCTCATTTGCAAATAACTTTACCTTCTGCCTAAGAGACTCAAAGCAGCAACAGGACCGCATAACCAGTCACCTTTTCAGTGAATGTGCAGGAACCAACTCACCAGGCACGAGTGGGCGGATGCCATGTGGTGGACGTGATGGACTGAGACCTTGGCCCACACAGTCCAGGAGATTGCGGATCTCATTACCATTGTCACATGCAAGGAACACGGCTCCACAACCTTGGAGTTTGGTTTAAGAAACAACAACTGATTAGAGCTGGGATTTTAAGCTGTAACTGAAAAACAAGAATAGTATGCCATTCAACATTTCTATGCCTCCGCCGATGAAGTTGACGGAGGTATTATGTTTTCGGTTGTCCATCCGTCCATCCGTCCGTGATAGGTTTTCGTTACCGCGATAACTTGAGAACGGCTGAAGGGATCTTAGTCAAACTTGGTTCCGTTATGTATAATGAGGTAAAGATGAGCTGATTAGATTTTGGGATCACGAGGTCAAAGGCCAAATGTCCAAGCTCATGTCAGATAAAAAAGTGATAACTTGCCAACAGCTGAAGGGATTTAAATTAAAACTTGGTACAGGTATGTATAATGATGTAAACATGAACTGATTAAATGTTGGGGTCAAGAGGTCAAAGGTCAGAGGTCATATCAGGTAAAAATGTGATAACTTGAGAACAGCTGAATGGATTTAAATCAAACTTGGTACAATTCTTATAATGATGTAATAATGTCGGCGGAGGCATATCGGTCGATGTTGTGACGTCAAAGAGTGTTGTTCTAGTTATGATATGGTGAGGTTAACTCGGATGACCACCAGGTGTTTATGTTAATCTGGTCTTACTCCTCCTGCCAGATCTTACTTCTCTTCCCTGCTACTGCCCCTCTAGCTTGCCCACATTCTGCCAAAAAGCCTTTCCTTGTTACCCCACCCAAGTTTAAACTTGATGTTCACCTCTCGTCTGTCATACGCCTCTTTCATGCCTGTGGAATTGTCATCCCACATCCAATGTTACAAGCTCTTCCCAAAATGATTTAAACTGTGTTGCTCACCACCACCGCATGGTCTTTCCCAAGGGTGGGCCATACTTCTTTTTTTTGTAAATCAATCGAGAGGGGTGCTCATATTACGTATTTTGGTGTGTAGAACACAAATCTGAGGTTTAAAAAAAAATTCTGATAACCCTAACCTACATCAATTTGCAGTTGATTATTATTAAATTTTTGATTATTTTGCTATTCTTCTGGAAAAAGAGAAGTTTTTTATTTTGAAGTTAGGGCTTTTATTTTGGTAACTTCCTGTTGGGATGGCAGTTGTAGCCATCTTGTTGCTGAAAGCTCGATGTTGAGGAGGTTGGCTATCCTTATCCATCCGTCTTCTCTTCTCTTCTTATGGCATTGCCAGTAAGTACGTTTTTGATTAGGAACCTGAGGAACAAATAGATAATAATTTTAGATGTAAATTACCTTGTTTTATATTATATTTGTTAATTGATTTGTGTACCTACCTATTGCTAGCCTGAGTTACATGTGAAGGAAAATAGTGACCTGTGAAGTGAATATTTTGACGGTTTTCTGTAATACCTGTGTAATACCTTAATATCTGTCTGTAGTGGATACTTACCTGTGTATTATTGTTTTTATTTCAGTGTGAACTACTAAAAATGGCTCAAGTCAGAACAAGGATGAAATCAAGTTCTCATTTAAGTAATCTTGTTGGCACTGGGCAGGAGCTGTTGGTGTCTGAACTGCCAACTGTGAGGGATATCCTGAGGTATGGCATCTACTTGAGGGAGCAAAGTGAAGATGACAGGAGGAACTACCCAGTGGACCAGCTCGTGTCTGACAACTACCCTGGTCTGATTTGTCAGTGGAGCAAAGCTAATGCTCTTTTCAAGCCTCCTGTTATCAATGAAAAGGTGACCAGCATGTCCAAGCTCAAGGAGGTCTGGAATCAGGCAGTGAAGTTTTCTCTTGGGAAGGGCAAACTTGATGCAAAGAGAGGTTCATTGTCAAGTTAGACAAGTTATTTGATATTTTGACTTGCAAGTGTCAGATTACCAGTTGTGAGGGGGGAGGCTGTGAGGCCGGTTAGGGCTGTGTGATCCAAGCCCGCATTAACTGTTCCTGCAGCAGAGAGAAAATGATTCCTGTGAAAGATCTTGCCTACATCAAGGGACAGAAAGAGAAGGTTGGAAGTAAAGGACACCACCAAATGGGGAGCCCTGATCTGCCAGAGCACAAGAGACAGGTGAGGACATTGGAAAGGCAGGAAAAGAAAAATAATGCAGAGAAAAGGAGAAGGAGCAAGGAGGAAAATGCTGCAGCAGCAGAGAAGGCAGCCAGGAAGGATGTTGAGAGATTTTTGTCAGATGGTGATGAAGATCTGGAATTGGAGAGAAGTGGTGCTGAAGATGAGTTTGTCACTGAAGTTGAGCTCTTCCCTGAAACTGACACTGAGCCTGCAGCTTCAGCAAAGGTCCAGAAAAACTATGATGAGATTCCAAACATTGCCCTTGCTAGTGTAAGGTATGGCATAGGGCTGAGGCCAACTGCAGCGATAGCAACTGCAGCTCTGATTGATGCAGGAATCATCACAGAAGACAATACAAGTAAAGTGATTGATAAAACAAGGTCAATAGAGCACAGGAGAAGTTGATGACAGAGCTGGGGGAAGAGTTTGATGAGAAGTGCAGGGAGGAGGGGGGGGGGGGGATCTCCTGCATCCTCTTTGATGGGCGGATTGACCTGACCAATGTGATGATGGAAGCTGAGGGCAGTGACCAATATTTTCCTGCAAAGATCAAGGAAGAACCTGGTAGCTATAGTGTTGTTAGTGAGCCTGGTAGCTACTATTTGTTCCACTTTACCCCAGAGAAAGCAACTAAAGAGGAGTCACATGCGGAGCAGATTGCTAAGGTCCTGTTTGCCTGGCTGAAAGAGAGGGGTTTTGATAAGACCTTGTGGGCCATTGGAGGAGACTCAACAAACGTCAACACTGGTGTGAAAGCTGGAGTAATGCGGAAGCTGGAGCTGCACCTGGGGAGAAAGCCTGTCTGGTTGGTGTGCAACCTGCACACTGGTGAACTTCCCCTGCACCATCTCATTGTTCACCTTGATGGCCCTACTCTGTCAGACAACACATTTTCTGGGCCAATAGGAAAGCTCCTTGCTTCTGCTACAGACTTGGATATCAATCCAAACTTCACCCGGATCTTTGTTGGCCCTCCACTGATCAAGCTGTCTGACAAGGCCATTGAAGATCTCTCAACTGATCAACACTATGGCTATAAAATTGTCTGTGCAATCAGGGATGGAGTGCTTCCTGCAAGGCTGGCTCTGTTGGAGATTGGACCAGTAAACCACAGCCGCTGGCTCACCACAGCGAACAGACTTCTCAGGCTCTGGGTGTCAAAGCATGGACTGAAAGGAAAGAACTGGAAGAATCTGCAATTCATTGTGGAATTCATCATTGGAGTGTATTATCCATGTTGGTTCAACGTGAAAGTCAAGCACTCCTGGATCGAAGGGCCTAGGCACATATTGTTTCAGCTGGACTGCCTCAAGTCCCAGAGGAAGGAGGTGCTGGACCTTGTGATGCCGACTGTGAGAAGATCTGCTTGGTATGCCCACAGTGAAGCCATCCTCCAAACACTGCTGTGCTCTGAGGATCAGAAGGAGAGGACTGAGGGGGTGGAGAGAATCCTGGCCATCAGAGGAGAGGGGGACCCAGACACTCATCTGGGGGACTCCTCTGTCAGGACCAGAAAGACACCTGACATCAACTGTGATGCTTCCAGCATTGGTAACTTGATCAGCTGGTCAGAAGGTGTGTCAGAGCCATCTCTCACCTGCTCCCTAAGCACCTCGGAGGTGAAGAACTTCATCAACACCCCCATGGAGGTGCTCAACTGGCCTTGCCACACACAAAGCATTGAGAGGGTTGTTAAAATGGTGACTGAGGCTTCTGCTAAGTACTTCTCACAGGAAAAGAGGGATGGAGGCATCAGGGCTCAGGAGACCAGCAGGAGGCTGATGTCCAAGAATGAGTCAAAGCAGGACTTGTGCAACCTGGTAAAGTTCAAGAAGTAAGGAGATTGATCTTTGTAATTGTAACCAGTGATATACATGCAGTTCACCTGTTAATAAATATGTACATTTGATTTGGCTGTCAATATGAATGATTTCCCTTATATCTTTTAATATCTTATAAAGGGGTTCGAAAGGGTAAAATTGGCAATTTAGAAATACAAATTGATGTAGGTTAGAGTTACCCTATCCAAAAAATAAACTCATATTTAAATTCCCCATTAAAAAACACATAATATAGACGCCCCTCATGTTAGGATTTCCTTCAGATTCATTTTGGCACCTGAGTATGACCCGCCCTAACCCATTTCCTCGACTGAGCCTTACTACACCTACCAAGAATGAGATGGTTCCCCTTCCTCAAAAACTTGAGCATGTCATTATTTCTTTTTTTGTATACAGAGTGAAGGTTCGTGGAGGAGCTGGAACACTGAATGGATCAGCATGCAACAGAACAAAAGGAGCAGCAGAAAGAGGGGGACACAGCAACAACAGGGTTGCAGGACAAAATAGAGAGAGAGAAACTTGGACAAACAAGCGTTACGCCTAGGTCCCCCGTCGGTGAAGTGATGTGAGTTGACAAAGTGGAAGACGCAGAAAACATGCTATGATATGATATTTCGCTCACAAGGTTCAGACATACATGGCGGCGGCCATCTTGGATTTTGACATGGCGACCCAATTTTCAATAGCCTTCTTCCTTGTGCCTAGATATATCCAAACACCAGATTAGAAGTTGGTACTTTGCTTATTTTTCAGGATATTTCACTCACAAAGTTCAGACATATATATGGTGGCGGCCAACTTGGATTTTGACGTGGCGACCCAATTTACAATAGCGTTCTTCCTAAGGCCGAGATACACGCACACACCAAATTAGAAGTTGGTACTTTGCTTATTTTTCAAGATATTCATCTCACAAGGTTCAGACATACATGGCGGCGGCCATCTTGGATTTTGACGTGGCGACCCAATTTTAAACAGCGTCCTTCCTTGTGTCTAGATACACCCACACACCAGATTAGAAGTTGGTACTTCGCTTATTTTTCGAGATATTTCGCTCACAAGGTTCAGACATATACATGGTGGCGGCCATCTTGTATTTCGTCGTGGCGACCCAATTTTCAATAGCGTTCTTCCTTATGCCTAGATACACCGACACACCAGATTAGAAGTTGGTACTTCGCTTATTTTTCAAGATATTCATCTCACAAGGTTCAGACATCCATGGCATCAGACATACATGGCGGTGGCCATCTTGGATTTTGACGTGGGTTGAACCCACACACCAAATTCGAATGCGGTCCTTCGCTTACGCACACACGCACGCACGGACGGACGGACGGATGGACGGACACACGGACGGAGGGGAAAACCATAGTCCCCCTTTCGCTCCGCTGTGCGACGGGGGACAACAATGCATGTGGGGAGGAATAGGGGCAGGAATGGACACATGGGGTGAATAAGATGGATACAGAAGGAAAAAACTGTAAATTTGGAGGAAAGAAGCTTGGGGTGGAGGTAAGGGGGTTTAACGGGGGTAGAAAAGGTCATGGTTTTGGACTGGGGAAGATCTGATATGGTGGAGAACAGCTGAAGACCTGGAGGGAATAATGAGATTGAAGAGGATGTGGAAGTTTATTCCATAGGTGGGAAAAGAGGAACTAATGTGTGGAGATGAGCCTGATCCTGGACTTAGAGAGTTTCACCAGAAGGGAGTTGATGGTGGACCGTGTGTGCCATGCAGAAACCTTGGGACCTGGGGACAAAGCGTGAAAAGAGCAGAGGGTACAAGACCAGAAAAGAGGTGATAGAACACGATAAAACCACCAACCTCTCTGCAATGATGAAGTGATAGGTCCATAAACTCAGCTTCAGTACGGGATATTCCATTGATCTTGAAGGCCTTGCTTTCCATGTTGTCAAGCTGAGCAAGAAGTGAGGCAGGGGAACCATCCCAGAGGGGAGAGCAATACTCCATCAAGATGTGGATGAAGGCCTTGTAGGTGGGTAGGAGGTTAGGTTACCAAGGAAGGACTTTGTACGGTGGAGGATGCCCAGTCGGCGACTGGCTTTGGAGGCCAACTTTGAAATGTGGTTTGCCCTTTCTTTCGGAGAGAGATTGTTGGAGTGGGATTTGTCAGCATTGAAAGACATATTCCAAGTGTTGAACAGCTTGTGATTTTGTCAAGGTCTGAAGAAAGGGAAGAGGCTGCAGCTTGTCTATCTGAAGGATGAGGGATGTCACAGCAGACGGTGAAGTCATCAACAAATACATAAAGGGGTGTTTCCAGAGAGTCAGAGATCTGGAATTAATGAAGATGACTTTGGAACCAACTCAAGTCTGGAGTCCACCTGCAGGCCAGTGCTATGTGCTGAGCGACGAAGTAAAGAACTTTAGGGTTTTGTGTCAGTCTCCCTCTTCACACAAGTTTGGAATTTCTTCCTGAGTCTGACCAATCATGTTCTGTTCTCAACTCTGATAAAATGCTGAACAATTGTCATTCTATGTTATCTCATATCCCTATTTCCGATCCTATATAATCTCATTGTCTCTTCTCTCCTGTCCACCCACAATTTTGCATATTTGCCCTCAGGTGTCCTGCTAGTTGTTATCTCCATATGGGGGTTTCAGAAGGTGGAACGGAGCCCAACCGAGGGGAGGAAGGGAGGGGAGGAAGGGTGATGTGTGTGTGCACACACAGGATTATGTTAACATCATAGGCTAGGAGGTATGAGCAACTTCGTGAAGAAGCAGAGGTTTAGCAAAGGAGTGGAATAAGTATGGCGAGGCATTTATGGAAATTGCAGAAGTGTTGTGTGGAAGGATGTCAGGAAAGGGTGTGTCGTCGAGGGCTAGAAACCAGATACGTATGGTGGAAGAAGGATGTAGCGAAGGCAGTTGGTGAAAATAAGGAGGTTTGAAAGAGGATAGAGAAGATCAAGGATAGAGGGAAGCATCCAGATGCGGGGTTGCTGCACCTGTATGGGCAGAAGATGAAAGCAGCAAAGAAAGCTGTGGATAAGGCGAGGAATGATATGGAAGATAAAATATACAACAGGTTGGAAGAGAATGGTGGGAGGAATATAATCCATAAATTGGCCTGTGACAGGGATGAGGATGGCAAGGACAAGGGATACGGATGGTGGCAGGAGGGTAGTGACATAGAGAGGTGCAGTATTGAAGGTGTGGGAAGGATATTTCAAACATGTGTTGAATCAGGAAGGAAGCAACGGTGAGCTGGAGCTACCAAGTTATGGGGAGGGGAAGGTGGAGTTGGTGGAGATAACGGAAGAGGAAGTGGGCATGGTATTTAAGAGGATGAAAAAGGGAAAGGCAATACACATCGATGAGGTGTGTACACAGATGATAATTGCAGCAGGAAAAGTGGACGAAGAGGTTGTTCAATGTATGTTTAGATGGGTCAATTCTGGAATAGTGGTGGACAGGGTTGATTGTGCCGATATGGAAGGAGAAGGGGGATGTTCAAGATCCAGGGAAGTACAGAGACATTACGCTCCTGAGTCATGTCATGAAGGTGTTGGATAGGATTATGGACAGGAGGATAAGGACAAGTGTGGAGAAGGAGATCATTGAAGAGCAGCAGGGGTTCAGAAAGGGTAGGGGAACAACATATGGGATGTTCGCACCGAGACAGCTGGTGGAGAAGAGGTTTGAGGTGCAAGATGAAATGGCATTGAGATTTGCGGATCTGGAGAAGGCCTATGACATTGTCCTGAGAGAGATGGTGATGGCAACACTGAAATGGATGGGAGTGCCGGAGGCAGAAGTTAGGTTGGTGGAAGGGATGTAGAAGGGAACGAAGGGAGGAGTTGTAGTTGGTCCTGGGATGTCAGAGGAGCTCAGTGTGAACATCGGTTTGAGGCAGGGAAGCTCTCTCAGCCCACTGATGTTTATCATGGTGATGGAGCTGGTAAACAGGAAGTTAAACACGAAAGATATTCTGGGGAGGATATTGTATGCGGAAGATCTGGCTGTTGTAGTGGAGAGTGGTTGGGAGATGCATGAAGTACTGTGGGAGTGGAAGGAAGCATTTCATCTTTGAAGGAGGCCAGCTGGTCTGTGAAAGACTGAAAAGACAAGCTTCCCTTGGCCAACCCCGCAATGACGTGGGAATAATTGTGGCTGTTAAAGATGAAGAAGAATAAGAATAAGTGAAGCACAACCAACTGGGCTGGGTGCTAAATAAAGATTTGGGGCATGATTTGAAAAAGGCCAGTGGATGCATCCTGATATTGTGTATGCAGACATATCCTGATACGTTGAGTGCTATGCCATTGATTTAAATAAAGAAATAAGCTAATCCATTTAATATCCCCGACATTACAACTGCTTTAATTTATCAAATGGCCACAAATGTGTTTATAGTAAACACTTCAGGATAAACTAAATAATCAATCCTGGTTGAAACATGACCGTGAGTTTTTAAGAAAACTAAGTTTATTGGGACACGTCCTTCCCCCTCACTAACTTTCACCACTCTATGACAAAAAGAACTGTCCAGCTGAGTCAGACTGTGGCCTTCATAATCCAGTTCCAGTAATGGTATGTTCTTGTCCTGCATGTCCAGGGTGTTCCAAAAAGACCTGAGCAACTTTGGTTGTTAATATATTTCGAATACCCTTTGATATTTAGAATGATACAACGATACCCTTTGGTTTATATTATACAGAAACTCAATGTTTTGTGCACATCATCAATACACTTCAATGTGAGCTCCGTTTGTCGTGCACAGGCCATCAAAGCGGTACACGAGTTCTTGTCATGTTCGGATCTTGCGTCCACCAGTCCACCAGTGCGCATGCAGCTGTGATCCGAGAACGAAGATCCGGCAGGTTTGCTACCTTGGTGTTGCAGACAACATCTTTGACAAACCCCCACAGAAAAAAATTAACGGGGTTTATGTCTGGTGATCGTGGGAGCCAGACGGTTGGTCCGTCTCGGCCAATCCAGCGACCTGGAAATTTTTCATTCAGGACGGCTCGAACGACTAAGGCCCAATGAGAGGGAGCACAGCCCTGTTGAAAAATGACATCGGGTTGTATGTCTTCATTTTGTGGGAAGGCGAATCCTTCCAACATGTTCATGTAAATTGTTGAGGTCACTCTATCCACCACAAAGAAAAACGGCCTCACCAAGTGGACATGTAGAAGGCCACACCACACATCGACCTTTGAACTGCTGCATGTGTATTCAATGACAACGTGGGGGTTGTCAGAGCCCCAGATCCTCACATTGTGCTGGTTGACCTTCCCAGATGCAAGCTTCGTCTGTAAACATGACCTTTTCAGGTAATCTGCATCATCCTCTATGCGGCTGAGCATTTCCAAGGCAAACGCCTTGTGTTTGGATCCGTCCTTTAGTTTGAGTTCATGTAGAATCTGCACTTTATAGGTACTAGGGCATGCCCGTACTATATATATGCCCGTACTATATATCTATCTAAAATTATATCCCCCCCCCCCCCTCTATTTACATGAAATGGTTTGGTCCATTCGCAACGCCAAAGCGAACGGCGAACGGCTTGCGAGTACAGTGACAATCCCCCCCCCTCTATTTACATGAATGGTTTGGTTCATTCGCAACGACCACAGAACCCCCCCCTCTATTTACATGCAATGGTTTGGTCCAAAGCGAACGGCTTCCGGAGTTTGGTAAAGAAATCGCCATCGCGTGCACAAACGCGCAGGAAAGCGAATGAATCGCAAATTCGTTTTTATTAGTTGTAAAACGTAGTTTAACGCCAACATAGTTTGCAAACGTGAAATAAATGAATACGCTCTCAAATGTGCCATCCGAGGCAGAGTGTGCCCGCCACGTTCGGCACACGCGATCGTTCGCTGCTCTCTGATTGGTTGAATCGTTTTTTGGACATAGCTCGGTAAGTAATTGTCCGATTAATATGAAACCTTGAAAAGGCACATCCTCGGGTCCCCAGCAATATACCTGGCAAGTTAAAAGTATATCGGACCCGTGGTTGTCGAGAAACAGCGGTCACAGACAAACGTACAGACAGACAGACAGAGATTACTGGAATTATAGATAGATAAAGCTTCAGTCTTTTATGCAAAATCCTATGTACAGTGGTGGTTGGGAGTCCCTGTTCATGGATGCACATCGGATTGATTTTCTGGGACTTCGTTGAAATGATTTACGCACTCGTTCAACATCTGCTGCCCTTGTGCTTGGTCGACCGGTACTTTTCTATTTCTGACAACTTCCAGTCACCTTAAACCTTTTGTACCATTCTCTGATACTAGCCTGTGATGGCGGATTACTTCTATACCTTGTACGGAAATTACGCTGAACTTGCGTGTCGGATCTCGTCTCGATGAACCATTCGACACACTGAGCTTTCTCCTGTGGAGTCGCCATTTTCTTTTACATTAAACCACCAGACTTGAAAGAAAACTTTGAGTTTCTGTATCATATAAAACAAAGTGTATTGTTGTATTATTTGTGGAACGAAATATATTAACGACCAAATTTGTCCAGATCTTTTTGGAACACCCTGTTTTATATTTAATTATATGTTCAAGCTCCTCTTATGAGACTAAATTATTTTGAAAAAATACCCACTATTCTTATCAAATTCATACTATCGTTCATCTTCCCAAACGACTGTATACTTTATTATGTTACATTATCTCCTGCCCGAATGACAAATGAGCACCTCTCCTAAAGGAACAAGCACTTCACCTTGACTCAAAGAGATTAAAAGGATTCTGTATTTTCCAACCACGAAGCCAATCTGTCAGTGTCAATCACCTTGACAGAGTGCAATGACCAGGGTCAAGTAATGCTGCAGAATGGCAAGTGGGAGTTTGAGATGTAGATTGAGTACAAAAAGGGGATACTCATCTGGGTTTCCCATTTGCTACACTGGACAGTCCACTAAATAATGACACATTTACAATTGTGATTCAAAAGTATGAATTTGTAAAGAACAACAATGTATTCATAAAGAAAATGTTGCTGGGTTCTATGGGTTCTATGGGTTCTATGGGTTAAGATTGTATACCGGTAGCTTTGCAATCGTTATTCCCTTAGTACATGCATTAGCTTAAGGTTGAGGTCATTTCCTTCTTTCCATTGTAATCAGTCTTTCATGTGCTTTATTGGTGAATTTGGCCTTGCAACACAGAAGAGGTGCTACTTTTTGGGATGAATGTGTGAGCCTGGAACATTCAGAAAGAGTTGAAAGGCTCAGGGAAGGGATTTCTCTGAGATTTACAGCCAAACCCCCAATCGATGAGGGACAGACATGGCGGGGCGACATCACATGGCGGGGCATTTGCGGTTCCCATTTAAGGCCCATCTGGGTTTCCCATTGTGGGTGTCTGTGGGTGTCTGGGTATGCGGGTGTCTTCTGATACCTCAGGGAGATGGATGCCCCTGCGTTGCATAACCCCAGGTCACCTGTGGGCAAGGTGTAGTACCTGTAATCCCCCCTTACCAAAGTAATGGTCCGCAGCCATGCGGGTTAAATGGCAGATGGCTCTGCGCATCTGGTGGATGAGAGTCCAGTCGACTCCACCAGCACGGGCTGAAGAAAGTGAATTCCCCAACGGCCAGCAGAGTGACGGAGAGGAGTGGCGTCCCCCCACCACTCCCCCCGCCCCCCCCCCCCCTCTATACCACACACTTACCCGTGTGTACCAGCCATAGAAAGGCAATGCTACAATTGCCCAAGGAGACTCGACATCAAGGCCCACATAGTGATGGTTCCCAGTCCAATGGCTGGGAGTCCAGGAGAGGTCGTGTTCTAGAGATTGCGTTGCAATCCGGTGGGAGTCTCGCCCAGTACGTGGACGGTCAAAGTACAGGACCGGTGCAATTGTTTTTGTTTCCACTTCTTGTCTGTGTGAGAATGGGGCCCCTTCAGTGATAAATACAAAATCTGTTCAGCACGCTTGGGTGGGTTTGAGGGTAGAGGAATAGCAGCTGAAACCCAAATCCTATCCAGGTTCCTCCTGATGACTCCATCTTTGCTCTTTACTTTTTTTTGGTTCCTTCTGATGACTCAAATGTAGTATTTGATTTTCCGTTTCATTATGATTGTACCATATCCTGATGCTGTGTGGATTCTGCTTCCCCACTGATGGACCGCTGGTAGCTTGTAACTGTTGCTGCGTTTTTGCCTGAGGAATTAATGCTGAAATCTATCTATCTGGGTTCTTCCCAACATCTTTCTAGGGCTAGGAGTTAGAGCTAGGATCTAGGGCTAGGACTTAGGGCTAGGAGTTAGGGCTAGGAGTTAGGGATAGGAGTTAGGGATAGGAGTTAGGGCTAGGAGTTAGGACTAGGAGTTAGGACTAAAAGTTAGGACTAAGAGTTAGGGCAAGGAGTTAGGGCTAAGAGTTGGGGATAGGAGTTAGCACTAGGAGTTAGGGATAGTAGTTAGGGCAAGGAGTTAGGACTAGGAGTTAGGACTAGGAGTTAGGACTAATAGTTAGGACTAGGAGTTAGGGCTAGGAGTTAGGGCTAGGAGTTAAGGAAAGGAGCTAGAGCTAGGAGTTAGGGCTAGGAGTTAGGGATAGGAGTTAGGGCTAGGAGTTAGGACTAAAAGTTAGGACTACGAGTTAGGGCTAGGAGTTAGGGCTAAGAGTTAGGGATAGGAGTTAGCACTAGGAGTTAGGGATAGGAGTTAGGGCTAGGAGTTAAGGAAAGGAGCTAGAGCTAGGAGTTATGGCTAGGAGTTAGGGGTAGGAGTTAGAGCTCGGAGTTAGGGCTAGGAGTTAGAGCTAGGAGTTAGAGCTAGGAGTTATGGCTAGGAGTTAGGGGTAGGAGTTAGAGCTCGGAGTTAGGGCTAGGAGTTAGAGCTAGGAGTTAGAGCTAGGAGTTAGGGCTAGGAGTTAGGGCTAGGAGTTAGGGCTAGGAGTTAAGGAAAGGAGCTAGAGCTAGGAGTTAGGGCTAGGAGTTAGGGCTAGGAGTTAGGGCTAGGAGTTAGAGCTAGGAGTTAGGGCTAGGAGTTAGGGCTAGGAGTTAAGGAAAGGAGTTAGGGCTAGGAGTTAGGGCTAGGAGTTAAGGAAAGGAGCTAGAGCTAGGAGTTAGTGCTAGGAGTTAGGGATAGGAGTTAGGGATAGGAGTTAGGGCTAGGAGTTAGGACTAAAAGTTAGGACTACGAGTTAGGGCTAGGAGTTAGGGCTAAGAGTTAGCACTAGGAGTTAGGGATAGTAGTTAGGACTAGGAGATAAGGAAAGGAGCTAGAGCTAGGAGTTAGGGATAGGAGTTAAGGAAAGGAGCTAGAGCTAGGAGTTAGGGCTAGGAGTTAGGGCTAGGAGTTAAGGAAAGGAGCTAGAGCTAGGAGTTAGGGCTAGGAGTTAGGGATAGGAGTTAGGACTAAACGTTAGGACTATGAGTTAGGGCTAGGAGTTAGGGCTAAGAGTTAGGGATAGGAGTTAGCACTAGGAGTTAGGGATAGGAGTTAGGGCTAGGAGTTAAGGAAAGGAGCTAGAGCCAGGAGTTATGGCTAGGAGATAGGGGTAGGAGTTAGAGCTCGGAGTTAGGGCTAGGAGTTAGAGCTAGGAGTTAGAGGTAGGAGTTAGAGCTAGGAGTTAGGGCTAGGAGTTAGGGCTAGCAGTTAGGGCTAGGAGTTAAGGAAAGGAGCTAGAGCTAGGAGTTAGGGCTAGGAGTTAGGGCTAGGAGTTAGGACTAAAAGTTAGGACTATGAGTTAGGGCTAGGAGTTAGGGCTAAGAGTTAGGGATAGGAGTTAGCACTAGGAGTTAGGGATAGTAGTTAGGACTAGGAGTTAAGGAAAGGAGCTAGAGCTAGGAGTTAGGGCTAGGAGTTAGGGCTAGGAGTTAGAGCTCGGAGTTAGGGCTAGGAGTTAGAGCTCGGAGTTAGGGCTAGGAGTTAGGGCTAGGAGTTAGAGCTCGGAGTTAGGGCTAGGAGTTAGGGCTAGGAGTTAGGGCTAGGAGTTAGGGCTAGGAGTTAGAGCTAGGAGTTAGAGCTCGGAGTTAGAGCTCGGAGTTAGGGCTAGGAGTTAGAGCTCGGAGTTAGGGCTAGGAGTTAGGGCTAGGAGTTAGAGCTAGGAGTTAGGGCTAGGAGTTAGGGCTAGGAGTTAGGGATCTTTGTTCCTTTCACATTTCTAATTTTTCATATTTGTCTTTCTTCATTATAGTTCTTGTTTTTCTATATTTCTCTCTTCATCTATCTGTCTTCGGAGAAGTGAATTCTTGCAGATTTTTTTCTTCTGGAAGGTTCACTTGGCTGCACTAGGATGGGTTTGAGGGTAGAGGAGTAGCGGGTGAAACCTGAATCCTATCCAGGTTCCTCCTGATTCTTTGCTCTTTACCTCTTTTTTTTTGGTTACTTCTGATGACTCAAATGCAGTATTAGGTTTTCCGTTTCATTCGTACTGTATATAAAACAATCGTGTGGCGGACACAAAAGCCCACTGGCGTGGTGACATCATTCCACGCACCGAGTGGGCGGTGGCCACGCCCGAGGGGTAGGCGTGGCCTCATGATATACCCCGGGCGACCAGCCCGGAGGAGTTGAGTGTTACAGTGTAGTCTTACAATAAAGACGTTTATATGTTACCGCTTGTCCGCTTCCTCCTTGCTCACAAGCAGCGCGCGTAACGCCGCGCTTTACTGGTGACCCTCGACGTTGGATCTGCCGGAGCGATCCTTCCACACGCGACGCCATCGCCATGGCCGCCTTCGTCAAACTTCCGGAATTTTGGGAGGCTCAGGCCGAAGTCTGGTTCGTCCAGGCCGAAGCCCAATTTCAGCTTCGGCACCTCACCGGCGATGACACGCGCTACTGCCACGTCGTCGCCTCCCTCGGGCCCGGCACGGCCGCTCGAGTTGTGTCCGTCCTTCGCCACCCACCGGACGGCCACAAGTACGAGGCACTCAAGCGGCTACTCCTAGCCACGTTCAGCCTCACGGACGACGCACGGGCCAACCGCCTCCTGGATCTCCCCGAGCTCGGTGAGACGCGCCCATCGGTCCGAATGGACCATATGCTGTCACTGTTGGGCGACGAAGCCCCCGGTTCGCTATTCCGGGCGCTTTTCCGTCGCCAACTTCCAGCGCAGGTTCGCCTCGCGTTGGCCGGGACCGGGCTAACGGAACCCCGAGCATTGGCGGCCGAGGCGGACAAGTACTTCGCCGCTTCGGACACGCGGGCGAGCGTTGGCGTGGCCGTCACGGCCTTCGACGCTGATGTTCCACAGCATCATCTTCTACAGCACGCTGATGTTCCACAGCATCATCTTCTACAGCACGCTGATGTTCCACAGCATCATCTTCTACAGCACGCTGATGTTCCACAGCATCATCTTCTACAGCACGCTGTGGTTCAGCAGCATGCTGATACGCACCTCGTGAACGCCGCCACGCCCCGCCCACCGCCGCGGCGAAAACCGCCACCGCGGGGAAACCCGTCGACTCCACCGGCCTGGCGGAGCCAGCCGCACTCCTCCAGCTCCACCACCTGGTGCTGGTTCCACGCCAAGTTCGGCCACGAAGCTCGGCGGTGTCATCCGCCGTGCTCCTTCAACGGGTCGGGAAACGCCCGGGCCGGCGCTCAATTGTGGCGATGAGCGCCGGCCGTTCGAGCAGCCTGCTGTTCATAACGGACACCTTCTCCGGGCGCCGTTACCTGTGCGACACGGGAGCACAGGTGAGTGTCATTCCCGCCGGCACGTCAGACAAGCACGCCGCGGGTGGGGGCCCCGCGCTGCTTGCCGCGAACGGGACGCCCATCCGCACGTGGACCTGGTGGGACCTCTGCCCCCCTCGCGGGGTTTCACCTACGTCCTCACCATGGTGGACCGCACCACCCGGTGGCCGGAGGCCGTGCCCTTGGCGTCGACAACGGCGGCCGATGTCGCGCAGGCTTTCATCGCCACCTGGGTCGCCCGG